>NW_019384394.1:497505-550269 GCF_000671375.1 Centruroides sculpturatus
ACCACATACAAACACCATTCACGTGTGATGTGTAGTTTTGGCGAAAAAGTGAAATATAGGGACATACATGTCCATTTATATATATATATATATATAGATTTTTTTGATGACTGAAAAATGTTTTATATTACTAAGAATTGATTGTTAACATAATATTCAAACTGAAAGAGATGTTCTAATTGTCTCCTTTTAGTGGGTTGAAAAATAAAAAAATTTAAATATATTTAAAAATTTGGGAACAAAGGTCAAAAACTAAATGTTGAAAATAAAATAACAATGATATTAAATTAAATCTTTATTTTTTTAGTTTTGAAGCAATAAGCACATTTTAGGTTTTTGTTTTTAATAAATTATCATGAAAGAAAAAGATAACTAAGATTTCCCTTTTGTATTTAGGAGATTAACCTTGATTACTTAATATACTAAATATACATGAAATACATACCAAATTGAGTAAAAACATTGTATTAACATTAATTTACATTAATAATGTATTTATATTCCAATTTTTATATACCCATTTGAACTCTTTATTATTTCTTTTGTATCCGGAATACACTGAGATATCATGAATATCAAATAACTGCTTGGTTAAAATGTCAAAGTTCAAATCTATTCCAAAAATATTTTTGGTTTATTATGAAAATCATCATCATTTTTAAACTAAATCGTACAGTATATTCCTTACATAATAATTTAAAAAAAAATGAATTTGATGAAAGAAAATAATTATCAGTTTTAAAAACGAATTTTAACATTTAATAACAATTTATATTTAGCTGAAGATGTAATAAATTTAGAAATAATGGGAAAAGAAAACTTTAGAAGAAGACTCAAAGTCTTAACTTTCACAAATTACTTTTTGTGGAAGTTGCAAGTATAAACCTCAAATTATTTATTTTTTCTAAATGTTTATAAATTTATTAAACTAAATTTATAATTATTTAACAATAAAGTTATCAATAGTATCTATAACATCAAATTTATTCAATTATTAATACTTAATAGCCAAATATTGTGAATAATCAAAACATAGATTGTCTAATAATTTTGTTATTTTGTTAACTTACATTTGAACTAGTCATTTTAATCAACTAAGCAGGTTATATGGTGTTTATAATTATTTGGATGCCAAGATATTCAAAGTAAATATTAAGATATATCTTTAAAAAAACATCATTACATTGAACCCAATTTTTAAATACAATATTCACTTTAAAATAAAATTTATAGGTTCAAAGTGCTATACAATATTTTTACAATGCATTTTTTCATATTAAATTTTTCATAGCTATCCTTAAATATGCAAAAATACATCATTTATTTTATTTTATTTTTATTTTAAATTAAGGCTCCACAAACAATTTTTCCTATTTAGCACTATATTACATTCGGGCCAATAAAAAAATAATAAAGATTGTCAAGTGTGAAACAGAAAATCAGTTAGGTAGTTTCTAATCTATAGGCAAAATTAAAATAGATTTATATATGACAAGTGATATCCATAACATATGCATTTGTGCCATCAACTTTCTGTTAATTTTGTTCTGTTCACAATAGTTCAATATATTGAATTTGCATAAATGAAGGCACTTTTCTACTCTGGAGACAAACTAATATTCATGACCTGTTTGCCACATCTTAACATTTTAAATTAAGAAACAACAAATCAATACTTACAGGTATTTATAAAAGGAAATATTAATTATAGGAAGACACATTCTGTTGCGCATTATTTCAATTGAAATTTACATTTAGACAAAAGGTTTAATCTTTTCTACCAGGAATTAGTAATATACACACACATATATATATTTATTCATATAAATCCATTAATATTTTAATAAACATTTTATATATATATATANTTGGGGTAAGGGAGAAGGGAATCAGGACTAATCAAAAACGTGAGATAAAATCTTTATGTGATTTGGCCCACCAGTGGCCAAGCGGTCTTCGTACCCTGAACAATGGGAATTCGGTCGCGTCGCTCGGACGGGCTGTCCACGTGGAGTTTTCGGGATTTTCTCCATGTCTGTAACGCCTAATAATAAGGGTCAGTTTTCCTTAAACTCTCGGAAGGTATCCCCTAGACAGATCGCCCAAGTGTTGCGTTGCTTTAACTTAATAAAACAAACTTTATGTGACTTATCATATAGATGAGGATATTTTACGAACTTTTTCTATAAACGATTTGATAAAATCCCGATTACTCTTTCTCTTAGACAGAATTAGGTAACCTAATAAATAGGCTATAACAATTTGCAGGGCTTATCACACCAAGGCCTTGGTGTGATAAGCCTTGCAAAAAAGCGTTGTTTATTATTACTCTTTCTCTGTTTCGCCATTTTCTTTTGAAATTCTTGATACCACTCATGATGGCAAGCTACTGCACATTTCAAGTTGATTACTATTGGTTTAAGAAATTCCTTTTCCAGATTCCGTAGAGTAAAAGTTAAAACATGCTCAATAACATTTTCTGAATTCGTTTTGTGAGAGCGGGGCATGAGTAGCTTCCTTCTGAATTCTACCCGAAAGCCTTGATTCTGCTTGCAAGTTTCCAACAGACAAGGAGCGTCTATCGCTCCCTGTCTGTTGGCGGTTACTATAGAAACAAACCCACAAGGCATTTTTTTAGCGGTTCCCCAAGGAAAATTCTGACTTATTGAACTGCATTAAAGCCTATTTACCAGACAATTCGCTTGTTATTTAAAATGGTTATTAATTCACAAAATTAAAAAAAAAAACTTGCTTAAGATTTTATAAAACATTTGATATATAACAAAACTATTTTAGTAACATCTAGATTTCAACAGAATTTAATAAATTGAAATAATTAGAATTATAACATATAATTATTAAACTGAAATGTTTTATTAATTAATTATCAGCAAAGATTTAAATTTTTCTCTGAACAATTTTAATTTTGCAAAAATTTGCTATTGATATGTGTAACTCAAGTCAATTGTATAAAAGTATTTTAAGTTATACCTAACACTTCTATATTGATAATTTAATAATAAAACTTTGCATTATTTGCAATTTTCTCATAATCTTACTGGAGATATTTTTCATATTTTTTTAGAGATGCCATTCAATTAATAAACTACTAATATATTACTGTTTTGTTAAATTTAAATCAATTATTAATATAAAATTTAAAATGAAATGAAATTGATATAAACATTGTATAGATGATATAGTGGAAAGAGACAAACTAATTTTTTTTGTTATATATTCTGAGTGATTGCAGAGCTTTTAAAGTGATATTCAAAAATTAATATGCCCAACATTATAATGTTGAGAATATTAATTTTACAATGCATTGTAAAAAATTCAGTGATATTAAATAGGTAAACAGATTTTAAAATGTTTCTTTATTGATTATAATATTGCTACTTTTCTTTGATAATGATACAACTAAAAAAACTGATTTTGTTTCTTTCTACACAAATAAATGCCTTAGGAAGAGTACTTTTATCATGTGAAATGGCATATTTCTACCTCCAATATATAATAGAGATTAGATGTGTGTTATCAACTTGTATTCAAATGTTAGTCAATTAGAATTTTTAAATGCTTCCCTTGTAAAATTAACAGTTTTTTTAATTATGTCACTATCAAAGCAACACAGTGATATATTTCTAATGAAATTTGATTTTTAATCATTGAATAATTTCAGTTAATTCAATTAACTGAAATTATTAAATTATCTGAAGAGAAAATGAATAGCTAAAATAATAATTTTTATAGTTTTATAATTATATATCAGAAAATGCATTAACCCCTTCAGTCCATAAAAATTTTTGGGAAGTAATGTGAGGTTCCTAAAATTGAGCCAAAANAATATAAATAAGATGTTCAGCAGCTATAGAAGATGGCAATTGGAAGGATATAGCACAAGACAGAAATGCTTGGAAGAAGATTGCCTTGGCAACAAAAGATGCTAGCGGTCTAAACTTAAGCCACTGATGATGATATCAAAGTTGAATGAAAAATATTTTGCTAATAAAATTGGCAGTGTTGTTATAGTTTTGATTTAAACCAGAATTATGGTTCTTATTTATCTGCATAAATTTGTTTATTGTTTCTGTCTTGGGCATTTTCATATTGATGACAAACATGATGGTTCTTTTGGCATGGGGAGAGAGTCCTTGTCATTAGAAACAAGGACTCTCTCTCCTGTTTGGCAATATATCCTTACTCTTTTACATCAATAATCTATTTCCTCTTGCTTCCTTCCGAACTGACCCTGGCATTCCACTTTCATCTGCCCATAACTGAAGGTGGCCTATTAACTAAATCTAAAACATTAGCATTCTTCCAACTTTATCCATTGCTAAAGGTGCATTATTATTGAGCTCAATATATATAATAAAATTCATAGCTTTAAATCTCATTTTATGAAATCATCATAAAGAAACAATAAAGTTTTATATTGTAATTATAGAAAAATCATTTTTAAAAATAAAACTTTAATTCAGTATTTTATAAACTTATAATCAAAGTTATATGATAAAATTTGAATTATTTTAAGTTTTTAATGACCTGTTTGTGACATGCATATCACACAATATAACAAAATATAAAAAAAAGTTTTAATCTATATTCTGCATATGCACACATACACATACATACTGTACATACCATTTTAATACAATAATTTCTATTGATAATAATAATGAAGACACAAAAATAATTATAAAACAGGAACATCTATAAAGAAATTTTAAATTCAGCATCAATGAACAATATACAAAAAAAGTAAAAGAAACTTTTAAATGCACAATAATCTCAATTTACATTGTTTTAAACATATGCATTCTTTAATATTAATATTATAACAAAGTATAGTCCCATAAATGTTGAATAATGAGTAAATGCTAGATTGAACATAAGTAACTGTTATAATACCTTTATATACAATGAGCACACCTTAAGTCACCAACTTTCTATCACAGGCTATCAGAAAAATAAGAGTTATAAAAATATTTTGTAAGATATACTTGGTTGTATATCATACTTAAAATATCAATGCTCTTTGCAATTTATTAAATGAAAATATGCAAATGATTATTTCTAATGATAAATAATGAGGTATCCAATTAACTTCAGACAATACAATTGTTTTTAACATGAATGAAATTGAGATTCATTTGTGGTACTCTTAGACAGAATTAGGTAACCTAATAAATAGGCTATAACAATTTGCAGGGCTTATCACACCAAGGCCTTGGTGTGATAAGCCTTGCAAAAAAGCGTTGTTTATTATTACTCTTTCTCTGTTTCGCCATTTTCTTTTGAAATTCTTGATACCACTCATGATGGCAAGCTACTGCACATTTCAAGTTGATTACTATTGGTTTAAGAAATTCCTTTTCCAGATTCCGTAGAGTAAAAGTTAAAACATGCTCAATAACATTTTCTGAATTCGTTTTGTGAGAGCGGGGCATGAGTAGCTTCCTTCTGAATTCTACCCGAAAGCCTTGATTCTGCTTGCAAGTTTCCAACAGACAAGGAGCGTCTATCGCTCCCTGTCTGTTGGCGGTTACTATAGAAACAAACCCACAAGGCATTTTTTTAGCGGTTCCCCAAGGAAAATTCTGACTTATTGAACTGCATTAAAGCCTATTTACCAGACAATTCGCTTGTTATTTAAAATGGTTATTAATTCACAAAATTAAAAAAAAAAACTTGCTTAAGATTTTATAAAACATTTGATATATAACAAAACTATTTTAGTAACATCTAGATTTCAACAGAATTTAATAAATTGAAATAATTAGAATTATAACATATAATTATTAAACTGAAATGTTTTATTAATTAATTATCAGCAAAGATTTAAATTTTTCTCTGAACAATTTTAATTTTGCAAAAATTTGCTATTGATATGTGTAACTCAAGTCAATTGTATAAAAGTATTTTAAGTTATACCTAACACTTCTATATTGATAATTTAATAATAAAACTTTGCATTATTTGCAATTTTCTCATAATCTTACTGGAGATATTTTTCATATTTTTTTAGAGATGCCATTCAATTAATAAACTACTAATATATTACTGTTTTGTTAAATTTAAATCAATTATTAATATAAAATTTAAAATGAAATGAAATTGATATAAACATTGTATAGATGATATAGTGGAAAGAGACAAACTAATTTTTTTTGTTATATATTCTGAGTGATTGCAGAGCTTTTAAAGTGATATTCAAAAATTAATATGCCCAACATTATAATGTTGAGAATATTAATTTTACAATGCATTGTAAAAAATTCAGTGATATTAAATAGGTAAACAGATTTTAAAATGTTTCTTTATTGATTATAATATTGCTACTTTTCTTTGATAATGATACAACTAAAAAAACTGATTTTGTTTCTTTCTACACAAATAAATGCCTTAGGAAGAGTACTTTTATCATGTGAAATGGCATATTTCTACCTCCAATATATAATAGAGATTAGATGTGTGTTATCAACTTGTATTCAAATGTTAGTCAATTAGAATTTTTAAATGCTTCCCTTGTAAAATTAACAGTTTTTTTAATTATGTCACTATCAAAGCAACACAGTGATATATTTCTAATGAAATTTGATTTTTAATCATTGAATAATTTCAGTTAATTCAATTAACTGAAATTATTAAATTATCTGAAGAGAAAATGAATAGCTAAAATAATAATTTTTATAGTTTTATAATTATATATCAGAAAATGCATTAACCCCTTCAGTCCATAAAAATTTTTGGGAAGTAATGTGAGGTTCCTAAAATTGAGCCAAAATTACAATTAATTNATAGATGATATAGTGGAAAGAGACAAACTAATTTTTTTTGTTATATATTCTGAGTGATTGCAGAGCTTTTAAAGTGATATTCAAAAATTAATATGCCCAACATTATAATGTTGAGAATATTAATTTTACAATGCATTTTAAAAAATTCAGTGATATTAAATAGGTAAACAGATTTTAAAATGTTTCTTTATTGATTATAATATTGCTACTTTTCTTTGATAATGATACAACTAAAAAAACTGATTTTGTTTCTTTCTACACAAATAAATGCCTTAGGAAGAGTACTTTTATCATGTGAAATGGCATATTTCTACCTCCAATATATAATAGAGATTAGATGTGTGTTATCAACTTGTATTCAAATGTTAGTCAATTAGAATTTTTAAATGCTTCCCTTGTAAAATTAACAGTTTTTTTAATTATGTCACTATCAAAGCAACACAGTGATATATTTCTAATGAAATTTGATTTTTAATCATTGAATAATTTCAGTTAATTCAATTAACTGAAATTATTAAATTATCTGAAGAGAAAATGAATAGCTAAAATAATAATTTTTATAGTTTTATAATTATATATCAGAAAATGCATTAACCCCTTCAGTCCATAAAAATTTTTGGGAAGTAATGTGAGGTTCCTAAAATTGAGCCAAAATTACAATTAATTATAAAATTCCTAAGTTGGGAAGTTTCGGTGGTCATATTGGACCAAGAGGGCATGTGATGTAGACCAGAGAGAAGAAAACTACTTACTTATAGCCTATTAAAAACAAACGTGACGCGATGATAAATGATGGTCAACCGGGAGAGAGGAAGCTTTGTCAAGGTGCTCACAAACAAGTGTTGGGTCTAAACAACTGAGAGAAAAGGGGGGTTAATGACCAAAAGGGACATCTATTAAATCACGTAAACCCAAAACTGCTAAGGGGTCACAAGAACATCTGGTAAATCGTTTAAGTCCAAAATGTCAGAGAAAAGGGCCATAATGGAGTAAAATATGAGTGCAGACTTCAAAAGCTCCGTCAACACCTCTTGGACCTTTAGACCTAGATAGGTCTCGTCTTCGCCGGGTGACAAAGGAATGACCAATTGGGGTAAGGGAGAAGGGAATCAGGACTAATCAAAAACGTGAGATTTGAGGGAAAATCATATAAAACCCCAGAGTCTCATGGTCAAGGGTCAGTTCTCCTCTAAATTCTGACGCCTTCTCTCCGAACTGTTCAGATGTACCCGGTCCACTTCAGTCGACCCCTCCAGACTTTCAAGATTTAGAGACTTAGATGATCCTCTCACCTCTGTTGTCTTTGCCCAAGGGCTGCACCGACATCATCGACCATAGGACAACCCTACTGCAAGAATGACGAACGTCATATGTAATGCAGAATCCTTAAAAAGCAATCTGCTTTTCTTTGTAGTGTAAGTTAGTAAGTGGCAGAGGCAAAGATAACAAGTGTCTTACAATAACCAACACTTGTAAGACACTTGTAAGACACCAACACTTGTAAGACACTTGTCATCTTTGCCTCTGCTGCCACCACCCACATAGGACCAGTCCATAGGCTTTTCCTGATGCGCAATTAACTTACTGCCGCCTCTTAAATATTGGCAACCTTACAGTAATAGCTTACTGTAAGGTTGCCAATATTTAAGAGCTATTACTGTAAGGTTGCCAAGGTGTAAAGAATTGAATGTTAAGTATATATTGAAAAATTATAAGTCTAGTTATTGAAGAAGTTATTATTGAGCTCAATATATATAATAAAATTCATAGGTTTAAATCTCATTTTATGAAATCATCATAAAGAAACAATAAAGTTTTATATTGTAATTATAGAAAAATCATTTTTAAAAATAAAACTTTAATTCAGTATTTTATAAACTTATAATCAAAGTTATATGATAAAATTTGAATTATTTTAAGTTTTTAATGACCTGTTTGTGACATGCATATCACACAATATAACAAAATATAAAAAAAAGTTTTAATCTATATTCTGCATATGCACACATACACATACATACTGTACATACCATTTTAATACAATAATTTCTATTGATAATAATAATGAAGACACAAAAATAATTATAAAACAGGAACATCTATAAAGAAATTTTAAATTCAGCATCAATGAACAATATACAAAAAAAGTAAAAGAAACTTTTAAATGCACAATAATCTCAATTTACATTGTTTTAAACATATGCATTCTTTAATATTAATATTATAACAAAGTATAGTCCCATAAATGTTGAATAATGAGTAAATGCTAGATTGAACATAAGTAACTGTTATAATACCTTTATATACAATGAGCACACCTTAAGTCACCAACTTTCTATCACAGGCTATCAGAAAAATAAGAGTTATAAAAATATTTTGTAAGATATACTTGGTTGTATATCATACTTAAAATATCAATGCTCTTTGCAATTTATTAAATGAAAATATGCAAATGATTATTTCTAATGATAAATAATGAGGTATCCAATTAACTTCAGACAATACAATTGTTTTTAACATGAATGAAATTGAGATTCATTTGTGGTAAACTTCTCACAAGGAAACCTCCCAAATATATATTTAAAAATTAAAAAATCTTTTAAATAAATATATATATATTTCATATTCAATATGAAATAAATATGGATTTATTTCATATTGAATATGAAATTATGAATATATAAATATGAATATATTGAAAGTTTAATATCAAAAACAAAACAAAATTTCATATAAAAAAAATTAGATTTACAAATGTGCTTATTGTTTCAAAATGGATTAGTTCAGTAGAAATGAGAAAAATTTATTTTTAAAATAACAGATTAATTTTATTTATTTTGTTTAAGAAGGAATTAATTAAAACCTTTCCAAAATTTATATGGATTTTCAAATGAAAATGAAATTCCAATAATTTATAAATTTTAAATTAAAATAATTATGAAAATTTAATTGCCATATTAAATTAAATTACCATAATTAAATTAGATGTAAGAAATATTATATATGCTATATGTATATAATATTTCTTACATCTAATTTAATGTACAGTAAACCCCTGCTGACTTGGACTAATAGGAAGATTGTCCAAGTTAGCAGAGTGTTAGTTATGATATGGAAAATGAGAAAGTGGATATACAGTATGGTAATTTATTATAATCAGTTCTATACAGAAGTTTCACTGAGCTTCAGTAAGTTATACTGATGAATTTATCATTACAGGATTGTTTCATTTAATAATAAATTACAGGAAATCCTACTCAAAAAATTTTATAGCGATACGGTATACAGAGGCATAACTA
The DNA here is from genome assembly GCF_000671375.1 of Centruroides sculpturatus. Lineage (NCBI taxonomy): Eukaryota > Metazoa > Arthropoda > Arachnida > Scorpiones > Buthidae > Centruroides > Centruroides sculpturatus. The sequence goes on from NW_019384394.1 coordinate 507,608, forward strand.
AGAGGACAGGTGTATATTTCTCAGGTTCTTGGGGTTCCAAAATGAGTTTGTAGAATTAAAAGGCTGTATAATTTTTTTGTAATTAATGTTGAATCTGGGGCACCAGGTATGAGGTTTGCCTTGGGTACCAAAACTGTTTGGTATGGTCATGCAATAATATAATGCATGGTATTGCAAAAACTTGTGGATATCAAAAACAATTATTTAAATAAATTATAATTACCTGTTAATTATAATTTTTTGTTGTCAAATTTTAAGTTACATTTTTTTGAAAAAATTTGTCCAAGTTGGCAGGAGTCTACTGTATTTATATATTAAAATTTATTAAAATATAAATAAGATGTTCAGCAGCTATAGAAGATGGCAATTGGAAGGATATAGCACAAGACAGAAATGCTTGGAAGAAGATTGCCTTGGCAACAAAAGATGCTAGCGGTCTAAACTTAAGCCACTGATGATGATATCAAAGTTGAATGAAAAATATTTTGCTAATAAAATTGGCAGTGTTGTTATAGTTTTGATTTAAACCAGAATTATGGTTCTTATTTATCTGCATAAATTTGTTTATTGTTTCTGTCTTGGGCATTTTCATATTGATGACAAACATGATGGTTCTTTTGGCATGGGGAGAGAGTCCTTGTCATTAGAAACAAGGACTCTCTCTCCTGTTTGGCAATATATCCTTACTCTTTTACATCAATAATCTATTTCCTCTTGCTTCCTTCTGAACTGACCCTGGCATTCCACTTTCATCTGTCCATAACTGAAGGTGGCCTATTAACTAAATCTAAAACATTAGCATTCTTCCAACTTTATCCATTGCTAAAGGTGCATTAATTAATTCAGCAGATTAACTACAGTGGCTTAATTTATCTTGAGAAATGTAGTCTGATCATAATTATCATAATTACAGTGTTGATAACCTATATAAAACATTTATTTTTCTTAGTTCAGAAAATATAATCAGTCATACTTTTTCATTAAATATTGAAAAGTTGATTATCAGTTTTTATCAACATGAATAAGAGGAAAAAAAAAAATATATATATNTTTTGAAGCAATAAGCACATTTTAGGTTTTTGTTTTTAATAAATTATCATGAAAGAAAAAGATAACTAAGATTTCCCTTTTGTATTTAGGAGATTAACCTTGATTACTTAATATACTAAATATACATGAAATACATACCAAATTGAGTAAAAACATTGTATTAACATTAATTTACATTAATAATGTATTTATATTCCAATTTTTATATACCCATTTGAACTCTTTATTATTTCTTTTGTATCCGGAATACACTGAGATATCATGAATATCAAATAACTGCTTGGTTAAAATGTCAAAGTTCAAATCTATTCCAAAAATATTTTTGGTTTATTATGAAAATCATCATCATTTTTAAACTAAATCGTACAGTATATTCCTTACATAATAATTTAAAAAAAAATGAATTTGATGAAAGAAAATAATTATCAGTTTTAAAAACGAATTTTAACATTTAATAACAATTTATATTTAGCTGAAGATGTAATAAATTTAGAAATAATGGGAAAAGAAAACTTTAGAAGAAGACTCAAAGTCTTAACTTTCACAAATTACTTTTTGTGGAAGTTGCAAGTATAAACCTCAAATTATTTATTTTTTCTAAATGTTTATAAATTTATTAAACTAAATTTATAATTATTTAACAATAAAGTTATCAATAGTATCTATAACATCAAATTTATTCAATTATTAATACTTAATAGCCAAATATTGTGAATAATCAAAACATAGATTGTCTAATAATTTTGTTATTTTGTTAACTTACATTTGAACTAGTCATTTTAATCAACTAAGCAGGTTATATGGTGTTTATAATTATTTGGATGCCAAGATATTCAAAGTAAATATTAAGATATATCTTTAAAAAAACATCATTACATTGAACCCAATTTTTAAATACAATATTCACTTTAAAATAAAATTTATAGGTTCAAAGTGCTATACAATATTTTTACAATGCATTTTTTCATATTAAATTTTTCATAGCTATCCTTAAATATGCAAAAATACATCATTTATTTTATTTTATTTTTATTTTAAATTAAGGCTCCACAAACAATTTTTCCTATTTAGCACTATATTACATTCGGGCCAATAAAAAAATAATAAAGATTGTCAAGTGTGAAACAGAAAATCAGTTAGGTAGTTTCTAATCTATAGGCAAAATTAAAATAGATTTATATATGACAAGTGATATCCATAACATATGCATTTGTGCCATCAACTTTCTGTTAATTTTGTTCTGTTCACAATAGTTCAATATATTGAATTTGCATAAATGAAGGCACTTTTCTACTCTGGAGACAAACTAATATTCATGACCTGTTTGCCACATCTTAACATTTTAAATTAAGAAACAACAAATCAATACTTACAGGTATTTATAAAAGGAAATATTAATTATAGGAAGACACATTCTGTTGCGCATTATTTCAATTGAAATTTACATTTAGACAAAAGGTTTAATCTTTTCTACCAGGAATTAGTAATATACACACACATATATATATTTATTCATATAAATCCATTAATATTTTAATAAACATTTTATATATATATATATTATATATATCATAACTACAAATATTACAATATTTTTCATTTATAGAAATTAAATGACTTGATATAATTAGATGACATTTCAGTAAATAAATTTTTAATTGAAAAAATATTTTGTGTATGTTTACGTATCTTTTCATTTAAAAATCGTTTGAGGTATCTTCAAATCTTTAAACTTATATATTTATATATCAAGTCATTTAAAGAGAGATTCAACAAATTTGCCATAAATTTTCATGAAGCATATGGCTATTTTCAAAAGTTTATATAAATAATAATTTTAATAAATTAATATTTAAAAGAATCAAAAATTCAGGAAAATCAACAGCCAGAAAATACAGCAGAGCTATAAAATAATGTATGAAAGAAATTTTGGAATAATTAATAAATCAATATATATTTTATATATAAAAACTTTATTATTTAGAAAAATATAAAGTATGATAAAAATATTTGATATTTTTAAGTAAGATTATGTAAATTGCAAAATTATTAATATTACTACTCTTTACTTAGTCTTCAGTGTATAATATCAACTATTAAAACTTTTTGTTTTATGTAGGAGAAATGTTATAAAAGAAAGTTTGATAGTGCACAAATTTGTTTTTGGGAAAATACTTTTTCCTAATAAAATATTTAAAAATCTGCAAATGAATGATCAGTTTTTCCAGATACAATTTTGCTCATTTAATTAGAGCTAGTTGTTTTTGCAGATTAAATATACTCAATATAAAAATAATTTTGATGCTTCAGAAGTGCATTAAAATTTTTAATCAATACACTGATATTTATTTGCAAGAAGTGACAAAAAAAAAAAAAAAAGAAAAAATGAAAAATATTGTAAAACATTACAATGTAATATTAAAATTTCAAATTCACAATTAAATTTAAAACAATTATTTTATACAATTGAAATATAAATTATTTTTTAGGAGATATTTTTTAAAACTTTATTATAAAAATAAAATTTTTTAAATGATAAATTATAAGAAAGTTCTAACAGATGGAATTTTTTGTGTTAACTGTATTACTTATTCTTGGCAGAAAAATAGAAATTTTGTGTTGAAATTTTAATTTATCTTAATTGTCAATAAATTTCTTAAAATCAAATTTTAATAACCTTTATAAATTGCCTTAAATGTACTGCATTTCATAAAACAGAAACTTTTTAAAGGCTAGATAAAAGAGTTATTTGTTATTTATTAAGTGAAACACTTAATTTCTACTTTTTATATTTATAAGATAAAAAACTATAAAATGTGATAATTGTTGTTATCTTATATCAAAGAATACAATTCTATGTTATAAGATAATCTGATTCAAATAGTTTTCTTTCTTTTGTTCAATAATATAGTTCGAATATTAATAACAATAACATTATTTGCAAAATTCACAGATGAATTTGCTAGGTCATTTGTAATTTTTGAAAATTATGGACCATATCCCATACTTTAGAATTTCTTGTAGGCTTTCCAGAACTCTGAAAAGTAAAAATAATTAATTTCAGTTTGATATAACTAATAAATTGTTCCTTTCTAATACAATTAAAGAATAATAAAGCAGAAATCAATAAGAATTGAAAGTTAAACATTTTTTAATATTTTGAAAGGAAATATTTATCTAGTTTATTAAGAGAATTTGTAAATACCTCTAAAACGAAAGTAGTGGTTGTGGGACCCATTAGTAGTCGTTCACGTTGTTCCCTTTGCTCTCTTCGTTGTTGTGCTAATTGGAGCCAAGATGGAAGATTTGCTTCTTTGTTATTTTTAACTGAAGCAATAGAAATATCTTTTAATTTTGAATTTTCTGTAGTTGTATTACCAAGAGAAGGACTTTTAGATGCAACTAGTGCTGTAACAGAAGGTGATTTTGGAGGCGGTTCCGGTTTATGTCCATGTAATGGTGTGCTGTATAAATTCTCCTTTGCACATACATCTATTTGTTTAATTGTAGATGGTAGGTCTGGAGCACTAGCTTTCCTTTGTCTCAACTGAGCTTTGTGTACATCAGATGGAGAGACTTCAGAAGTCGTGTGAGAACGAACTTTGTTATTACGCCACCTCTGGGGAGTTGATATGATTGGTGGCTCAGTTTGTCTGTTGGTAGCAAAAGCAACTGAATTCTCTTTTTCATTATTCTTTAATTTTTCAGTCACAACTACTTTATTTCCACTACATAAGGTTTGAGTGTTTTGTATAGTGGTTTTTAACAATGTTTCAGTTTCTTGTGATTCTGATTCTGAGTTTATGGATGGCACCCTTTTTATTTTGGCATCATCTGTATCATTTTTTAATTTGGCATCATTTATAATTTTATGAAGTACAGGCTTAGTATCAATTGGTGGTTTTGTTCTGCCATCACTTGGAGTCCTTTGAAGTACAGTACCTTTTAGTTTTGTGTCATCTGATTTATTGATGATCTCTGTAGTTGTGCTTTTTTCAGATAAAGATTCGGATGGCATTTGTTGACACGATGTCTTAACATCACTAATTGAAGATTTTGGACATGATTCAACAGATGGAGCTCTTTTTATTGAAATCATTTTATCTTTGATGACTGGAGAATCATTTTCGATATTTTGATTTCCAGCAGATTTTGTTTCAACTGAATATTTCAAATCACTTGAATATATTTTTTCTGATTTTAAAGATTTTGGATTTTTGATTTCTGTATCTAATTTTTGAACTTTTTGAAATATAGGAGAAACTCTTTCTATTCCTGATTTTTGAATGTTAATAGATTGTAATTTATCAGATGATTTAGGTGTGGCTGTTTCTGATATCTTAATAATAGTGCTGTGATTAGATGTACTAATTATATTTGATTCTTTCTGATCTAAAATTTTAGAATTTATAACAGTAACTGTATCTTCAATATTAGTTTTATTATCTATTATATCCTTTTCATCTGATTTTTGTTTGATTGATCTTCTGGCAAATACTCTTAAAAGCTCTGGTTCTTCTTCAGAAGTTGTTGAAGAACTTCTTGACAACTGTTTATTCTTTGATTCTATGGAACTACTTTCTGCAGCTACCATTTTTTCCCAAATTTGAGTTGTTTCTCTTACATTCACTTCCATTATTGTTGTTTCACAATTTGTTTCCATTAAACTTTGTTTTGATAAACTATCAGTTGTAAAACTTGAATTAATTGCTGTATTATCATCTTGTGCTCTAATAAGTAATTCTCCAGTTTTATTTTGTTCTGAATTGTCAAGTTTCATATCAGTTTTCCTACTTTTATTTAATCCTTTGTCATTTGTATTCTCAGATAATGTCTTCTTTTCATCTGAGGAAATAAATGAATTTAACTTTTTCAATTCACTAGAATTTTCTTTTAGTGTTTCTTTTTGTGAATTTTGTTTAAAGAGAGAAGTACTTGTAAGTTCCACTTGATTCAAGATATTTCCAATCTTATCAGAACTTTCTACATTACTTCCACGATGAATTCGTATATGAACAGGACAATTTAATTTTCCACTATCTAATGACATTTCTTGATGTTTGGATTCTAATTTTTCATTATAAACAATACTTTCAGTTAAGTTTTCTTTTTTTGTTGATAAATCTATAGAAGATTCCTTACTTGTAACTTTATCAACATTTCTAAATCTGTTTTCTATTTTGTTGGGTGATGAAAATGCATAATTTGGATCTTTAATGCGTTGACTGAAGGGAACAATTTCAACAGAAAAACGTTTCTGTGTAACAGGATTTTTTTCTTTGCTTAAAGCAATTTTTTCAGTAAAATGTTTTGAAGTTTCAAACTTTTCATTTATTTCTTTTTCATTACTGGTTGTTACCATTTCAAATAAATTTTCTCGATTACTTGCTCGAGAATCCTGATTTTGAACACCAATATTCTTTTGGTTGACTTCAGGTTCATTTTGTACATTATTAACACTCCAAACATCTCCTCCAGTGTGAATAACTGTTTTACCATAAGCACCTAGAACAGGTAGTTTAATTGTTTCATTAATTAAATGAGAAGATTCAGATTGGGTGACAGTAACAACAGCAACTGAGTGGGAACCAGATAATTGCTGTGAACTATCAGAAGATAAATTTTCAATATTAGATGAACCAGTTTTTATAATGGTAGTAGTACTTTCTTCATTTTCACATTTTATTTTATGCAAATTATAATTTGTCATATCCATTGATATTTTATGTGATTCAGTTTCTTTATTTAAATTTTTAACATCATAAGCAGTAAGTTTTTCATCTTTAGATGAAGATACATCTTTTTCACATGTTTTTCTTTCAAAATTATGAATATCACAGTTAGAGACATCAGTCGTGATTTTCCTATTTTCACTATATTGTTTATTATCAATTTGTGCAAAATCCTCCATTTCTGTATCACTAATAATTGTTTCTATTCGCTGTTCCTGACAAGTGTTTACATCGCCATCAACACTGAATGTGGTTTCCATTTTATTTACTGTAATAACAATACCTTTGTTTTGGCTTGATTTATAACTAATCTCCTTTTGATCTTTTATATTTTCCATTTTTTCCATTGACAGATAAGTTCTTGATCTATTTTCCTGATATGATTTGAGATCAGCAGCTGCAGATCTACTTCTCATTAGCTGACTTCCATCAACAGATTTGGTATCTAATGGTAAAGTAGCCGAAGTTTGTTTAGATTTTTGTTGTAAATGAGAAGTTTGATGTACTGAAGCTATAATATTAAGAATATGATCTTTCTTTTCATCTTGTTTTGGTAATTCTTTATTAATTTCCACTGTATCTAAAATTAAAATTTAGTTTATTAGTGAAAATAAAAATTAGAAAACTATAATACTGTAGTCTTAACATGCAATAGAACTTGTATTATAGAAAGAAGTAAATAATTTGTTCATACAAATGATACATTTTTAAATTCACTATCTTATAGATATATGCTAGAATTTCATAAATTTGTTTGGAATTTATAATCATTTGATATTAGATCTTCAAAATAATAATATGAAATAAATAATAACAGTAGTCTATGTATTTTAATATAGTATTTAATTATTTTTCACAAATATCTTTTATTATACTAATAATGAAAGAAATAATAACAATATAAAAAATTTTAAAATATTTCTTATAACTTGAAAAAAGTTATCTTCATTCTCAAAATCTATAAATATAATTCAAAACCCAATACTTATAAAATTCAAGTTGTNATTTATTTTTGTTGTCAAGAGTAAAAAACATTCCGTAATTTGGGCTGAAAATCTTGTTCCACTTAAGATTAATACTGCGTTTTTTAATAATATAATTAAAATCTAACCTTATTAAAATAACTGAAAACATTCTAAATTTTTACAATTTTTCCTATAATTATTTACATTAGACTGTAACAGATAAATGATATTTGTTTAAAATCTATTAATAACACTGTTTTTCCTAAATCCTTACTAATTTTGCTACTTAACATGAAAATGACATTACAATAAATGTGACTGGCTCTCATTTCGACATAACATGAGAACATATTTGAGTGATCAACTGCTTGAGTATATATTGCAACATTGGTGAGAATCTGGCAATATCACATTGTAATATATCAAGTCATCCTTGGCCATTTTACTAGAACTGCAGCAAGACTATACAAAGTTCTATTGCTTCCTATATGAATGGGATAGTCATGTCAGAGATCTCTCATTACAAAGAGGAAGAATGCATCATACATACTTGATGCAAAAAAATGTCACCTCCCAGCATTGGCATAGCCAGAGTTTTGTTATGGGGGGACTAATAGATGCCAGCCTGACACAAAATTGAATTATTTCAAATTATTGTTCATTAAAATGAAATTTCCATAGGAATTGACAATAACTTAACACACATATAATATGAAACTTCCTTTAATCATACGTTCTCGTAACATTAATATCAAACTCTAGCAATGCCTTACAAAAATTAACCAATCAATTATTTTTTTACCATTCTTTAATATAGTTCACCATCTTTAATCTAGATCAGGGGTGGCCAACAGTTTTTTCCCTGGACTGAATTGGAAAGAAAACTTTTTTCACTGGCAGAACCAAAGGCGGCCTTAGCAAGATTTTCAGGTGATGCGATATCTTATTGTGGTGTCACCCCGTAGAGACTAAACTGTACATAGAGATTACAGATACACCTTTCACATTGGGCACAGAAAGCTGTTGACTTTTTTTTTTTTTTTGTTCAGAATTTTTCAACTTTCTACCCACTTCACATTGTGAGGATATAAGGAATTATTGCGGATCCATTCAAGCAATTATTTGAAGTTAAGTCCAATATTCAAAGATTAGTTGGGGCTGCATAAATTCATTAAGCGGGCTGTATGTTGGCTATGCCTGATCTAAACTTTCAGCGAGTACACTACACCCAATTAAATTAGCTTCAGCTTTTTATTTCTTTTTGCAAATTGGCTCAACACTTTTTGGCTGTAATTTTCTGGGGAGGGGCGTGCCCACCCATGCCCCTTCCTGGCTATGCCCATGCCTCCCAGCCACTCATGGATCCAAGTAATGTACAGTGCTTTCACTGCTAAATATTAAATTGAACCTTATTAAAAATTTTGTCAAAATACTGGACAAAGAGAGACCTGCATTTTCATGTTTATGTGACAAATGTTGGTACTGTGGCAGGTTGAACTGCTATAGGAATGTCAAGAGAAACGGTCACTGTGATCCTGATGTGCCTGCACTATCAATTTGCTTGTTGAGTTTATCTAACTAGTGTTTTGCTGGTTATGGTATTGAATTTCTCAGGTTGTGACACTGAAGCTATTGTTGCTGGAGTTACTTCTACCATGCAACTTTGGCTACTTTGTCCATATCAATTGGAGTAATGGTGGCTAGGACAGAGGGATGGAAGTTTGAAGGTGTGTGAATAGTTCAAGCATAACTGGATTTGGAATTTGGAAATTTGCCATCTGACACTCAAATATGCAGTAGTTTGGAGGGTTTACAGTCTCCTAGCTGTTATCCAGACAATAGTTTTCATAGCTCCTCTTGAGATTATTTGCTGGATCGTTTGATAAATTTGACCTTTATGTGACCATATGGCTCTGTACAGTCTGAAGGACAGTTATTCATTTTGTATTATCTCTTTTTATAGTCTTAGTTCTCATAGCTTTTAGCTAACAAGTTTTCATTTTGTAATTTCAGTTTACAATTGTTGGTGTTAAAAGCATTTTTTATTATTCTACTTTGTTTTTGTCAAATTTATTATCTATTAAAGAAGAAAAGCTTTCTTATCTGCACTTCCCAAAATAAACAATATTTGTAATGTATTTTAATTTTGTTAGATGTATTTTCTTGATTTTTTTATAAAGTTCTATTATTATTATTATTATTATTATTATTTTAAATTTACATATATATGTGTGTGTGTATGATATTAAATTGCTTTAGCTTGCTGCTGTTGTCAGAATTAGTAGTGGCCTTCCTCTTAAAAAGTTTGGGGACCTCAGAGCTACACAATAAAAAAAAGTCAAGAAAGACAGTATCCCCAAGCACCTACCCAAAGCTTTGAGAAGAATCTTCTTTCTCCATAGCTAAAAAAGAAGAATCTGAACATAGTGTATAGATGTAACTTCCTTCATATCTACAATCTATTAAATAATAATAAAGACCCTGTGACTAATAATTGTAAATCAATGCAAGAGATCTTAAGACATTTTCCCAAGTATAGAAACTTCTTTTGACACAATAGATTTTAGAAATATTTTCATTAATTCATTAATTTTATTTGTATTTTTTATTTATGTTGTGAAATTATTAAAATAAAAAAAATTTTCTATTGTTCTGTTTTATTTTTATAGAATTTTCTTAAATTTAAAGATTTAATAATTTTCTTTGATGTAGTGGCACGTTATAGCTTCATGGGTGGCCAGAAAAATTTGAATTAGGGAGCCCCAAACAGTGTTGACTGCAGACATTTTTCTTCAGGAGAATTTTTGGGGAAATATTTTCTTATAAAAGATTGGTTTGAGGTCCCTAGGCAATTGTCCTTTTTGCCGTTAGGATAATGTGCCACTGCTTTGATGTTCTACAGAAGTTATATAGTACGAGGAAAGTTACTAAAAAGCCAATAATGTTATATTTGCTGGATAATAGTAAAAGTATGATTATGTTCAGATTAATCAAAAATTTTTATGGAAAAATAATCTCACAATTATTTAAGATTTTGAATGTTATGTTTATTATTACTTTAAATTTATAATTTCCTCAATCATTAAAACTGTTTAGTTTATTTTTATTATAACTGTAATTTACTTTTTTATTTTGAAAATAGAATTAATAGCTTCTGAAAATGTTTACAAATTACAAATGTTTGATTTTCACTAAAATGTGTGTTCATATGAGTTTATTAGTTATCAATAAATTATGACATTATAACTAACGATTCACACAAAGAAGATGAATAGAAATAGTAACTCATTCTTTTTCCTCTATGTCCTTACTTTTATCAATTTCTGTTTGTATCTTTGTCTATTTGGACCTTGTTTATTAATAGGACTTATTGCACTGGTGTAGTTTCTGATTAGCAAATACAGGAGATCTTAGTCAAAGATCTCTTGTAATAAGTCCTATTAATAAACAAGGTCCTAATAGACAAGGATACAAACAGAAATTTTAGTAGTAGTAACTATTTTGACAGCTAAAAATCATTTGTATCAATAACAGCTCAAAAAATTTCCAAAGCATTTTCAGGCATTTTATTTATTTTCAAGCCTATCAAAATATAATTTTAAAAAATATTTAAAGATTTAATAATTTTCTTTGATGTAGTGGCACGTTATAGCTTCATGGGTGGCCAGAAAAATTTGAATTAGGGAGCCCCAAACAGTGTTGACTGCAGACATTTTTCTTCAGGAGAATTTTTGGGGAAATATTTTCTTATAAAAGATTGGTTTGAGGTCCCTAGGCAATTGTCCTTTTTGCCGTTAGGATAATGTGCCACTGCTTTGATGTTCTACAGAAGTTATATAGTACGAGGAAAGTTACTAAAAAGCCAATAATGTTATATTTGCTGGATAATAGTAAAAGTATGATTATGTTCAGATTAATCAAAAATTTTTATGGAAAAATAATCTCACAATTATTTAAGATTTTGAATGTTATGTTTATTATTACTTTAAATTTATAATTTCCTCAATCATTAAAACTGTTTAGTTTATTTTTATTATAACTGTAATTTACTTTTTTATTTTGAAAATAGAATTAATAGCTTCTGAAAATGTTTACAAATTACAAATGTTTGATTTTCACTAAAATGTGTGTTCATATGAGTTTATTAGTTATCAATAAATTATGACATTATAACTAACGATTCACACAAAGAAGATGAATAGAAATAGTAACTCATTCTTTTTCCTCTATGTCCTTACTTTTATCAATTTCTGTTTGTATCTTTGTCTATTTGGACCTTGTTTATTAATAGGACTTATTGCACTGGTGTAGTTTCTGATTAGCAAATACAGGAGATCTTAGTCAAAGATCTCTTGTAATAAGTCCTATTAATAAACAAGGTCCTAATAGACAAGGATACAAACAGAAATTTTAGTAGTAGTAACTATTTTGACAGCTAAAAATCATTTGTATCAATAACAGCTCAAAAAATTTCCAAAGCATTTTCAGGCATTTTATTTATTTTCAAGCCTATCAAAATATAATTTTAAAAAAATAATTTCAAATAATATAAAATTTTACTTCATATTCTAAATTATACTGAAAATATAAAATATTATTCTTATATGAAAATTGTTCGTATCAAAAATTTCTTTTATTAGTAAATATGATATTCTACTTCAAATAAGTATTGTTTTATCTATTCACAATAAATTTAAATCTAGGATTATTCTCATCAATTTTTTAATAAGTAATAAATAATTAAATATATGTTTACTTTCAGATTCTTTCTTAATGCCAATGAGTGGAGATTTTCTTCCTTCCTCAGTTAATTCTGGTGTTATCGGTAAACTTGTATTCTGTGGTGCTAACTGAAAATAATAATTAATTATTTATTATTGTATTATTTTGAATTTAAAGAATTTTAGATAAAATAATATTTATTTTTATTCTAACCTGTTTTAATCTTCTCTGTCGTGGCAATCTATGAGTGCGTTTAGGACGTACAGCTATTTTATGAAGAGCTGCTTCATGACTAAGTGGTACAGACTGACTAGTGTCTATATCACTATCTATAAAAGTTAAATAAAGACAATTAGTATTATTTCCTATAAAACTTATATATTTCTCTTTTGAAAAAATCTGAAAAATTCTCCCTATATTTAAAATTGAAAATTAGCTTTAATAGAATATATATATATATTCATTGCAAATTCAAATGCAATTGCTATAAAATATTGAAATACTTTTGTAATATTCATTATATAAAAAATGAAGATATCAAATAAATTGAAATGTTCTCTGATTTTTAATTTATTTTTCAATTCTAAAAGAAGTAGGACCTTATATATTTATCACAATAGTTTAGGTTAATCATTTAATATATCTTCTTCCAAAAGTATAATTATTAAAATGTTTTTAAAATTTGAAATCTTTTTTTTATTATTTAATAGATAATGGTATGTCACTGTAAACATGATGAAATTTTCCACTGTAACAAATTTCACAACGAGAATAACTAAAGAACTTTATATTACTAACTTAGTATTAATAAGTAAAATTATATTGCAACTGTATTCACTGAAACATTAATAAAAATAATATATATTATATTTTTATATCAAATTAAGTTATCTTAATGAAAATTTGTTGATAACATACAATAACAAGATATAAAAATGAGTTAACATAAGTGAAACAAGGTGAAAAAATGATTAATTTTCATCAAATTTATTAAAAACTTTTTAATCTAATGAATTACAATGAATACTTGTATTATCATCATCTATAGAAAATTTAGCAATTTGGATTTTTTAATATTCTTAACATTCTCTGATTTCTTTTAATAAAAAATCCAGCAACAAGTTGCATAACTTTCCTGGCTATCATGAGATCTTATTTAGAAAATAACTTTTATAATTTTAATTACAATATAACTTAATGAAATTATGTGTGGCATCACCTGTTATGAGATTTTTTATTAAAAACTTTTTATATTTTTAATTAATATAAAATGGCAAAATGCTTAATTTTGAGGGTAGGGATGAGTTTTATAAAAAGGTATAAATGTTAATAATGAGTAAAATTGTTATTAAGTCCAACCCTATTGGAGATATATACACCACTCCCTTATCTCCCCACCCTCTCAATCTTTAACCACCAAAATTTAATACTATCAATCCCTCCTTATATATAGTGTAAGCTAATATAATGTAATACAATGCCAAATTTCATTACTTAATCTTTACCTTATCTTGTGATACTAAGCAAAATAGATGCCAAAACACACACACAAACTTGTTTTGGACTTTTTTTGATTTTTTGAATTTAGGAGGTCTCAAAACATGCAGAATTGAAAAAAAAACTTGGAGGATCAAATTTGACACTATTCTAATACTTCCACTTGTTATATATATATATAACAGCCAGAAAAGTAAAAGTATAGAATAAATATTTTTATTCAATATTTAATATTTGTTTTATCAATACAATTTAAAAGTTTGGGTTATATTTCAACAATAGGATAATTGAAAAAATATAATAAATGAATACATTCATTTAAAAATTAACTTATGCTGAAAAGAGATTTTGAAGCTGAACTGAAATTTGAATGAGCATTACAAAAAAATGCTTAACAAGTTTTATTAGTTCTAATTAGTTAGTTCTAACAGTTATCTATAATACTGTGATGGACAGCACGTCAATCGTCTAATAGGAGAAAACTTTTTTAACATATAAGCGTTAAATTACAAATAAACGTTGCTAAATTGACAAGCGCTTTCAACTATAATTATTTTCGTCTTCATCAGGTCGTTAAAACATTTAAAATCCTTTTTTTCGAATACAAATAACAAACCATTCCAAGCATATTAACGTTTTGGAATAAAGCAACAATAGAACACAAAAAAATTTTTGAATGAAAACAACATTAGAACATAAAATGTTTTGACAAAAACACGCATATTTATAATGCGCATGCGTTAAACGCCCCCAAATTGTGGAGCTAGATACGTTGTTTTAGATAGTTATGCAAATTGATCCACAAAGGGGGCAAATCAAGTGTGGGGGCATTGCAGGGCTTTAATATGTTGGTAAGGAGAGCTTCCCAAATATACACAAGATTTCTATTATTGCATTGTCTTAATATGGCCACTTCACCCCACAATGGGGTATGTTGGTGTTGTAACACCATTCTAGCGAGTTCGGTTTCATTCTTGCCTTCCCTGATAGAATATTGATGTTCTAAAATATGATATGACAACATTCTGGTTGTCGCGCCAATATAATGGGTGCAACCTCCTGACACATTTTCCAATGGGACAGAGTAAACCCCCGATCTTTCAAGGGTTTTCGCATGTTTTTGTCAAAAAATTTTATGTTCTAACGTTGTTTTCATTCAAAAATTTTCTTGTGTTCTACCGTTGCTTTATTCCAAAACGTTAATACGCTTGGAACGGTTTGTTATTTGTATTCGAAAAGAAAGGATTTTAAATGTTTTAACAACCTGATGAAGACAAAAATAATTATCGTCAAAAGCGCTTGTCGATTTAGCGACGTTTATTTGTAATTTAATGCTTATATGTTAAAAAAGTTTTTTCCTAGTTCTAACAGATTTATCACTTGGCTAATTTGTATCAATGATATATCATCTGGATAATTTCTATTTGTCTTGCTGCCCATACATTCATCATTAAAGATGTATGCATGCATTCAATATATAAAAGAATTATAAAACAATTTCATAAAATCTCTAGTATTCATAATATTGTATTCTTTTTTCTTTTTTAAACAAAAAGATATCACTATTATTATTGACTAATTTATTAATATTTAATAATATGATATTAAAATTTGATTTAAGAAATACACACAAAATATTTTACATATAAAATATGTCAATTACAGAATAATCAAAGTATCATTCTGTACAGAGCATAATTTGAAATTCTATTCATCAAATAAATGCGAATTTAACAAGGTACAAAATATTCCAATACTACAAATAGCATTACTGCAATAATAACTTTATACCATCAATAATATATAGCCAGTTTAAATCTTAGAACTTCTTTTTGATAAAATATTTTTTTATAAAAAGTAATTGTGTGCATCCTCAGAAAAGTTTTAAAAAAATAACAAAACAATAAAATAATCAATATTATAGTTAAATCACTACAAAATCTGTAAATTTAAGAAGACATGGTTTTGACAAATAAATAAATAAAAAATTACATTAGATAAACTTGATGTATGTACAGTACAAATGATATACAGTAGAACCCCTCTAGTCCGCCCTCGGCTAGTCCGTCACTCCGCTTAATCCGACCGTGGTCGGAGTCGAGAAACTTGTCCCAACTCGTCAGTGACTCACTGTCCCTGGCGTTTTTCTGTGTTCGTTACAGTATATGTTTTACATTGTGTGTACATGTACAGTTTTGTGTGTGTTTTCAACATGTCAGGTGTGAAACGTAAACACGTTACTCTTTCATTAAATGAAAAATTAGCAGTGCTACAAAGACTGGACAAAGGGGAAGATTGCTTATTTTACTTTTTTCTGATAATCCGACCTTTTTTGAGTTCCGACCATACCCCCAGTCCCAAAGGTGACGGATTAGAGGGGTTCTACTGTATGTATGTATAGATGGAAATTTTATTCACTAAAATTTCAAAAACAAAAACTTTTCTTTGGAATGTAAAGAAATGACAAATAACCGAAATATTAAAAGATGTATTTATTTAGTATATTAAAATTAAACAACAAGATACTACTCAATATTAAAAAAAAAATAGTTTTAATCAGATAATTATTTCTCAGAGCTAAGTGATTCAAATCTTTACTTTCTACTAGTAGCTAGTACATAATATATTTTAACAAAAATTATAAGATTTTTTTTTACCATTTCCTATTGAACGATCTAATAGTGATGCTCGCGATGAATGGCCGGAGGATAATTGTCCAAGAGAATCCTGAAAAATATGATAAAATGCACAGTTTAATTAAATCAAACTTTTATTCATTTAGTTTAGTCTACATTAATTAGTCTATTATAATTTTATTGTTTTAAAAAATTTATCCGTGGTGTATTGAAAATTATTATGTGATCTTGATTAATTATATTATAAAAATATATGCTTTTTAAAAAATTTTAATACAATGGTACCTTATACTTTGAATGTTCCAGAAATCAAATGCTGTATTCAAGAGAAATTCAAGTTGGAGTTTGAATGAAGCTTCTGGGATCAAACTTTGTGTGTGCAGTGAAAAAATGCACTCACTATGTAAATGTCATCTATTGTCATCAAAGTCATCTCTCGCTCTTGCTGTGAAAGCATTTCTAGCATTATGCTTGTGTATTTCAATATTTTTTGCTTATATTATCAAATACACCAAAAATAATGTAGCCTCTACTTATTAACCACGGCATCCAAGAAAAGTATGGAAGCAATAAAGTCTAGCTGGAAGGTTATAGTATCAGTGATTGAGGTAAAAAAACTTATTGCAAAGCATGAAAATGGTACATGTGTGGCAGATCTGATAGCCATATTTAAGATACTAAAGTGGACAGTGTGCATTATTCTTAAGAACAAGGAAGCAATAAAAGCAGCAAATGTGGCTAAAAGTATGCATTGACCTCAAGGAGATCACATGTTATTAAGGAGATGAAAAACTCCTAATGTTGATAAATGAAAAGCAATTAGCTAATGATATCATCTCTGAGAGAATTATTTGTGAGTCAAGCAAGGTGCATAGTGACCTTAAGAAATAGGACATTGTCACTCCTCACTAAGTTACATGCATTTTTCATTTTATTATACAGTTTTTACATATTTCATTTATTGTTTTCATGTTTTAATTCATTATTCAGGACATTTAATTGTACAGGTATACCTTGACTTACATCGTTTCAAATTACGTCATTCCCAATTATACGTTGTTTGTCAAAAAAGTATATGAAAAAATAAAAATCAAGTTTAAGTCATTTTATTCGACTTTACGTCTGTCCACCACAAATATTGAAGTCGCAATATCACTAGAAAAGCGTTTAAAGCACATAAAATCACATTAAAATATATACATTTACAAGTATGTACTGTATTTACAGTACATGCATTCGTAAATTTAGATTACTTTTTTCTGTACTATATTAAAAACTAAAATTTATTTGTTTGTAAGCTTAAAATAGATCCTTATTAACCATATATTATTAAAAATGCATTAAGAAATAAAATACAGAACCAGGAATGGTAATTTATGGTTTAGCTTAGTGACAAGTAGATTCAGTGACAAGTAAATTCGACTTATGTCGCCTCTTCTGGAACCAATTACCGACGTAAGGCGATGTATACCTGTATTCTTTTTACCTTAAGTTATGTGTATTTGCTATTTATCAAAATAAGTATTGCTTAGGGTCTGGGAACAGATTAATTCCACTTTCCATTATTTCTAGTGGGAAAATTTGATTTGGACTTCAAACAATTAAGAGTTCAAATGGCCTCCTGGAACAAATCAAATTTGAAGTATAAGGCATCACTGTACTTATCCATTAATGTTCAGATTCATTTCTATTTATTTAAAAAAGTTTTTAAAATTATGATATTACTAATAATATTAATAATATTCTAATTTATATTTACTTTTATGACACTATTTCAAATATCATTAATCATTAAAATTCACTGAAAACTAGTATTACTTTAGTAAAAAAGTGATTCTCAAACTACAATATAAGAGCCTTTCTAGAGAGCACATAGAAATTATTATTATTATTAGTTACTTTTGAGGACAACCCTACATGTACAGTACAGTACTTGATATTCTAGTATTGATAATATAATATAACATTAGAAACATTTGTGAGTTCTAGTGTTGCCACCAGGCCAGTTTTCACCTGGACAAGTCGGTTTTTAAATTCATGGTCTGGATTAATTATTAATTTTTCCAGGTTTTCATAGAAATTGTGAAATTATGATGAAACAAAATAAATTTATAAAAACTTTTACGAAAAAATAATAACAAATAAAAAACTTTTACAAGCAGCTAGGAGCAACCAAAAATATGCTTTTAAAATGGTAAATAGAAAATAATGTAATATTTATTTTTATGTATTTTTCTCAATTATTTTCATATATTGATAGTTTATTAATATATGTATCCATTACTCATGTTAGTTTTCAAATTTCTATATTTATATTATATATTGTATCAGATACAATGTATATTTTGTTACTTATTATTTATTATTTTTGCAATTAATATAGACATTGGACTGTTATTAATTATTTTTGGATATGCCACATGTGATTATTATATTACTTTAATAATATATCATGAACATGTTTACCTTCTAATAAAAAAAAATATTTATTTCCTACTCGCAATAAAAAAACCGAAATTTTTATTTCTAAGTATAATTTATCATTCTAATTTTAAATTGTTCAGGTTAGCAATTTTGAAAAGGTGGCAAACTAGCAAGTTCTATATTTTATTAATGTTATCATTGTGGTTATGGAGTTATCAAATTTTGACTACATTGTAGTCATTATTTCATCAAACTTTGATTTCTTGTAGTGATACTTGAAGTGTGCAATGCCATAATATTATAAATGCAAAAAACAAACTTTTCAGGAGAGATAAAAAAACACTTTCTAGTGAAGGAATTCATTTCAATTTTACAATTAAATGGTAAAAATACTCACTAGGTTACAAATTCTCTGCAATAATAAAATTAAACTTAAAATGTAAACATAAGCCGTAATGTTTTAAGGATCAAAAGTCATGTGACTTGCACTCTGGTACTTAAAATGTTATGGCTTGCATGTAAATTCAACTTCAAAATACAGCCACTTACAGTGCCACTATCACCACAATATTTTTTGCAGCAGAAAACATTGTGTTTAGAATTAATTTCTTCAATAAAATGTATTTAGAAACAAATGGCATTTACAACATTATAGCATTGCACACTTCACTTATTTCTGTATGCTATTTTACTTTTGTTTGGTTCAAAATATAATTGTGTACTTTCAAAAAACTGTAAGGAAACCTTAGTTTTATTAAAACAAAATACATCCTAAGAAAACTATATATGTATGAAAAGTGTTGAGGACACAATGATTTTTTTTACAAAAAAGAGGAATCTTTTTAAAATGTTTGAAAAATCAGTGCTCTAGAATAAAAATACTTGCCTCTTCATTTTCTAAGCTCTCCATACTAAGAAGACTTCCTGCACTACAAGTATTTAAAGATTTTGTAGATTTCTCCTGAAATTAATTATTATTTTTATTATTTTTTTATAATATAATGCATCATTTTAAATCTCTATTTAAAATTTTAAATATTAAAAATTTAAATTTAAGAACAGAAATAAATTGATAGTAATAATTACTGTATTATTATATACTCTCAATTCTGACTTTTATGTTTTATATAGTTTATTTTACATACATATTCTTATTAAATGAATAATATTTGTAATGTGAATTATTTTTTAAATAAATTTTCAGATGAAAATTTAATTCAAAATAATTCAATATTTTCATATAAGTTATTTCTGATTGCATTTATGTAATTTTTATTTAATAACTATAATGTAGAGAGACCTTTAATCCTTGAGAAAGAACATCTGCTGTAGTTGGGCTAGTACAAGGACTATGCGGAAGCCCTACATCTTCATCATCTGAATCTCTTCGTGCTCTAACTCTAGTAAATAGTTCATCCTACAATATTTGTAAAAGTTTGTTATTTTATAATATCAAATTCTGTAATAATAAATTTAAAAAAACTGGAAATAAATATGAACTACAAAATGTGTTTTTCATTCTAGAACATTAACATTCATATTTAGAATTCTGTTCAAGCTTAAAGACTGCTTAAAACAGTTGAAAACATTTATTAATGTTGTTTTCATGTTAGATATTAAAGATTATTCATATGCTGCTTTTTAATATTTTTTGTTCAATATTATGTGCACATTATTTATTTACATCTATTTTATGTAACTTAAAATGTATACTTAAATTTGTATACTTGTTTAAATGTCACCTAATATCAAGACAAATTAATCAAATAACAATCTTCTAAAAATATTTTTTTAAAATACTAAAAAATGTAAATTTTAAGTTTTGTTTGTTTTTCTTTAGTATTATATATTGACATTTTTATGTGGAAATCTAATGAAAACTCAAAGTGATGATGCAATCTAAAAATATCTATCTTGTAAAAGCAGAATTGGGCATAAGTTTTCCCCAAAAAATCTATATAAAAAAGATGTTGTTTGTATGGAAAAATGGAAGATTATTTCTAATCCTTAAAAACCAGTAAAAATAGTATGATAAGTCAATTAATTTAATAGGATGTGTTTAAATATTGAAATAAATAAAATATTTCAATTTTAGTTAATAAATCGGAGGTGGGACAATTATAACTTACTTATTAGTGAAATTTAATAAGTTTATATTATTTGCATAGATTTTATTTTTTATTCAATTTTTTTCAATTATACATCAAAATACCTCAAGCTTTTAACACCAGATAGCATACAAAAACTATTTTATATTGAAAGAATTGAATTGGATTGGACTTTTAGAATAATCAATCCAACAGATAATTTACCATGGGGTGCCTCATGAGAGAACTTTTTACAGGAAACTAGTGCCTATCTAGTGTTATACATGTGAAGAAACCCAGAAAATTCAACATGGTTGGCTCATTGCTGAAGTCTGAACCCACAACCAACTACCAGTGTTCAGAGATGCTATATATCTGGCCACTAGTGGGTCCTGTATTGAAGGAATTGGAAGAAATGCAATCATACAAATAAACTGTCAATTAAATGCTATTCAAGTTCAAATTCAATTTTTGACTGATTTAATTGCAAGATAAAGCTGGAATGAAAGACTGGGTGTCACTGCACGCATTTAAGTGTCACAAAAAAAATTAGCCAAATCTTTAAATTTACTTGAGTGTGTGTAGCAACCTTAAATGTAAACTCTGCTCTTTCCTTTTTTAAAGAAAAATTCTTATTTTAATTTTCTAGAAAAGTAAGTAAATATAGTAAGACCCCACTTAACGCTGATTCAATATAATGCAGTCTGCTTGTAGCCTAAAAAAAGGCTCAAAATTTATGCCAATTCAAATTAATGCGGCATCTCATTGATTCATATATAATACTATTATTCCCAAACATGAGCCAATCAGCAAAAGGTGGCAATTTGTCGTAGCGCTGTACTTCCCTTAAATATATGTTTGTTATGTGCACTTTTGGAAAAAATATATCATCATGGATGCCATAGGGAATATTGACTTCGCTTGACAAGAATTAACTGGTAAATGCATGAATGGAGTATGGAAGAAGTTATGGCTGAAGATATCCAAGAATTCTCAACGAAAAGAGCCTATTGCTATATTGTTAGATTGACCAAATTGTCAAACTAATCGATACAGAAGGACTAGGAGATGTAGATGAGCAGGATATTGAGGAATTACTGCAGGTTTCTGGTGAGTCTTACCAACGACAACCTTCAAGAACTGACAGAATAAGGAATTTGTGTAGAACTGGAAAATAGAGATTCTGAAAACAAAGAACCCAAAGAATTTCTCTACAGATTTCCTAGTAAAAGTTTGGTAACAATAACCAAAATCATTGATGAAATTGTAGCAAATGATCCAGATTTTGAAAGGAGTGCAAAAGCAAAATGATGCATTTTGGATGCAATCTTCTGCTATTGACATTTGCTTAAGGAAAGAAAAAAGTGACAAATGAAACTTCACGACTTTATTGCAAAAGAACAAGAATTTCAGAAAAGTCAGGACCTTAATCATAAAAAATGAACTTTACATTTCTGTGTGCATATGCTTGTATGTTATTTACCATATATTATTATGCAAATTAATGTAAAAATAACTTAAAATTATAGTAAAATTTGTTTATTTTTGGTCACACATTCTCTTTCCCTATTTACTCTATATTAAAATGACCTTGTTTAACACTGTTTCTCTTAGCGCTTTGTCGTCTAGGAACGCATCCCCCATGTTAAGGGTGGTCTTACTGTATTTTTTTTAATTAGAATTAAAATCAAATTGAGATTTTTAAAAAAGCAAATTTATTGAAATGAATTAGACCAAAACAAATTCGTAAAAAGAGAATTGAAAAGACTGTGATAAATCAAAACTGTGTAAAAACAGAATTAGGTAAATTTGTATTTTATACAATTTTATTAAATTTACATCACTTTTTTACTTTAAAAAATTATGTAAGGAAGAATAGAAGAATATGTTACTCTCATTTGTTTAATTTAACAAATGATCTAAATTAGGTTAATATTAATTAAAAATATAATCACTTCATGACAGAATTTAAGCAAATTTTTATGTTTTTAAATAAACTTGCCCTAAAGCCTTTCATTTCAGTTCTAGGAATTGAAAGTGATGATGTCTGTAATTCTTCTAATTCATCAGGATCCATATTAACAGGGCTATGATCATGAGAAAAGATACTATCATGGGATACACTAAGACCTACTTTATAAGGAGGTGAGTGATCCTGAAATCTGAAAGAAATATATATATAAATTATACAGTCATTTTTTAAATGAAATATCTGAATGATAAACAATATTATGATCAATGACAATGTTTCCAATGCTAAATATAATAACTATAAATTAATTTAATTTTAGAATTAAATGCTATTCAAAAATTCAAGAAAAAATTAATCAAACTAAAATATTTTAACAAAACATTTCTATAGTATATTTTAACAATTAAACTAAGTATTTGATGAGTATTAAAATGAAGTCTGATGGGTTCTCATTTACTGATTTAAGTATGTACAGTACTTGGTCCCTGTGGACAATCTCTAAAAGAACCAAACTGAGTATTTACATTAACATAAAATAACATAAATGCAGTAAAGTTCAAATATATTTAATTTAAAAGTTTTAACTTCATTTTTAATAGTTATGAAAAAGTAAAATTAGTTTGCTCAAATTCACAGTGTTCTTCATAGCATTACTTATATTTAGAGACAATTTATTTACACTTTAAAATTTTATTTGTTATGAAACATTTTTAGATTTCTTAAATTTAAATTATCATCTTGGAAAGTAAAAGATGATTTAAAAATGAATAAATACCAATTTAAAGGAAATAATAAATTAATGCAATTCAAAATCATTCTTAATGATTATCATGATTATCAGTTTGATATGTATACAGTATAAGGAAATTCACAATTTAATAACAATTCAAATAAAACAGTATGAAAAACAGTTTTTATGATGTTTCATTTGCAATTTAATTGTGAATTTCTTCATGTGTTCATTCATTGATATAATATTATTTCATTGAATCTATAAAATTAATCAGTTTTTATCTGAAACATAATCTTGAATATATCAAGTTTAAATGATTATAGTATAGAATGTTATTTAATGTTTTATTTAAAAAAAAATAGTATCAACTCATACCGAAATACTGATAAAAGTATTTATTGTCTTATTGATGATAAACTATTGAATAAACATAACAAAAAGTTGTAAATTATAAAGGTACAGTTGTGAGTAATAAATCGGAGGTGGGACAATTATAACTTACTTATTAGTGAAATTTAATAAGTTTATATTATTTGCATAGATTTTATTTTTTATTCAATTTTTTTCAATTATACATCAAAATACCTCAAGCTTTTAACACCAGATAGCATACAAAAACTATTTTATATTGAAAGAATTGAATTGGATTGGACTTTTAGAATAATCAATCCAACAGATAATTTACCATGGGGTGCCTCATGAGAGAACTTTTTACAGGAAACTAGTGCCTATCTAGTGTTATACATGTGAAGAAACCCAGAAAATTCAACATGGTTGGCTCATTGCTGAAGTCTGAACCCACAACCAACTACCAGTGTTCAGAGATGCTATATATCTGGCCACTAGTGGGTCCTGTATTGAAGGAATTGGAAGAAATGCAATCATACAAATAAACTGTCAATTAAATGCTATTCAAGTTCAAATTCAATTTTTGACTGATTTAATTGCAAGATAAAGCTGGAATGAAAGACTGGGTGTCACTGCACGCATTTAAGTGTCACAAAAAAAATTAGCCAAATCTTTAAATTTACTTGAGTGTGTGTAGCAACCTTAAATGTAAACTCTGCTCTTTCCTTTTTTAAAGAAAAATTCTTATTTTAATTTTCTAGAAAAGTAAGTAAATATAGTAAGACCCCACTTAACGCTGATTCAATATAATGCAGTCTGCTTGTAGCCTAAAAAAAGGCTCAAAATTTATGCCAATTCAAATTAATGCGGCATCTCATTGATTCATATATAATACTATTATTCCCAAACATGAGCCAATCAGCAAAAGGTGGCAATTTGTCGTAGCGCTGTACTTCCCTTAAATATATGTTTGTTATGTGCACTTTTGGAAAAAATATATCATCATGGATGCCATAGGGAATATTGACTTCGCTTGACAAGAATTAACTGGTAAATGCATGAATGGAGTATGGAAGAAGTTATGGCTGAAGATATCCAAGAATTCTCAACGAAAAGAGCCTATTGCTATATTGTTAGATTGACCAAATTGTCAAACTAATCGATACAGAAGGACTAGGAGATGTAGATGAGCAGGATATTGAGGAATTACTGCAGGTTTCTGGTGAGTCTTACCAACGACAACCTTCAAGAACTGACAGAATAAGGAATTTGTGTAGAACTGGAAAATAGAGATTCTGAAAACAAAGAACCCAAAGAATTTCTCTACAGATTTCCTAGTAAAAGTTTGGTAACAATAACCAAAATCATTGATGAAATTGTAGCAAATGATCCAGATTTTGAAAGGAGTGCAAAAGCAAAATGATGCATTTTGGATGCAATCTTCTGCTATTGACATTNGGACAAACCTATATTTTATTCTATGGAAAAAGATTTGAAAGCCCTAAATTTTATAGTAGATTTAGTTATAAAACAAGATTTCTGAATAGAAATTACTATAAAATTATATGATTCAATTCATCAAAAATTTACAAAGAAAAATAAGAGTGAATAACTATATAGTAGTAATGTATGAAAGAAGTTAAAGTAACAAGTGCAAAAATAGAAAAAAAAACTGTGTAAATAATGAAAAAAATTATAGAACAAAGATTGTCTATAAGATATTGCATTTATAATGAAAAAGAAAAGAAAAATGTTTTAAAAATCAAAAATTTACATGTTTTCTTTGGTACTTGAAAAACATTAAAAGAAAGAATATAAGAATTTTATGCAGATATAGATAGAATTGAATAGTAATATAGAGAATTAAATAGGATTAAATTAATACTTTGAATGAAGAAAAAATATGTATTGCTAATAGAAATAGTAAAGACATGTATTTTGAAATATAAAGATAAATCAATTAACATTAAATTAAAAATCCTCATTAGAATTTTGATTACAGTTAATGAAAGCACTTTAATAATAAAAAGAAACATAAAATTCAACATAATTTGGCTTATCTGAAAAAATAAATTTAAATATAATTACTATTACAGTAAAAATTTATGAAATTTGAAAACAATATATAAGCAAATTATTTATTTGTGTAAATATTGAAGTCTTAGAAATAGTTAATGTTTTTTTAAAAACATACTCCTCACTCAAAACATTGCTTTTTCTAATAATGTTACAAAAATAATCTGATTTCAAAAAACAATTTAAAGAATTTTTTTAACTTAATGCATTTTCAAAGCATTTTTCTAATTTAGATATAAAATTCATTAAAAAATGATACATAATAATTACAATAATAAGAAATTTGTAATTGTATTGATATTATAATGTTATTTAAATTTCAATAATTACCTATTTTCATCATTTGGTATATATTGTAATTCACTAGTTGACCAAGATTTTTTTGAGCTTTCTTGTACTTCTTCAGTTCCTTGTCGTTTTATTCGACGACAGAAAATTTTTCGAACTACCTTAAATGGATGAAATCTTTTCCACCTTGTTTCTGTTTAAAAAAAATAAAACTATGTTTTAATTTTTACAAATTAGAAAACAGGGATTAAGGAAATACAGTGGAACCCCAGTTAACGAACATCCTGGTTAACGACCAAATCGGTTAATGAACTTTTATTTTGCAAAAATTTTGTCTCGGATAACGAAAAATTCGGATAACGAACATAACGGTATTTTGTGTCAAATTTTAGCTGGTGTTAGGCATGCACGAGTTAAGCATTGCTTTTCCGAGTGTTNTATTTTGAAATATAAAGATAAATCAATTAACATTAAATTAAAAATCCTCATTAGAATTTTGATTACAGTTAATGAAAGCACTTTAATAATAAAAAGAAACATAAAATTCAACATAATTTGGCTTATCTGAAAAAATAAATTTAAATATAATTACTATTACAGTAAAAATTTATGAAATTTGAAAACAATATATAAGCAAATTATTTATTTGTGTAAATATTGAAGTCTTAGAAATAGTTAATGTTTTTTTAAAAACATACTCCTCACTCAAAACATTGCTTTTTCTAATAATGTTACAAAAATAATCTGATTTCAAAAAACAATTTAAAGAATTTTTTTAACTTAATGCATTTTCAAAGCATTTTTCTAATTTAGATATAAAATTCATTAAAAAATGATACATAATAATTACAATAATAAGAAATTTGTAATTGTATTGATATTATAATGTTATTTAAATTTCAATAATTACCTATTTTCATCATTTGGTATATATTGTAATTCACTAGTTGACCAAGATTTTTTTGAGCTTTCTTGTACTTCTTCAGTTCCTTGTCGTTTTATTCGACGACAGAAAATTTTTCGAACTACCTTAAATGGATGAAATCTTTTCCACCTTGTTTCTGTTTAAAAAAAATAAAACTATGTTTTAATTTTTACAAATTAGAAAACAGGGATTAAGGAAATACAGTGGAACCCCAGTTAACGAACATCCTGGTTAACGACCAAATCGGTTAATGAACTTTTATTTTGCAAAAATTTTGTCTCGGATAACGAAAAATTCGGATAACGAACATAACGGTATTTTGTGTCAAATTTTAGCTGGTGTTAGGCATGCACGAGTTAAGCATTGCTTTTCCGAGTGTTTGTGCTATACTTCTTTTTTCAGTTTCGTGATTTATATATTTAATCAATATGGCATCAGAGAAAGAAAAAAAGTCATAGTGGCAATAGAAAACGACAACGCGCTATCGCATTTCAGAAAGATTTTGCTTAAAAGAGTAAGACAATCAACTTTAGATCAATTTCTTGTTCCTTACAGAAAGAGTTTGTTTCTTTATTAAGTTATGGCAACACAACACTTGGGCGATCTGACTAGAGGGAATGCCTTCTGGGAGGTGTTTTGAAGGGAAACTGGCCCCTATTTAGGCGTTACAGACGTAGAGAAATCCCGGAAAACTCCACGTGGCCAACCCGTCTGAGCAAGGTGCAAACCCACAAATGAACTCTCCATGTTCAAGGTATGAAGACCACTTAGCCACTGATGGTTTTTTTTTTTTACTGAAAGAGACTTCGACTCGAAGAATCTTCCATGAAGTGCTACCCGTTATTTTTTTGGAGGGATTTCCCTTCTAAGCATTAAGGTTCGTATATCTCCACTTTTCTGCCACCAACTACAACAAACGAAGGTATGTACAGTACAGTGCTGTTTTATTAAACAAAGTTTACATGTTTGTTGCTGTAATGATAGATACTACATTTTCCTACATTTTCATCAAAGAAAATTACTGTATATTAAAAATAAAATGACAAAAATTTCGGAGACTAGAACGGATTAATTGAATTTGCATTAATTTCTACGGGAAAAATTGCTTCGGTTAACGAACGGAGTCGCGGAACAGATTAAATTCATTAACCGAAGTTCCACTGTATTTAAATTGATTTTTCAAAACTGAAATTGGTATAAAATAAAATTTATAAACTAAGAATATTGGAATAAATTATAATCATATACCATATTATTTTGTAAAAATTGTAATAAGTACAATATACCAACAAATAAATAATAATAAAAAATATATAATTTATTTTGTAATACAAAATCAAATAACTTATTATAATGCCAAATCAAACTGCATATCATCAGATAAAATGTTACCATAATTTTATCTGAAAATTAACAATTTTATTTTCAAAATATTATATTTTCTTCATTATTCAATTAACACTTGCTTTGAAAATAAAACTGATAATCTGAAATCTCCAAAAATTAGTTTGGTTTTACACTTATCATTTTAATTTGTATTAAAATGATGCTAATAATAAATAAAAAGTTATCACAAAATTTACATATTGTATGAATATTGATATATTAACAAATCTAGTGTGAAAATGGAACAAATACACAATTAAAGATTAAAAATTATATCTTTACCACTGTGTTGCTGTCTGAAAATTTCAAATTATATATCCTATATACTTTATTATATTAAATTGTATAACCTACATGATTTAACTTTATGCAATATCTGCTTACAGTTAAATCAAAATAATGAGAATGACTTAAAATTATGACATAGTTGTAAAGAATGTTAATTCTCCTAATAGCATCACTTGTCTGTGAAGACTTGCAACATCTAGCAATGAGAATTTTTTCTTTACTGTAATAGATAATTTGCATAAATATTCAAGTTAGCTTCATTTTCTAGCAGTTTGTTGTTTAATTTCATGCATGTACTGTACTGTACTTTCTTAATGTTATGTTATGCCTTCATTGTTATACAATTTTTAAATTATTCAATCCTATTAATTTTTGTTAGTCATCTTATAGTTACAAACTATTGCTCATCAATATTAATTACATCAATAAATATATTTTATTTTTGTGCTTTTGAATTCAACTTATCTCTTTCTAATTGTCTCTGGGGTTGTGGATGTTAAAATTCAATTAGCTTATAATATTTCATAATGATGTGAACTACAACAAGAATTATAACCACCAAAACTTATAGGACATTTATTAAACTTATAAATTTGAATTTAATTATTTGATAATTAATCATATAGAATAGTTTTTCCATATGGTAGTTTTTGACACATGTTTAATATAAATATAAATCAAATCATAAACCAGTTGGTAAAAGATAATAATGCAGAATAAATGTTTATGTTCTAGTCATGCAATATGATAATGAGGAGAGTTTAATAAACATCTGGTTCAAAGATATGTTATATATCACTTTCTAGTCGTACAGATAAAGCCTATTTTGTTAAGTAAATACATCCTACAAAATGTGTATGATGAAATCAAGCTAATGATATGATGATAGTTTCTTAATACTGTACAGTATGTTAAGATTCCTTATTTTATTATAAATAATAAAAATGCATGATTATAATTGCTATAATTTCCTGCAAATAACTATGGGCTATCTGTGTTTTAAAGTTGATTTGAAAGAAGGTAATGCTATGCATTGCTATGGATCATTTGTTGGTTTTAAACTGTAATTATGATCTCATCTAACAGCTTTTTATTCGTCTAAATTTACTAAGCACATTTTTAAAAATTGCAAAAAATTGTTTTTCTAACAAAATTGAAACTAATGATAACATCATTAGTATTTTAATTTATTTGTTTTATTTTTTAAACCATGCAATATAGAAATCCATTTCATATTAAATTAAATAACATTGACATACAAATTAAATTACTACTAAGTCTCTTTAAATTCAATGAATCCTGGCATCAATTATATATACAGTAGAACGTCAATTTTCCGAAAGTCAATCATCCGAAAGAATTCCAGTCGGCAAATTTAAATTTTCGCCAATGCTGTGGCGCTTCAATCTTTGGCATGTCTTGGGTTACTCAAATATTTTACGTTTTTGATACTAAATTAACATCTGAAGTATAATTTTTTATAGTTTTTATATTTTTCAATATATTTATTTTGTTTGTACAAAAGAAAAAAATAATTTTTAACGACCCAATAGTCTTTGTTAGGCTTAACATCGACGAAAATTCAACGCGAAGCGACACGCAACGGAGAAAAATTTTGACATCGGATATATTAAACAATTTTTTCGTACGTAAATCAGTTATCCAAAATATCAGTTATCCGGACAACCCTAGTCCCCAATTGATTCGGAAAATCGACGCTCTACTATATATATAAATAACTGACAATATGGTGCCAGCACCATTTACTGAGGACAACATGTCATAAGAAAATCCTAGCACATATACAGTGGAACCCCGATTAACGAACGTCCTGGTTAACGACCAAATCGGTTAACGAACTTTTATTTTGCAAAAATTTTGTCTCGGATAACGAACAAAATTCGGATAACGAACGTAACGGTATTTTGTGTCAAATTTTAGTTGTGTTAGGCACGTGTGAGTTAAGCATTGCTTTTCCGAGTGTTTGTACTATACTTCTTTTTTCAGTTTTGTGATTTATATATTTAATCAATATGGCATCCAAAAAAGAAAAAAGTCATAGTAGCAATAGAAAACGACAACGCGCTATCGCATTTGAGAAAAATTTTGATTAAAAGAATAAGACAATCAACTTTAGATCAATTTCTTGTTCCTTACGGAAAGAGTTGGTTAAGTTATGGCAACGCAACACTTGGGCGATTTTCCTAGGGGGAATGCCTTCTGGGAGGTGGTTTTAAGGAAAACTGGCCCCTATTTAGGCGTTACAGACGTGGAGAAATCCCGGAAAACTCCATGTGGTCAGCCCATCTGAGCAAGATGCGAACCCATGAACGAACTCCCCGTGTTCAAGGTACGAAGACCACTTAGCCATTGGTGGTTTTTTTTTTACCGAAAGAGACTTCGACTCGAAGAATCTTCCGATGAAGTGCTACCCGTTATTTTTTTTGGAGGGGATTCCCCTTCTAAGCATTAAGGTTCGTATATCTCCACTTTTCTGCCACCAACTACAACAAACGAAGGTATGTACAGTGCTGTTTTATTAAACAAAGTTTACGTGTTTGTTGCTGTAATAATAGATACTACGTTTTCCTACATTTTCATCAAAGAAAATTACTGTATATTACAAATTAAATCACAAAAATTTCGGAGACTAGAACGGATTAATTGCATTTGCATTAATTTCTATGGGAAAAATTGCTTCGGTTAATGAACAATTCAGTTAACGAACGGAGTCGCGGAACAGATTAAGTTCGTTAACCGGGATTCCACTGTATATATATGTATATATATATTTATTTACTTATTATGCTATGGAGTATGGAGATGCTATGGAGATTTTTGTTAGCTGAACTATCCTTAGATTTCTCAGCTGATTTGAAGGAATTAGCTGCCAATAGTTTATTACAGTACTATTATTTAGTTTGATTATTAGCAATTTAAATCATTTGATATAGTAATATTCTTATGACATGTTGTCCTCAGTAAATGGTGCTAGGATTTTCATTCTTGGGTGGAAGTGGGATGAAACATTGTTTTACATGGGAAAGTGTTAAATGCACATTTTACCATCAAACAAACTAATTTTTAAAATGTAGAATTGATTTTCAGTAAGATATACAAGCAGAAAAACATTCAGTGAAAATGTATAATTATTTGGTAAAAAATAAATTTGTATTTAAAGAAATCCCCTAATAATGGTCAATATAGGAAAACTTGAATAAATTATTTCAATGTGGTTAAGGAGATTTTAGGGTGGATGCCAACCCACTCTTGCACTGTCCATGCATGCACTGTGTTAAATATTATTAATAAATTAGTTAATAATGAAGAGAAAATGTTAGTTCATACAAATAAAACTATTGCATTACAGTATTAAATTTTATTCTTTTAATAATTTTTTTTAACATTACAATTAATCAAAAGTATTTGAAAAATATTAAATGAAATCTATAAAATTTGTAATGTAATAACAGTTTTAGTAAACTGTTAAAAAATAAAAATGATTATAATACTAAATCATATATAATAAAAACAATGCATCATTACATTAGAAAATCTTGTAATTTTAGTTAATTCAATCAAACAATGGCATTTCAGATTCAGTAAACAAAATTATAAGCATAATTTGATATTGTATTATTTAAAGCAGCGGTCCCCAACCTTTTTATCGCCACGGACCGGTCAACGTTTGATAACTTTATCGCGGCCCACTGAGGGGAGACGTTGATTGTTCATATTTTAGATTGATTTAATTTAATAATTTTAATTTAACTGTATTTAAACATATTTGCCTTCAAAATAAAATACAATTACACCAAAAAATGAATATAATGTGATTTAACATTTTAACTGACTAGAACGCTAATTCAATGAGAACCCTGAGCTTATTTCCTTGCAACGAGACAGTTCCATCTGGGGGTAATAGGAGACAATGACACCCGAAGTGTGTTTCTTATGTCCAGTTTATTCCGTTGTTCTGTCGTCTATTAAAAGTCGCACAAACCCGAGACAAATACACCATAGTAAATAAAATGGAAATAAGTTAATGTTCCTTGGGCAGCCCGGTACCATTTGATCCACGGACCGGCACCGGCCTGGGGGTTGGGGACCACTGATTTAAAGGATAAACTACATATTTCATAAATATTAATTTAGAATCTATGAGAAATTTTTCATTTTATTCACTTTATTAATTTTTAATGTTATTCTAATTCTATGTATTGATTAT
Organism: Centruroides sculpturatus; assembly: GCF_000671375.1. Classification (NCBI taxonomy): domain Eukaryota; kingdom Metazoa; phylum Arthropoda; class Arachnida; order Scorpiones; family Buthidae; genus Centruroides; species Centruroides sculpturatus. Next base: position 540,965 of record NW_019384394.1, read on the forward strand.
CAAAAAGAGAACAAAATATCAATGCAATTCTAATGTATGAAACTACTGTGTAATAAACTACAAGTAGTTTAATAAAGTAAACAAAAATGCTTTGTTTAATTTATATATTTCACAATATGCATTAATATTTTAATATTGTTCTCTTCTATGTTCTGATAAATAATGTTTTGTTTATCAGCTTAAAATATGAGAAATTGTGCATTAAAAAAAATATTGAATTTTGCAAAAATATAAATGCAAAAACATTAAAACATTTTGTGTTAAATTTTTGAAATATTATGTTGATTTGATGGACTTAATAAAATTATTAAAAAAATGACAAAGTTTTAATAAGTTATAGGTCATGCATTTTCTGACATTTTTTTAAGTAAGTTAATTTGAAATAGTTTAAGTTGTAAATTCTATCTATTTAAAGATTTACTTTAATAGTATCATTCAGATTAAAATTAGTTTTTAAAAATTTATTATGTTGAGAAATTTGTTATACATGTTTGTTTTTAAATTACAATTTCATCCATTCTTTTTTCTCAGAAAGATTTAAGTTTGAATTTGTTTATCAACATGAGGTAAAAACATTTTCAATAAATTTGTTTTATATTGCTTAATTATATATTTGGTTGGTGTGTAGCTATATTATATATCGGGTTTAGTGATGTTTGTTTAATTATATAATTAAAATATAATGGTCTATGCATAGGTACATTACATATTTATACAATAGCAGGCATGGTTAACCTATGATCCTCTGTCACTTTTTCTATGGTTCACATAATATCAAGATCCTTAAACATATTTAGTCTTAAGTAATTTAAAATTAGTCCACATATCCAGTGAACAAAAATAATAAGGCTATAAGCAATAAATTTGAAAATTAGTTATTCATAGTATTCAATATAATAAACATCTTACAGCCCGATGAGTATATATTCATATTTCCTTTATAAATTAGAAGATTTGGCAATTTGTGCAAATTACTAGTTGTAATTATTGAGTTTAATTAATCAAATTGCAAGATTTTCCCAAATATTGAAAAATCAGTCAAAATGTTGCAGTTTCAAAGTTCTATTTTTTCATAAATAATTCATGTATAGTTTTAAATGAATAAAATTACATTTTAAAGTATATAAATAAATAAAATTTCATTCATAAGATATATGCACTATAGATACATCACATCAACATATTTTTTATTTAAAAAAGAGAAAATTGCCATAATTTGTATTAAAATTATTTAAAATCATTGATAAACATTCATTAATGTTATAATAAATCATAATGTCTCTGAAAACAAATGCAACATCAATACAAAAAAATTTTAATTTTGATAAGCAGAAAAACAACGTACAGAACAGGTTTTTAAAGGAAATACAGAAATGTTACACTGGGTCATATAATTGCATTTTTCTGTAAGCTACATTCTAATTGTTATTTGTTCATAAATACTTTTTAAAAATTCAATTTATTCTTGTTTATTTATTGAGAATAGTTTAGTATAATGTATTTAATATACTACTAATATTTATAAATTAATGATAACAATAAATTGCAATAAAGATTAAATATACAATTTTAAAAGAATTTTTTGCAAATACAGTATTTTAGAGCATAAAAAAGTAATACTTTTATGTTAATATAAGAAATATTAAGTAAATTGCAGGTTTTGCAAAATATTAAATACCGGTTTATTATTGATGCTATAATAAATTTTATTTATTTATCTTTAAAAGATAGTGTATTTATAATATAACTTGAAACTATAGAGTTCAAACAAAATTATATATTTGCTAGCAACCACTGTTTATATTTCATCAACATTTTGTAAATATTTAAAAAAATAAATTCTTGTTCAATCTATATAATGAAAAATTTTATTTTCTTTTAATCTTAAGTTCTTTTTGATAATCTAATTTATTTTAATGCTAAATCTTGGAATCATTAGTTTTTTTTAGTGTTAAATCTTGGAAGTATTTCCAAGATTTAACACTAAAAGAGCTGAGAGGACATTTTTGTTCCCATGTAATGTATGATCAATACAGTTCATTCAAATTAAAAATGTCACATTGATATTTAGATATGACAATTTATATAACTTTTTTTGTTTAAAGAAGAAAAAAAATACATAATTTTTATACAGTCATGTATCATAACTTTTCATGTGTGAACATTATTTTGTAAATCTATAATTATTATGAATATATTAATTATAAACAGTACTTTTGTAGATTATTTATATAATTATATGAAAAATGTTCATTTAAATCATTGAACTAGAAATTTAATGCTGTATGTGTTTGAACATACTTGCAATTTCTGACTCACTATTTGAGTTGTAACCTGTAAGTGGGCAAATTGAGATGAATGTGACAATAAGCAAATTAGAACTAGCTTCTTCCTATCAAACAGAATTCTGCAACCTGAAGTATCAAAAACAAGGATGTGAAGAGAAAAAACCATAATCAACTGTTGAATCAATACAAATGTCAAGGAAAGGAATAATGTAAAAGAATTCAGTAACAAGTTGCATAACTTTCCTGCAAAAAGTTAAAATTCTTTGTGGTGTCATCTGCTATAGAAAGTTTTTAAATAAAATCTCATATTACTGTATTTACTCGCATATAAGATGAGGTTTTTATTCATTTATCACAGCTTCAAATTCCTAGGTTGTCCTATACGTGCGAGCAAAAGATTCCTTGCATTTTTGCAAATAATTTTTGTGAACTGTGTATTTGCATTTTTTACTGGATGCTTACCCTCTTATATTTAAAAATATAAGTATTTTATCTGGGTTGTTTGAATCATTCTTGTATATTGTCAGGAGTAAAGATGAATAGCAATAGGAAAAGCAAAACTTTTGAATTGAATTCCAGATTGAAATTCCAAAATCACACAGAAGCACAATATAAGTTTTTAATCCATTCCCATGTGAAAACAGATGATTATTTAAAAATCAGAATTCAGAGAACCTCATGAACAAATTATGTTGTTGATTTTACAAAATTTTTCCTTAAAGTTTAAAATGCCAGTAATTTTTGTGGACAATGTGTGCATTTACATTCATTTGATATTTTACTTGTGATTAAACAAAATAAAATTAAAATTGTATTAATAAATCTAATTTTCTTTATTTTGATCTTTAAAGTCACACCTCATCCTATATGCAAGGTTCATATTATATGTGAGTAAATACAGTAATTATTATAAAATGGCAAAAAGTTTAATTTTGAGGGTAGAGAAGAGTTTTATAAAAAATTATAAATGCTAATAACAAATGAAATCTTCATTAATTAAGTCTGACCCTACTTGAGATATGACACATGACTATCCCCCTTGAGATTTAACCACAAAAATTTAATAGCATCAATTCCCCTAATACTCAAACCTCCCTGAAAAATTTCAGAAATCTCCAACAAAAAGGCATAGGAATTAAACTTCAAAATCTGTGAAAAAAAATCTTGCCATACAAACACAAACACCCATACATACAGAAAAATCCCTGATTGTTTTTGCATTTCAACACTGTAGTTTGTGTCAACAGTTTCAGCTGAAAAACATTAAAATATAATGTGTTGCAAATATTTCACATTATATTTTACATAAGTTTTTACATATAACAAAAACAAATTATATTTATTATAGTGTCATACAACTGAACCGTTCAGGTTATATCATCTTTATATCTTTTATGTATGTTCTTCTTATAATAATAATAATAATAAATAACAACAACAACAGTAATAAATTATGAAAATAAACATTAAAATATTTGACTGTTATAAAATTTATATTTTTAACCAGTCAATACAAATTAAAATGAATAAAATTACATTAAATTTAAATAGAAGCATTATTAGTAATGATAAAATAACTTTTATGTAACTGTTTAATTAATAAAGCAAACATATATTGAATTTTTCAGAGGAACAAGTGTCCCTTTGGCCATTCTAGGGTGGATGTTCTAGTGTTTATATTTCAAAATGAATAATATAATAATATTTTTATTTTTATAAATTTGAAGATTTCCAAGATAAATTCTAATATTTTCATGGTTATGAGACTAAATTTTCAACTTTTAGCATTTTCCATCAATTAAACATAGATTTTTATAGAAACATGTTCTAATATTTCATCCACATCAACTTTTTGGTTTTTTTAAAAGACTTTCTTAAATTAGAATTTAAGAATTTAGAAAGAATTTCAATAGTTGATTTATTTGGTATTACATATTTATTAAGAATTTATTAAAATTTTTCAGTGTAGTAATTAAAATAAACAATGTTTTTCAAATTATAAAAACTCCAAATTGTATTTTCATATTTTTTAATTTTGATGTTTAGAAATTAAAACTTTATAATTTCAAAATCCTATTTGTTTAACTTTAAAAGAATTAATGTTTTTTAAATATTATATTTATATATAAAAAAATTTTATAGCATAAATATTTCATAAAGAATTTATATTTATATCTACTAATCAATTTGTTCCTTAGGAGATTAGAAATTAATTAAAATTTAATAGTTTTCAAGACCATAAATATTTTAAAGTGAGAATTAAAATTCTGCTACATTGATTCAAAGGTATTACCTTTTATGGATTCTAAATCTTCTGTGTAATTCTATTCACTTGATCAGCTTCTCAATAATTTTGGGGTTATAGAAATCTCAAAATCTAGATCTTTGTTTAGTTTAAGTTATAATAAAAGAAAGCTAATTACCAAGTTTAGTCCAACTTCTTTTAATTTCAAAGGCATTACATTAAACTTTAAAACACTTTTTAAAATACATAATACTTACTACTGAATTAGTACTTGCATGGATGACTTTTTTTGGATGAAGTGCATTTCTATATATTTTCTTATTGAAAAAAAAACACTTGTAATTTGTTCTAATTAGGTTTAGTAATTATTATTCTTATTTCACTTATATAGTTGTATGCTTATAAGGACTTCTCTCATTGACTACCATCACTTAAAATTTGTTCTGTTCTATATATAACAGTTTAGAAAGTGAAGCTTGTTTTGTATGCTCTATTAGTCTTGCGTAACTTAAGGAGTCTGAATTTGGTCTTAAAAAGCTGAAGAAGATTGCAAAAGTATAAAAATTTCTTAAAATGATTGAAGATTAATTTTTATTAGATCTGTTACAAATGAAACATAGGAATAAATCGATATTTAAAAACTTTTTTATTCATAAAATTACTAGCTGTAATATTGATTATACAGCTAGTAATTAGTATCTGTATACTTAAAATAGATATATAAACACTCAGATGCAAAACTTAAATATTATACACTGTATACATCAAGTTATTATAATATTCAGTACATAAGGTGTGTTGCAAAAATATAAGGCCACCTAATTTTTTTGAATAGTAAATTTATATTACACTTAAACAAAAAATTAGTGACAAGAATAAATGTAGATTAAAAGAATTACCTATTTTATTTTCAATCAAAAATAAAAATGAAAATATAAAATTTTTATTCAAAAATAATGGTGTTGCAAAAATATAAGGCCAGTAGCATTTAATAGCAAGTGAAATTACCATTTTTCAAAATAACTTTGTAAACCCTATCTTAAATAGAGTTGACAAGATTTTGCAGCATATTTAAATCAATTTTTTCTTATGCAATTAGAATTGCAGCTTTGAATTGCTCAATATTGTGGTATTGTTTTCTCCTGCATACATATCTTTAGCTATTAGATTCCATAGATTTTCTGTGTGATTCAAATCATGGGAATAGGGAGGTCAATCCATGACATGAATGCAATTATCCATTAACCATTGGTAAGTGAAGTTTGCAGTGTAAATTAGTGCATTATCTTGTTGCAATTGCAAGAATGGGCCACCTTTTTTTCTCCAAATGGCAGAAGATATATATCCAAGAGATTATGATGCCCAACTGCTTTCATTCAGCTATTTAGAATGCTACATTGATTTTTCCAGACCATCCAAAACCTGCCCAGATCATGACCCATTCCCTTCCTTGCTAACACTTAGTAAAGTGAAACTCCTATCTCCTAAGATGTGCCAATAAAATTGCCAACTGTCAGGATCATCCAAATTGAATTTTTTTTATCAGTCCAAATAGCTACATCATTTTGAAGTCCATAATATTTTATCTTTGGCCCATATCAGTCATTTTTGTTGGTGGTGGTGTTTTAGATATGGTGCTGCTTTTCTAGTTTTATATACTAGATGTTTTGTTGATTTTACCATCTGGGAAAGTATGGATTTGGGAACTTTAGCATCCAGCCTTTGTGCTATTTCACCAAATGATGTTCCTGCTGTCATTATTTCCCAGATAACTGCTGATTTCTGATTTCTTGTCAACTTAGAAGGCCATCTTATTTGTTTTTCTTTCTATATCACACACTAAGTTTAATATAATTTGCTACAACACAACAAGATCTCTTCAACTACTTTGTGATAGTTCTAGAAAAACTTCCAGCCTGATTTAGTACACTAATTAGACCACACTCAAAGGCAGTTTAAGACTTAAGTAATTTTAGCAATGGGTGGAAATATCACAACAATTAATGGTGATATAAATTCAATTATGTCTCTATTTGCATTTACAGTGTTCTGCCATCTCTTTATAATTATTAAATTATAAGTAATAGTGATTTTTCTTTTGATAAATCATTCAAATATGTTACTGGCCTTATATTTTTCCAATTCTATTATTTTTGATTTTTGAATTACAAATTTATATTTTTATTTTTGATTGTAAATACTATAAGTAATTCTTTTACATCTACAATTATTCTATCACTAGTTTTTTGTTTACATGCATGCTCCCACATGGTAGTGACTGACTGGACCCTAGTCAGGGAGCCTGAATTCATGGGAGCCCAGTATGAAGATGGCCAGCTTGTATTTTTGACAGTTTTCGGTACTGAAAAAAGTGCAATTGGAATTCTGAGTGCGATTTATGATAAAATACTTCAGGGTTTATTTGCCGATATTAGTCTCTCAATTAAACTGTTTTGTACAGTGCCAGTAACTGTTTCTTCAGCTGAAAGGTCTTTCAGTAAACTGGCAAATTCACTGAATATGTGGCAAAGAAACTCAACTGGTCAGGAGCAACTAACTAACCTAGCAATTTTGTGCATTGAAAATGATTTAGCTAAACAAATTTTGGTGATGTGATTGAAAAATTTGCTTCAGCAAAAGCCAGAAAATTTACTGTGAAATAATTTAATTGATAGTTTTTTGGGTTTTGTCTTGTTGATGTGCTTTGTTTTTCAATTTCTGTCATTCTTTTAGTTCGTGTGTTGGTTCCTATTTTGTTTTTGTTTTTAATGTCATGTTTGTCATTGTAAAATTTGTCGGTGTAATTCCTCTATTGTCTCTAATAAATCTAATCTATGTTTTTGTAAATGCGTGCTTAGTTTGTGAATGAAAATAATGTTTTTATATACCATAATATATTATAATTCATACAACAAATAGAGAGAGAGAGAGAGAGAATTTGAGTAGAGAAAATTAACACAGTAAAGATGAGAGTGGAATAGAAGGATGAAAGATACACTTTTTTGAATTTGTACTTTTGCAGCAATCATATTTTAACTATATGATATACTGTATATGAATTAGTTACAGTAAAACAATATAAAAATTTCTAAATAGGTACTTCAACTTTATAATTTTGTAATAATAATAAAGGGGGCTTTTATAATATTGTTGATTTAAAAAAATTTATTCCATAAATCATTTTATAATTTTTTAATTAAATGCTTCCTTTCTATTTGAAGTTGAAGGCAACACATAACATAAAAAGCTTTTAAATATGCTAGAAAGATTACATTGCTTTATTTTAGATACAGCAATTAATTCAATGAATAGTGTCAATCAATTGCCTTTTAAAGTTATATTCATTGTATGTTGTTAATGATTTTATTTATAAATATTGTTTAATATATATAATATTTACAATTAAATTTTAAAAATCTAAATATGGAATTAAAAGATCTGAACATTTAAGTTAAAATTGGATAATTTCTGCAATTATTGTCTGAATTTCATTTTTTTTAAATAGTAAAATATAAATAAAGTTTGAGGCTTATTTAATAGATATTTAATTAAAGAAATTCATATAATCAAAGATCATCTTTTTGATCATTTAAATTTGTTTTTTTTTTTACTTGTTACATATTATTCTTTAATTTATTATACTTTGAATAATTGAAAAGTGAATTTCTTTAAGTTTGTAAATCTTAATAGTAAAAGTTTAATAAATTGTAAGATTTATATCAGATTCCTAAAATATGACAAACTATCATTATGGTAAGCATAGTTTATGGATTTTTCGGCAATTTGAAATTTTATGAGCTGTCCATATCATAACTGAATGATAGATAAATCATAAAAGCTACATATTATCTGTTATGTAATAGTCCTACAAAATATTTAAATATAAAGATATATATTATAATTTTAGTCAAAACGTATAAAATTTATGTAATTAATTTTATTATATAAAATCATAAATTTAAAATTTTTTGAAAAAAAATTTTAGAATTGATCTCAACTGGAAAAATTAAATTTGGGTTATTAAAATGTAATGTATAACATAAGATAAATTTTAATATAACAATAAATGGAACAAAAAAGAAAAAACACTGTAAAAATATTAACTAATAATCATTATAAAATATTGGATTTGTCTATTACATTTGTGAATTAGATTTCTTTAATTCTCTTAAATTATAAAAGACTTTTATTAATTTAATCTTTGATTTATAACTTGCAATAAAAATTATATTAATTAATACAATTTTAATTAATATTGGTAATAATAAATTCTAAATTTGATTTACAGTTTGATCTTTTGATTTTTATTATTATTACAACTACTTTTATTAAGTTTAACCAAATACATAGTTAAAATTTTATAGATATATCAACAAATCAATATTTTTAATCTAAATAATTCACATCTTAAACTTTTCAAATAAAATTTCCTTATTTTTGATAAAAAAAATAAAATAAGGAGAAGTATAATTTAAAATTGTTAAATCATGTAAATAACTTATATTACAAAAACTTTTTAATAACAAAAATAAGAACATATTGCAACAATATTTACATTAAAATATTTTTATTTCTCTTACCAAGCAGTGGTAGTAGATATCCAATAAATAAGCCAATTAAAGAAGACATAACAAGAATAAGATATATCAGAAGATTAGATAATTATCAATATTTCTATCATAGACTATATAAGATAATAATAATAAAAGATTATTTTATATATTTAAATATATTTTTTATGTAAAAGATGAATTATTTCATTCAGCTATTTA
>NW_019384394.1:551223-553948 GCF_000671375.1 Centruroides sculpturatus
AATTTTATATTTTATTAAAATGTAATTCTGCCAGCCCATTTCTACAAACAAATATTATATTTTTAATTGTGTTGGGATTGTCACCTGTGGACATTTTAAACTGTTTTACATATTCGTGCAGAGGCATAGCCTCTAAAGAAAGGTTGTCTCTGCAATGGAAATAGTTGTTCCTGGTGATTGGACATGGCAAGCAAAATTGGACTCATATCCATTTGTGATGTATTTTACTTTTTATTAAATTGTAAATAAAAAGTTTAGTTCTAAAATTTTCTGATAGGGAAAAATTTGGTGCTTATGTCACTGCAATTTGCATATTAGATAGATTGTCAAAGACAATAAAGAAAAGTTGAGACACAAAGTGCAATGATTTTATTGTAATTTAGTATGTTGATTGCAGATTTCATGAGTTGTAACTCTCTATAGGTTATAATCAGTGGTGGATTCAAATAATTTAACAATTAGTTTGCTATACTAGTGACCATTTGATTATCATAAAAAATAATATTTATTTATAAGTTTTGTGCAGGGCTTTATGGTATATTTTCACACCCTGTATGTACATTGAAAAAATATGCAAAATAATTATAATAGTAAAAAATAAACCAAACACACAATGTATCATCTTAAAACAAATACCATGTTGAAAATGGCTAGACCTCATTGCATCCACCAATTATGAATACCCAGATGAAAACAGATCAATGTTATCCATCAACTGGTTAAAAATATTTCCTAACATAACAAAAAGAATTATAAAAATATTGCATAAAAACTTTCTTGACAAAAAGCAACAATAAAACTATGATTTAAGATATTTCTGTATTGCCTCTTGATTAGCATCATCTTTTGTGGTTTGCTTCACTTTTATTCTAAGATCATCCACTATATGATTAATCCTTAACCCTTTTCCTTATCTGGGACTATCCAGCAAAATTATCCTAGAAACATATTGTTCTGCATTTCCAGATCCAGAAAAACAGATATTTGTGCTTAGAGCCAAGGACATAACCAGTGAGGGGCAGGGGATGGCAGCTGCCCCTTCCTAGAAGAACTGTAATTGACACACAGTACAGACGTATCAATTTAGTATCAATTGGCTTGAGACTCCACGATGAAAGCAAAGGAAAAATCCGAGAAGAATTTGTATGTTTTATGTAACACAAGATGCTTCATCAATCACAGAAGCAATTGACAATTTTATGGTTAGTTATAATCTTCCACCAGAATATTGCATTGGATTTGGTTTTGATGGCTGCTCTACAATGGCAGGCAAAGAGGGTGGTATACAAGCCAGTTTAAGGAAGAAATATTCTTGAGCATATATTTTCATTGCTCAAGCCACAAACTCAATCTTGTTGTGAACGATGCAAACAAAGTACCTAAAATTAGAAATATTACTGCCACTATAACGGATACAATAAACTTTTTTGGGGAATCAACTGATCATAGGAATTACACTCCAAATCTATTATGAATGTGTGAAACAAGATGATCGAAGTAATATAAACCAATTCGAAAATTTTCTCAAAATTTCCAAGAGCTTGTGAAAATGCTAGGAAAATTACCCATGAAGAGAAATTATGTCACAAGAAAATCTGCATACCAGTTACATTCAGTGGTTATGAAACCATTGTTTATTGTTGCCCTAATTACTATAGCAAAATATTCAGCAGTATTTGAACCAGTAGTTACTGCCTTGCAAGCAAAGACTGTGGATTTAATCGTGGTGGGAGAACACATTACAGGAATTCTCGATGTACTTAAAAATGACCATAAGGATGCAGATTGAATCACTGCTGAATTACTTAAAAATGCACAAGACATGGTAATGGAATTGGAAATAGAAATTTGTGTTCCACATCTTGCTCATAAGCAAAAACACAGAAGCAATCTGACATCAGACAATGACTATGAATACTGGCGAGTTCACTAATTACTAGTGTTGCAATGAATAGTATATTCGGCCAGGAGCATAGCTGAATAGCCGAATATTCGGCCAAACTATTCAGCTTGATTAACGCACGAACGAAAATTGGCGCGCAAACCGCATTATGGCAAGGATCCTGCTCGCGCGATTGGCCCGCTGTCACTATGCTTCGCCAATCACGTTAATTCTTGGCAGTTGTAGCGAACAGACAAGAGTATCATGGAAGTATGTGATAAATGATAATATCAAATGTGGATAACAATGAAATGACCTACACGTGTAAATAATGGAAAAAGAATAGAGAAGGACCGCGAAGTGAAAATGTGAAAATAAATATGAAATTGAGTTGATAACATAATCGAAGCAGCTTATTGGCACGAAATTCGCGGCCGTCAATGCCAAACAATTGTTGTCATAGACTTCGGAAAGCTAAATGCTTGTAATGAAAGTCACTTAGCGTGCATGGGCGAAAGCCTGGGGCCGTTCGGCTACCAAGCTGTCTCAAATCTGTGAAATCATAACTGCGACGTCCTATCTGTCTGTTTTCTCCATTATCACCAGGCTGAGTCACGTAATTGTAAAATGGGAACTCTAAGACAGAAAAGTGACAAATTGAAAGTATCGTGAGGGCGTATGATGATGTATGCATAGGCATACATGGATTAGAGCGATAGAGGAAAGAGAAAGGGAAGAGCAAAGACGAGCGCTTAAAAAGAAGGATAGGCAGGGTCAGACCCTCAGATGTGCGAGGATTCTCCAACGATAGACGTGTACGTGTGCGGCCAAACTATTCGGCTC
>NW_019384394.1:560338-573604 GCF_000671375.1 Centruroides sculpturatus
AATTTTATATTTTATTAAAATGTAATTCTGCCAGCCCATTTCTACAAACAAATATTATATTTTTAATTGTGTTGGGATTGTCACCTGTGGACATTTTAAACTGTTTTACATATTCGTGCAGAGGCATAGCCTCTAAAGAAAGGTTGTCTCTGCAATGGAAATAGTTGTTCCTGGTGATTGGACATGGCAAGCAAAATTGGACTCATATCCATTTGTGATGTATTTTACTTTTTATTAAATTGTAAATAAAAAGTTTAGTTCTAAAATTTTCTGATAGGGAAAAATTTGGTGCTTATGTCACTGCAATTTGCATATTAGATAGATTGTCAAAGACAATAAAGAAAAGTTGAGACACAAAGTGCAATGATTTTATTGTAATTTAGTATGTTGATTGCAGATTTCATGAGTTGTAACTCTCCATAGGTTATAATCAGTGGTGGATTCAAATAATTTAACAATTAGTTTGCTATACTAGTGACCATTTGATTATCATAAAAAATAATACTTATTTATAAGTTTTGTGCAGGGCTTTATGGTATATTTTCACACCCTGTATGTACATTGAAAAAATATGCAAAATAATTATAATAGTAAAAAATAAACCAAACACACAATGTAACATCTTAAAACAAATACCATGTTGAAAATGGCTAGACCTCATTGCATCCACCAATTATGAATACCCAGATGAAAACAGATCAATGTTATCCATCAACTGGTTAAAAATATTTCCTAACATAACAAAAAGAATTATAAAAATATTGCATAAAAACTTTCTTGACAAAAAGCAACAATAAAACTATGATTTAAGATATTTCTGTATTGCCTCTTGATTAGCATCATCTTTTGTGGTTTGCTTCACTTTTATTCTAAGATCATCCACTATATGATTAATCCTTAACCCTTTCCCTTATCTGGGACTATCCAGCAAAATTATCCTAGAAACATATTGTTCTGCATTTCCAGATCCAGAAAAACAGATATTTGTGCTTAGAGCCAAGAAATAACCAGTGAGGGGCAGGGGATGGCAGCTGCCCCTCCCTAGAAGAACTGTAATTGACACACAGTACAGACGTATCAATTTAGTATCAATTGGTTTGAGACTCCACAATGAAAGCAAAGGAAAAATCCGAGAAGAATTTGTATGTTTTATGGAACACAAGATGCTTCATCAATCACAGAAGCAATTGACAATTTTATGGTTAGTTATAATCTTCAACCAGAATATTGCATTGGATTTGGTTTTGATGGCTGCTCTACAATGGCAGGCAAAGAGGGTGGTATACAAGCCAGTTTAAGGAAGAAATATTCTTGAGCATTATATTTTCATTGCTCAAGCCACAAACTCAATCTTGTGGTGAACGATGCAAACAAGGTACCTAAAATTAGAAATATTACTGCCACTATAATGGATACAATAAACTTTTTTAGGGAATCAACTGATCATAGGAATTACACTCCAAATCTATTATGAATGTGTGAAACAAGATGATCGAAGTAATATAAATCAATTCGAAAATTTTCTCAAAATTTCCAAGAGCTTGTGAAAATGCTAGGAAAATTACCCATGAAGAGAAATTATGTCACAAGAAAATCTGCATACCAGTTACATCCAGTGGTTATGAAACCATTGTTTATTGTTGCCCTAATTACTATAGCAAAATATTCAGCAGTATTTGAACCAGTAGTTACTGCCTTGCAAGCAAAGACTGTGGATTTAATCGTGGTGGGAGAACACATTACAGGAATTCTCTATGTACTTAAAAACGACCATAAGGATGCAGATTGAATCACTGCTGAATTACTTAAAAAAGCACAAGACATGGTAATGGAATTGGAAATAGAAATTTGTGTTTCACATCTTGCTCATAAGCAAAAACACAGAAGCAATCTGACATCAGACAATAACTATGAATACTGGCGAGTTCACTAATTATTAGTGTTGCAACGAATAGTATATTCGACCTCAGGCTGAATACCGAATATTTGGCCAGGAGCATGGCCGAATAGCCGAATATTCGGCCAAACTATTCAGCTTGATTAACGCACATACGAAAATTGGCGCGCAAACCGCATTATGGCAAGGATCCTGCTCGCATGATTGGCCCGCTGTCACTATGCTTCGCCAATCAAGTTAATTCTTGGCAGTTGTAGCAGACAGACAAGAGTGTCATGGAAGTATGTGATAAATGATGATATCAAATGTGGATAACAATGAAATGACCTACACGTGTAAATAACAAAAAAAGAACAGAGAAGGACTGCAAAGTGAAAATGTGAAAATAAATATGAAATTGAGTTGATAACATAATCAAAGCAGCTTATTGGCACAAAATTCGCAGCCGTCAATGCCAAACAATTGTTGTCATAGGCTTCGGAAAGCTAAATGCTTGTAATGAAAGTCACTTAGCGTGCATGGGCGAAAGCCTGGGGCCATTTGGGCTATCAAGCTGTCTCGAATCTGTGAAATCATAACTGACTTATATCGACGTCCTATCTGTCTGTTTTCTCAATTATCACCAGGCTGAGTCACGTAATTGTAAAATGGGAACTCTACGACAGAAAAGTGACAAATTGAAAGTATCGTGAGGGCGTATTATGATGTATGCATAGGCATACATGGATTAGAGCGATAGAGGAAAGAGAAAGGGAAGAGCAAAGACGAGCGCTTAATTAANAAATTGAGTTGATAACATAATCGAAGCAGCTTATTGGCACGAAATTCGCGGCCGTCAATGCCAAACAATTGTTGTCATAGACTTCGGAAAGCTAAATGCTTGTAATGAAAGTCACTTAGCGTGCATGGGCGAAAGCCTGGGGCCGTTCGGCTACCAAGCTGTCTCAAATCTGTGAAATCATAACTGCGACGTCCTATCTGTCTGTTTTCTCCATTATCACCAGGCTGAGTCACGTAATTGTAAAATGGGAACTCTAAGACAGAAAAGTGACAAATTGAAAGTATCGTGAGGGCGTATGATGATGTATGCATAGGCATACATGGATTAGAGCGATAGAGGAAAGAGAAAGGAAAGAGCAAAGACGAGCGCTTAATTAAAAAGAAGGATAGGCAGGGTCAGACCCCCAGATGTGTGAGGATTCTCCAATGATAGGCGTGTACGTGTGCTGATCTTTGTAATTATAAATTGTGAATACATGTGACTAATATTATTTTCTTTTTTATTTTGTGCATGTTACAAGTTATAAATAAATATAAACAAACAACACTAACCCAACATCATTAAATCTAAATACCAAAATGATTAATTTACTGTGTTTTTGTTATTTATTACTCCTGTTTTTAGGTATTCAGTATTCAGCCGTATAGTGATTAAATATTCGGTATTCGGCTGAATAGTGAAAAATAGGCCGAATAGCAAATAGTAACCGAATATTCGTTACATCACTACTAATTATACCATATCTGGATTCACTTACATCATTGTTAATATTCAATCTTTCCAAGAAAATACCCCAGCTTTTGTATTAACAAAACTACACTCTTTATACATGACCAAAATGAGTATCACAGATTTACACAAGAATGCAGAACTGTTTTCAAATTTTTATGAGTTGGATGATGTCTCAAGAGAACTGGACCTTTGGTATAATTTGTGGAGAAGAATTTACCAGAAGACAAATTAAGGGATATAGAATTGTTGACCTGTTTAACAAAACTTATATTTTTTTTCTGCCATGAGAAAATCATTCACAATTCTGAGCACTATTCCATGCACTACAGCAACTATAGAACAATCCTTCAGTATGCTTCAAAAAGTGAAGATCTGGCTTAGGAACAATAAGGGAGAGGAAAGACTGACTGGATTATGTCTGATGAGTGTGCATCGGAATTTTGTGAAAGAACACTGAGATGGTGGAAAAGAAAGTTATAGAAAAATTTTCAGTAAATCTGAGATTATTGCTAACATAAAAATCTAATCAGTTAACTACATGGTAGGTAGTAGGTCCATATATAAAGTGGTAGCATATAGCATTAGTACGTTAATGAATAATAATAACAGTTTTTAAATAGTTTTGAGATATATTTTGTAATAAATCACCATGTTTCACTCTCCCTCCCCACTTCCTTGAAACTAATAAGAGTTGCCCCTCTCTAGTTCAGATCCTGGGTATGCCCTTGCTTAGAGCTTATAACTTGTAGCCATGAGTTGAACAGAAAATATCAGATGTTTGATAGGTGGTCACAGTTTAATCACAATTGCAGCAGCAATGAGTTCTAATTTATGTTTATTGCTCTATTGCATAGTCTTTCTTCCCATTCCAATCTACATTGAGATGTTTAAAAGTTAGCAGTCTTTTGCAAACAAACACAGACTTTTGCAATAAATTAATAAACAAATATTAAAAGTTCAATTTTAACAACTGGTTTGCTAAACTAAAAAGTTTTTAGGAAGCAGTTCTGCAGAACTGGTACAAACTGGTTGAATCCCACCACTGATTGCAATGTAACATATGGTAATTTTACATGTCATCAAATTAAACATATGAAAATAGTCTGATTTATTGGTTGCTTGGACAATGATTCTGCTGTACAGAAATCTTCCTGTTCTAAATACAATGCACTTAATGGCAGAAAGTAACTGACTTTTTTCCCAGGTAATAAAATTCTGTCTTTTAAGACAAGTATGTTAGGAACATCATCCACAGAAACAAGCTTTTCAAATATTCCCATAATCGAAAATCACAATGGGTCAAGTTTGGTGATTGTGGTGACCATGCTCTTGGAAATGATCAGATAATCACACTTACAAATTAATTCATATTGAACTCACATAATATTTTTCTAGCAGAGAAGTCAATGTAAAAACTAAAATATGAAATTAAAAACTCTAAAATCCTATAATCCAGCAATTTTCATAATATGTGCAAATGTTTTTGCCCATGTTGAACAGGCATCATCATGCAAACTAATCTCCAGCTGCTGAAACAATGGGGGATTGCCATATACGTATGAAGAGGGAAGGTGACATAAGAAGAGAGAAAGGAGAGGGGAGGATAGTAAGATTTATAGTTCAAAAAAAGACTTCCACACTGTGGGGAAGGATTTATAGTTCAAAAAAAGACTTCCATACTGTGGGGAAGGAGTCAACATCACAAAACTTAATAGCAATTCATCAATCCATAGAAATTGTCAGGGCCATCAGGGTCAATAACCACCTGCACTATGTGCCATTGCAGGTTTTTAGGCTATACATATTAATTTTTTTTGTTTTGCTTGTTGGTGTGGGGGGGATTGGCAGCCCTGTGGTGTGAGGGAAAGGGTATTTAAGGAAGCATGGATTGGCATCATCATCTTTTTTCTGACTGGTGAAAAGTTACCTGAGTCAAAAAGAAACGTCTACGTTTTATGCTAAAGTATCCTTGGGAACTGGGGATGTTAAAGTGTCCTTGGATTGAAACTATATACAGATTTATATTATCAGATTGAAGGAGAAATCATTTGCATTGACAAAAATACTCACTGGATACTTATGACTGTGTTAAAATTAATGAATAGCCAGGGCCATTGAAGGACATCACCCAAGAAGTATTCCATAGATTCATGTCCAAACAGTAAAAAGGACTTGTATCACACTACAATCATCATACAGACTAATTCTTCTAGTACTCCATATGTGGCTTAGTGCACAACTTATAAATTTTTGTATATATATTACTTGTATATAAATTTAATTGTAAGTGACTTTTTGTTGTCTCTCCTATCTCGCGGTAACCAAACCTACACATCCATGCAATAGTCCCACTATGGGTTATTGTGATTTCCACAACTATAAATGATATGGCAAATGATTTTCGTTGAGCATTATAACCAGAGGTAATTTGTGACTGAGATATTCTGTGGAGATAAAAATTGCACATTTGTCACAAAATTTTCCATACTGTAGGCTGAAGCACATCCAATTTCCATATCATATATACACTAAAGCTGCCTTGAAAATTCTCCATTTGCTGCTCCACTAAAGTGGTTGTAACTTTCTCCATTTTTGCTGGTTCTACTGGTTTTTGATCCTTTCTTGGTTTCACATTAAAAGTTTGTTTCCTTAAAACACAGAATCATGTTCCTGAGATTAATAATGATCAGAGTACCTTTTTTGAAGAACTTTAAATGTTTGAATTCATTGAGTGCAGCAGTAGTATTGCTGCTTTTTTGATAGTAATGAGTAATATGTGTTATCTGCAGTGGCATAGCATGAGTGTCAGCCGTCCAGGGCAAATGAAAATTTTGCCGTCCCCTTATTTAGGTATCTCAATTTAAAAGACTAAAATTCAGTTTTGTCACAGAATAAGTAATGAAAACTTCCATGCTAGTGTTGCCACCTTTTTAAAATCGCTGACCCAGACAGCAGGTGAGGTTTGTTCGAACAGAAGTTCCTGACGCATGCTTATGTCATTTTGTAATGCGAAGAATAATGTGTAGTGCACGCCAGTTCTAAATCAGTTACAGTTAGTGACTAGGGAGACTTGGATAGGAGTAATATAAGTCACCTAGATGACTTAGTTCTATTGGATATTGGAGATGTATGTGAATATGATTGAATCGTACAAGGAGGAAAAAAAAAGGTCGACACGTTACGCACGGTATCGGCGGGTAAAATTAATAGTTCATCCAGACAATGAGTCGATTCCCAGACTGTCCAGATGGTAACACTATTCTCTGTGCTCATTTCAATTGGTCCGAATTGTAGGTGTGACAAAAATATGAAATAAAATGGTTCAAATTTTTACAAGATATTATTATTATTTATTGTGAAATTTTGCTGCCCCCTAAAAAGTGCCGCCCCACTACGCTACACCACTGGTTATCTGGAAATTTAAGCACCATGATTTATTGATAATTCACATTAAAAAGGGTTGCAAAACATGTTCAAACTTTAAAGTAGTTCCACAACTTACATAATAAAAAAAATTGCACTGACATTAATGCTAAATTTCTCCAGTGGGAAATTTTTGAACCAAACTTTTCATTTGTGAAATGTAAATCCAGTAGTCAGGAAAGTATGTATACCAAATTTGGTTACATTTGTTCCAATAGTTCTTTCTACACAGAGCTCTAAACATCCATTTAATTATATCCAATTTGTACAGTTTAATTATTAATAAAAAGAATATATAAAACAAATACTGTAATTACTAGTTTAACCATAAAATTTTTTTAAGATATTTTTTCTGGTTCACCATATATCATATCATAGGATTAAATTTTGCTTTGAGTGTTGATGTTTGCATTTGTCAAATTTTATAGGATTGTTATATGAAGATACATTACAGCCTATGTACATTTATTCAAAATTAACTAATTAAATATAACAATAATTATACAATACAATTTTTTACTGAAATATTTAGTCTTTTAAACATAATGTAAAGAATTAATAAATGTTCCTTTATGTAATATTTTAAATAGTCATTTGAATTTGAATCATATCCTGAATTTCTTTAAACATTCATATGACAGCTTTTTCTAACATGAAGTATTTTAAAATTTTTTCATTGATTTTTCTTACTTTTAATCAATAAAAACCCATAATAAAATTTTCAAATGACAATTAATAGCAACTGAACTATGGGACAGAAATGTATAAATTGCAAGTTGCTGATGTGAAAATTAAATTATAAAAATATTAAAAGTTATTTAAAATCTTAAGGGTCATCACAAATAAAATGCATGGAAAGTTATTGAATTTTCAGATAACAATTTACTTTATTTATTGTAATACAAGGCGAGAGTCCAGATGTATGGGTAAAAACAAAAACTAAATTATAAAGCAACACATTAAACATCCATTAAGTAAATATAAAAAAAGAAACACAGTAATAACAACTTTAAAGAGAGAATCAGGCACTGAGATAGGGTGATGATATATAAAATAAGTAACCAAAATAATACTAAACAAACCTACCAAATTTNATTAATTCATATTGAACTCACATAATATTTTTCTAGCAGAGAAGTCAATGTAAAAACTAAAATATGAAATTAAAAACTCTAAAATCCTATAATCCAGCAATTTTCATAATATGTGCAAATGTTTTTGCCCATGTTGAACAGGCATCATCATGCAAACTAATCTCCAGCTGCTGAAACAATGGGGGATTGCCATATACGTATGAAGAGGGAAGGTGACATAAGAAGAGAGAAAGGAGAGGGGAGGATAGTAAGATTTATAGTTCAAAAAAAGACTTCCACACTGTGGGGAAGGATTTATAGTTCAAAAAAAGACTTCCATACTGTGGGGAAGGAGTCAACATCACAAAACTTAATAGCAATTCATCAATCCATAGAAATTGTCAGGGCCATCAGGGTCAATAACCACCTGCACTATGTGCCATTGCAGGTTTTTAGGCTATACATATTAATTTTTTTTGTTTTGCTTGTTGGTGTGGGGGAGATTGGCAGCCCTGTGGTGTGAGGGAAAGGGTATTTAAGGAAGCATGGATTGGCATCATCATCTTTTTTCTGACTGGTGAAAAGTTACCTGAGTCAAAAAGAAACGTCTACGTTTTATGCTAAAGTATCCTTGGGAACTGGGGATGTTAAAGTGTCCTTGGATTGAAACTATATACAGATTTATATTATCAGATTGAAGGAGAAATCATTTGCATTGACAAAAATACTCACTGGATACTTATGACTGTGTTAAAATTAATGAATAGCCAGGGCCATTGAAGGACATCACCCAAGAAGTATTCCATAGATTCATGTCCAAACAGTAAAAAGGACTTGTATCACACTACAATCATCATACAGACTAATTCTTCTAGTACTCCATATGTGGCTTAGTGCACAACTTGTAAATTTTTGTATATATATTACTTGTATATAAATTTAATTGTAAGTGACTTTTTGTTGTCTCTCCTATCTTGCGGTAACCAAACCTACACATCCATGCAGTGGCGGCCTTAGGGGGTGGCGAGCAGGGCAATCGCCCGGGGCTTGCTCTTGGAGGGGCCTCGCGCAACAACCAAGTAGAAAAAAGTTGATATTTAAAACTTTTTATTTTATCCTTGGCTATTAGTTATAACAATAAAATAAATTTAATTTATAGTACAGTATATATTAATATTAATAAGTGCCTANGTCCAAACTGTGATGTGTGAATGTTAACTTGTTCATTTAGTTCAAAATGCTTCCATACTATAAAAGAACAATAAACCAAGAACAACTCTAATCTGGTCAACATGGCTTTGCTTTTACAGTAACACATTTTCAAGTGTCACCTTACTCATGGAATACCCTTTTCTGGCTGGGTTTTGGGGTTGCTACAAGTAACAGATTGAGATATTTGTATGGCTCTAGGCTACTAGGTTTTGGTGACTTACTACTTTTTGAGCTACTTTAAAAATAATTTGGGCTACATTTCCAGGAATTCTGCTTTATTTTTTTTATTAAACCTATCTGGCAATCTGAGATTCTCGCCAGATGTGCTGTTTACTTGCAATTTGCTTATATTATTGTTACAGTAATTGTCAGAAATATGTAAATCTCGCAAATTCAAATGATTGAGTTTTGAATTATCTAACTTTTTTGTCCCTTGAATTTCAAACTAATGAGGATTTCCTATATAAAAGCAAATATTTCAATAGTTATATATTAAAGCCAAACAATTGCTGGATTATATCAGACTATAATCTGGCAATCATTTGGCTTTAATATTGTTGAGTTAAAAATTGATTTATTTTTTCTAAATAAATACATTTAAACATGAAATATGCAGATTTTTATCAATTTAATATAATTATTTCATGAGTTTTGAAGGGAAAATATATATATATATATAATATGTATTAGGAAATGAAATATATTTTATGATAAAATGATAATTTTCATTAATACACAATATTCTGAACTGTGTCAATATGTATTTAACTCATAATTTATGTGTATTTCTTTGTAGAAAAGGGCTGGCAGAATTACAATTTAATAAAAAGTAAAATACATCTGGATACAAGTCCAATTTTGCCTGCCATGTCCAATCACCAGGAACAACTATTTCCATTGCAGAGACAACCTTTCTTTAGAGGCAAAGAATTATAATATTTTTAATTGTGTTGGGATTGTCACCTGTGGACATTTTAAACTGTTTTACATATCTGTGCAGAGGCATAGCTCTTAAAAGAAAGGTTGTCTCTGCAATGGAAATAGTTGTTCTTGGTGATTGGACATGGCAAGCAAAATTGGACTCGTATCCAGATGTATTTTACTTTTTATTAAATCATAATTTATGATTGAAAATGGATTTTTTATGATAAAGTTTCAGATATTTTTTAATTAATGTATTTTATGCATATAACTCATGACAGGAAATTGTTAGAACAAACCTTTTACTTATTTTACTGTTTACCCCAACCTATGGAACATCTATGAGTGCTCTGTAGGTTGGGGTAAACAGTGCTAATATGAGTTCATATTTGCATTTTAAAATTGCCTTTTAAACATAGATAAGCTGCAAATTAAATGCTTGAAAAATAGTAATCAGTTTCATGCTTTAATTTAGGAATATTCATATGACAGCTTTTTCTAACATGAAGTATTTTAAAATTTTTTCATTGATTTTTCTTACTTTTAATCAATAAAAACCCATAATAAAATTTTCAAATGACAATTAATAGCAACTGAACTATGGGACAGAAATGTATAAATTGCAAGTTGCTGATGTGAAAATTAAATTATAAAAATATTAAAAGTTATTTAAAATCTTAAGGGTCATCACAAATAAAATGCATGGAAAGTTATTGAATTTTCAGATAACAATTTACTTTATTTATTGTAATACAAGGCGAGAGTCCAGATGTATGGGTAAAAACAAAAACTAAATTATAAAGCAACACATTAAACATCCATTAAGTAAATATAAAAAAAGAAACACAGTAATAACAACTTTAAAGAGAGAATCAGGCACTGAGATAGGGTGATGATATATAAAATAAGTAACCAAAATAATACTAAACAAACCTACCAAATTTTCAGATATGCAGTTTAATATTTCTTAGTAATTTATTTTTTAAATAACAACTCTATCAATTATAAAGAATTTATTTCGATTTTACATGAATAAATGAATTATTTCTGCCAATTTTCTGCAATAATAATAATAGTAATNTGGAAATTTTCTTTTCTATTGTAGTTACAATAAATTCATAACAAAACTGATATGTTAATTAATAGTTAAGTATTATATAATAAATAAGAAACAGTTATATAATAGGAACAAGTGCATTCCTAATTCAATATTTTTATCTTTCAAAGTATGATACAATAAAAACAATTTGACACTAGTTTTTACTAAACACAATACGTAAAACATCACTTATTAGCCAATTTAATGATTTAAATATTTTAATATATAAACTTATGATTCTGTGCCATATTTCAAAATTAAGTACTGATATTTAATTATTATGATTTGGAGTTTAGATAGTATCAATCCTGTGCATGGGATTTCTATAAGAACAGGGTTTTAAAAATAAAAAAAAAACACATTACTTCTTCATAGCATAGTTTACTAATTTTTACCATGCAGATGTGTAGAGTAACACAATGTAGCCTTGGATAGTATTGTTGAGAATGCACAATTAGAAAAAGTTACAAGTTCAAATCCCATTCCTAAATGTGTTTTTCCAGATATTTCAAATATTAATTAGNTAATCTGGTCAACATGGCTTTGCTTTTACAGTAACACATTTTCAAGTGTCACCTTACTCATGGAATACCCTTTTCTGGCTGGGTTTTGGGGTTGCTACAAGTAACAGATTGAGATATTTGTATGGCTCTAGGCTACTAGGTTTTGGTGACTTACTACTTTTTGAGCTACTTTAAAAATAATTTGGGCTACATTTCCAGGAATTCTGCTTTATTTTTTTTATTAAACCTATCTGGCAATCTGAGATTCTCGCCAGATGTGCTGTTTACTTGCAATTTGCTTATATTATTGTTACAGTAATTGTCAGAAATATGTAAATCTCGCAAATTCAAATGATTGAGTTTTGAATTATCTAACTTTTTTGTCCCTTGAATTTCAAACTAATGAGGATTTCCTATATAAAAGCAAATANATCTGGTCAACATGGCTTTGCTTTTACAGTAACACATTTTCAAGTGTCACCTTACTCATGGAATACCCTTTTCTGGCTGGGTTTTGGGGTTGCTATAAGTAACAGATTGAGATATTTGTATGGCTCTAAGCTACTAGGTTTTGGTGACTTACTACTTTTTGAGCTACTTTAAAAATAATTTGGGCTACATTTCCAGGAATTCTGCTTTATTTTTTTTATAAAACCTATTTGGCAATCTGTGAGATTCTCACCAGATGTGCTGTTTACTTGCAATTTGCTTATATTATTGTTACAGTAATTGTCAGAAATATGTAAATCTCGCAAATTCGAATGATTGAGTTTTGAATTATCTAACTGTTTTGTCCCTTGAATTTCAAACTAATGAGGATTTCCTATATAAAAGCAAATATTTCAATATATATATATATATTAAAGCCAAACAATTGTTGGATTATATCAGACTATAATTTGGCAATCATTTGGCTTTAATATTGTTGAGTTAAAAATTGATTTATTTTTTCTAAATAAATACATTTAAACATGAAATATGCAGATTTTTATCAATTTAATATAATTATTTCATGAGTTTTGAAGGGCACATATAAATATTACATATATGTATGTATTAGGAAATGAAATATATTTTATGAGAAAATGATAATTTTCATTAATACACAATATTCTGAACTGTGTCAATATGTATTTAACTCATAATTTATGTGTGTTTCTTTGTAGAAAAGGGCTGGCAGAATTACAATTTAATAAAAAGTAAAATACATCTGGATACAAGTCCAATTTTGCTTGCCATGTCCAATCACCAGGAACAGCTATTTCCATTGCAGAGACAACCTTTCTTTACAGGCAAAGAATTATAATATTTTTAATTGTGTTGGGATTGTCACCTGTGGACATTTTAAACTGTTTTACATATTTGTGCAGGGGCATAGCCTCTAAAGAAAGGTTGTCTCTGCAATGGAAATAGTTGTTCCTGGTGATTAGACATGGCAAGTAAACTTGGACTCGTATCCAGATGAATTTTATATTTTATTAAAATGTAATTCTGCCAGCCCATTTCTACAAACAAATATTATATTTTTAATTGTGTTGGGATTGTCACCTGTGGACATTTTAAACTGTTTTACATATTCGTGCAGAGGCATAGCCTCTAAAGAAAGGTTGTCTCTGCAATGGAAA
>NW_019384394.1:575022-620874 GCF_000671375.1 Centruroides sculpturatus
TAACCAATCGGAAATAAATAGAAAATTTGAATTTTATAGCCAAATTACTTTCAAACAGAAGTGAATTACTGCAATTTCATATTTGCAGTTTTTATTTTTATTGGTTTTGATTTTTAGAAAATTTCATGGATATTTATATTTTTCTTCAATCAGTTTTTGTTATAAATATTTTTCAAAAAAATTAATCAGTTTAACATTAAGTATGAACAGTCAACAGTTTTCATATTAAATGTGAAGAATAAAATATGTTTGATCATAATTCGAAGTTTAGACTATTTACAAAAAGTCAAAATAATTTTTGAGTCTATCTTTATCCTTTTTTACACTACCACAGAAGTAACAGTCTTAAAAAATTTGCTTTGAAGAACTCTTCTTAAAACATAGGTAAAAATTGGTAAAAAAACTTCACAAGGTTAAAAAAGATCTTGAAGTTTTTTTACCAATTTTTACCTATGTTTTAAGAAGAGTTCTTCAAAGCAAATTTTTTAAGACTGTTACTTCTGTGGTAGTGTAAAAAAGGATAAAGATAGACTCAAAAGTTATTTTGACTTTTTGTAAATAGTCTAAACTTCGAATTATGAAGAAATACATCCTGAGTTATTACAAAAATTGTAATAAAATATGTTTAACTCAATCATTTTTTATCTTTTTTAAAATATTTGATTATTTAAATAAATTTATTCAGCAACAACACTTTAAAAATATTGTTTAATTATATATTCAAACAAGGTATTGTTTTGAGAAGTATATATTTAAATAAGTTAGAAAATATATTAATATATACTTCATACTGCCACCATCAGCATTTGGCATGCTCTGTCAGTGGACATGAGGCTTTTCCCTTTTGTCAGAATTTTTAAAGAATTTGATATCACATAAACGTTTCATTTAATGAATCTAATACCAATATACAGTATATACTGACGATATTGTATGCATTTTATTATGAACAACTGAAGTGAACTAGAACGACATTCTTAGATTCATTCAATTAGGGAAGAACCAAAATTGATATTTATATGATATGATATATATATATATATAATCATATAAAATTGAGATTATATATATAGAGATTATAACTAATGTATATAAATGATATACAAACATCTTTGAATACTGTCTCTAGTGATGTTTAATTCTGATAGTTTTCAAATATGCTGAAAGTTAGTATGTTTATTTGCCAGAGTTGAATGAAATTTTTTTAAACTTTTTTTTTTAAGAATCCTTAGAATTCATTCAATGCTCAGAAATATTAAAAATTGGCTAATAATATAGTTTACTTTTAAAAAATTTGAAGTTTTATTTAAGAAGTTACTTTGCAATAAAAATATATACTGTATATGCTCTCCAAGATAGAATTGCAAAATCCATAATGCATTCAGAAAGAATGAATTATTATGAAATCTTTAATGAAATGTGAATAAAAATATTCAAAAAAATTTAAACTTTTTTTTATAAGTACAGTAGAGTCCCAAAAACTCGGCCTAATGTGGACTGAAGGGTGGCCGAGTTTGTGAAAATGCCGGGTTATCAGGAATGGAGTTAAAAAAGAATAAGAATGAGTGTTTCCTCAGAAAATACTGTTCTGTACTTGTATGCATTGTTTGCTTGAGAATACAACAGAGAATAAATTGACCAAATACCCTTAAACAAAGGAAAAGTACAAACTTTATGAAGACATAGAGCCTTTACTACATGAAAATGAAAATTAATGAATATACAGTGTACAGTAATTTACCTGATAAGACAGACCTCAGAAAAATACTTTATGAGGCATAAAGCTGTCTATAATGAAAATTAACTAGGGGTTTTTTCGCCCTGCCAGGGTGTGGGCGAGTTATCCAGACTGCCGGGTTATCGAGTGCAGAGTTTTCGGGACTCTACTGTATTTATAAAAACATTTGGTCACTTATGTTCTGATATTATATTCGTCACTTGTTTTGAATCAATTTGAGAATTTGACAATTTAAATAAATAAATAATCGACTTTTAAGAAATTTAATTCATTTTTTTACTTATGAATGAAAAATGTTTTGTTTCTAAATATTTTAGAACATAAACACTGCACATATAGGCATAACCAATATCCAATAAGATTAAATTACAGGAAAAGAAACATTTTCAATCATGTTTAACAGACATTGTCAGGTTAACTGATGATGTTAGCCTTATAATGTCCAGTAGTCTGACAGAATGGCCATTAAACATGGTTGAAAACATTTGGTTTCTTGTAATTTCTTCTTGCTGGATATTGGTTATATGTGGAGTGTTTATTAATGTACTCACAGTTTTGAATAGCTGAATTTATAATATAGAATTAACTTTTTCAAGCATTTCAAATAATTTTATATTCTGCAAAGATAAAAACAAAACAAATAAAAAATACAAAAAATAGATATCTTAAATAACAGTTTGTTACACAGGTCTTGTTACTATGTGGAAAATAAAAAAGTTCCCCATATTAGTGTTCTAAATTATGGTTCACTGAGATATCTAGCTGTACTTTTCCATAATTTAGTTCTTAAATAAAAGATTTCTAATAGTGTAAACCAAAGATTGGAATGTTTTGTGATTATGAATAAAACTGCATAATTTATTATAGAGAATCCATATAATTTCAATCGATCAAAAATTCAATCAAAAAAGATTGATCTATAATCGGTTGCAATGTTTGCAATGTGATGCCTTCCCAATATGAAGAAAAATATTGCAATATAATTTAAATCACATAATTTCAAACCATAATTCCTAAATATTCTTTTCATTAAAAATCTGACAATAATAATAAAATCTGTATTATACTTAATATCACTCAGTTTTACATTAAATGACCCTTAATAATAATAAAATATACCTCAAATCATCTAGTTAAGTACATCTTCATAAACATCAGAAAATCCAGTAAATATATACAGTTTATCTTATTAAACTGTGTATGTTTGATGGATTTTCTGGTGTTTGTAAAGGTTTAATAGTTAATTTTTTAATTATAAATTATTCAAACATTTCATATGATGATCATGGCAATGATGAAATATATTGCATTTATAGCAAGCATAGCAAAATATATTGAATTCAAAATAATAGAAAATTATTAAAGAAAAATATATTCAAATAAAGAATTTTGAGCTTATTTTTAGATTATCATTAAAAGCATAATTTATTAATAACTATTATTTTCTGAATTATTTTAAAAATAAACTTGTTTTAACATTAAGATTACCTCCACGTGATGGTTGTTCTTCACATAATCCTTCTCCACTAGAATCTGTTGTGATAATTTCTGGTTGCCTTGATATAGCCATTTTAAATGACCATAACAGCAGTCAATGAATGACTCTGCAGATAAGTGTAAAGAAGGATAACTAAGAAAGCAAGCAAAATAAAATTAAAAAATTAATAGAAATTAACTACTATTTTGAAAGGGATTTTGTAGTTAACAATATGAAAAATAATTCTAAAATTAAAAAAATATACATAAAAATCATTTTGATAATTTCTTGATACAACAGCATTATGTTAAATGAAAAATGATTTATTAATAGATAATAAAATTACTTTGTATTAGATAATGGGTAATTGATAGTAATTTACTTCATTTATAAAATTATATCATAATACTTCATTTGAATTATATTGATAAATCAATATTACTTTTATTAGCTCTGCTATTAGATTAATCAATATAATGTAATTATAATGGAATGAATAGAATGGAATTTATTCATTCTAATTAAAACTTATTAATATTGATCATTAAAGTATCTGAATTTATGCTGAATTAAAAAATTGGATATTTATAACAAATATTACAAATTCNAACTAAGAAAGCAAGCAAAATAAAATTAAAAAATTAATAGAAATTAACTACTATTTTGAAAGGGATTTTGTAGTTAACAATATGAAAAATAATTCTAAAATTAAAAAAATATACATAAAAATCATTTTGATAATTTCTTGATACAACAGCATTATGTTAAATGAAAAATGATTTATTAATAGATAATAAAATTACTTTGTATTAGATAATGGGTAATTGATAGTAATTTACTTCATTTATAAAATTATATCATAATACTTCATTTGAATTATATTGATAAATCAATATTACTTTTATTAGCTCTGCTATTAGATTAATCAATATAATGTAATTATAATGGAATGAATAGAATGGAATTTATTCATTCTAATTAAAACTTATTAATATTGATCATTAAAGTATCTGAATTTATGCTGAATTAAAAAATTGGATATTTATAACAAATATTACAAATTCAAATTTAATCAATTAGTTAATGTGAAAGTCTATACTCTATTTTGAGATTTTAAAAATAGTACAGCTTAGGACAGCATCAGAAAAAAAATATCTTGTTACTAGTTAGTTATATATCAAAATTATATTATTTTTGAAAGAATTAATATTTATTAAGTTACATGCAACATAATAATCCTTTACTTGTAAAGAATATTTTTAAAAATGTTAAATCTTTAGAAGTTCTAATTCTATTATTAGAAACATTAAAATTTATGAAAATGAATAAATTTTTATATTTAGAATTCATCAATGCTATATAAATAAAATTGTTTACTGTAAGATGATTTACGTATAAAATGTAAAAATCAATTACATCAAAATCAAAAACAAAGTTACTTTTAATTAATAATAAAGTGTTTTAGCTAAAACAGATTAAAATTCAAATAGCAGCAGGTTGTTAATCAAAACTTATCAATATTAATTAGAAAAGCAAAAGTCTAAATTTTACAAATTTTGATTTTAAACATTTTTATAATGTTCCCTATTTAAAAAAGAAAAATAATAATAATAAATAACTCATTTGCATGTTTTATTGTAATAATACTTTTTCATTTAATGCTGCTTTTATATCAGATTGTATGTTAAAAACAAATTTTGATGTGAGCACTCATGTCCAAAAAAAATAAACACAGCCATTTATTTGGCCTATATCTCAGGAACTACTATAAAAAACAACGTGAAACTTAATACAGTATTCTGCTTGTATGTTCTTTATGCAACAAAACAATTGAAAAACAAAAAGTTTAATCTAAATTAGTTCAATCCAGAAAGAAGAAATAGTATTAAGCATTTGTCAAAATCTTTTGCACTGAAAATGATTAACAAGGGATGTGGTTGCCTCCTTCATACAGACAAACTGCACAGCAATTGCTCATGCTGCTTATAACATTGCTTATGCACTCCATTGGGAGCTAAATCTATTATTGAATAAGATCATCTTGAAATTTCTGAAGTGCTCTTGATGGAGGCTGATTGGATGCAACTCATCTGTCTAGAACATCCCACTTTTTGGTAATGGCATTCCTTAAAAAAATCTGAAGCTCAGTAAAGCTGTTAAATGTAAATGTCACCATCTCAAACTGGTTTCTTTTCACAATATTCATGGGATTATATTGGCTTCTTTGATATCCATATTTTAATGTGATGAGAATTGTTCTTTAGACTGCACCTGGATTCAATGAACAGAACATTGCCTCATTCATCCAAAGTCCAATGTTGATGTTCTTGACACCATCATAAAATGGACTCTTCCGTGAACAGAGTCAAATGGAAATGCAAAATTATTGCAACAAACTGCTAGTGTGAAATTCGACATACTGTGATCTGACAAAAAGACTATTTGCCTGAAGTCTCTTGTAGATCGTTTGTTGTAAAAGTCTTACACTGATTGCTGAAAACACTTCTTCTAGAGTCATCTACTAGACAGACATTCTTCTGTTATGATGTGCATTCTGTTAACATCAGTTAGGAGTCCTGTTGAGGGATGGTAATTATTGGATATTCACTTCCTGTTTGGCATACATCTCTTTCTTTGAAATCAGACCCAAAGTCTGGATGTGATCTGTGGCACATCCAGAGTCCTGGAAACATCTGTCTGCAACTGGCCTGCTTTTAGCCTTCCAATAATTCTTTTAATAAAATTGTCTAAGTGGCATTTTTCTGGCATTATCACTATCAGTAGCATACAGTAAAATAGCAGCAAACTGTCCTTAATGGTTAAACTACAGCAGAAATAATGCTATGCTACTGCTGTATTTATGGGCCCTGTGTATTTTGCATAAATTTATGGTTTTTAATGAAATATTCAACTACATCCTGGGTATTTTTATTGTCTAGAAATGTTAACATAAAATTTCCACTGTTTATTTTGTTTATTTTTTGATCTATCTGATGATTGGACAATTATACTTATTTTTTGAACATGTGTAATATACATTCAATACTGTGTTAAAATGCAAAAATATTTGCATAGTTTTAAAAAATTTAAACAATTCATCAGTTTTATTTTCCTGAATAAAATTACTACATCTATTTTAAATTATGTACAAGATGAGCCATTAATATGTGCATTATAATTTATTATTATTAATTAAAGGTAGCCAAAGATAAACTTCTAATTTAGGAAATTAATTAAAGAGTTAAGGGTTAATTCATAGTTTGTTTAGTTTTAAATTTCAAACAGATTAGATCATCTCCTAAATTATACTAGATTAGTATATTGAGTTTAATAACAAGCAAACAGGATGGATTGTCTATCATCAAAAATACAATTTTTATTACTGATTCATATTGTCAGCCTTAAAATTTGTTATGCTATGAAATAATTTCTAAAATTAAATTTTATAAAAATATGAGTTTTGCAAATAAATTTTTTGTCAAAAGCATTTAACATTTTTACTTATATCAACAAGAATTAAAATGAAATTTATTTTAAATTTTATTATTTTTGCTTTTACTTTCATTATACTTTCCTTTTAATCTTTATTATTATTCTAAATATAAATAAATAAAAAGAATAAATTATTTCAAAGAAAGTTTCTTTTTTGTAAAAGTCAGATTTTATAAACTAATTTCACTTGAAAAATTTATTACATCAAGATGGATTAACTTTTGTTCTTTTGAACTTTCCATAAATAAAGTTTTATTAAATTCTGTTGCTCTATAAATAAATAAATCTAGTAATATATATATATACATATATATCATTTATTTATAAAATAATAAAGCATGTAAATTTCCAAGAAATTGATTTTATAAAATTGTTTGTATTTTCTAAGGAAAAGTAAATCAAGAATAAATTCAAATTTTAATTCTAAAAAATTAGTTTAGAAAGTGAATCTCAAATATAATTTTATAAATTAATTTAATACACTAAATTAAATTACACTTTATAACAAAAAAATAACATATTAATAAGTAATGAAATTTTGTTTAATTATAATTCAGATTAATAACAAAGAGAAAATTTAAAGTATTCTCTGCAGAGATAGGATAGAAAGTCCATTAACTTAGATAAGAGCATTTGGCATGCATCTGAAAGATAGGATTTAATTTCTATCAGTAAGACCAAACACATTTTTAATTTAAACAAACTCAAGTGTTGTGGTGTGTATGCATGCACTGTATATAATTAACATTACATTAGTATTGTATTATATGATTAAATTGCCATATTGCTTTAAATTGAATTATTTTCTATCTCAATTCATCCAAAATATTACTATTAAGTAGCAAACTTGCTAATTATATAAAGCAATAAAAGTAACTTATTCATATTTAAATAAATATGATATTTAGTCTACATCAATCCTATCATTCCTGATTACAATAATGTTAAATGTTGAAAAAATTAAAAGAATATTACTGTGTATGAAATATCAGAATATCATTGAATAACTCTTCAGACTTAATTTACAGGAATCAGCAGATTTATATTTTTATTTAAGAAATTTAATAAAACTAATAAGTCTTGGAAAATTCAAAGTACTTTTTTTTATCATTATTCTAAACTAATTTGAAGAGTTACTTGCAGAAAAGNATATACAACAATTTATTTCATATTTTATAAGTTATAACAAACAAACATTTGGCCATCTAATTGAATTTTATTCAAAAGTGTAGGAAGTTTTTTCTTTTCATGAATAATGCACAAGATATTCAATAGTATGATGGTATTTTAAGATGATATTTTAGAAAAGTCAACTTCGTCAAAAATGCTTCTTTAATATTCAACATTATCATATTTCAATATTAATCGACAAAACTTAAATACTCAAAATTTTGCAAAAAAACAATTTAGCCTTTATTTTTTAAAATACTACTTTATATTTTTCTTCTTTATTTATTTTATTTATAAGTTAAAATAATAAATATGTATAATATATAAATTTATTTCTCAATTTCCTTTAAAATTATAATTAACTTTTCTTGAGTTATCGTCTAATAAAATAAATTTTTCATTTATTCCAAATACATTAATTTTTCTCATGGAAAAAACAGTTGATATTTTAAACTGTATAAAGCAAATAGAAAATTGGGAGCACCATCTAAATACACTCGACCTACCTATAATAACGGGCGACTATACGTAATATATTAACCATAAAATAAAATTTTGTCAGATATTGGGAAAATATCTAGATTAAGCATTACAAATTAGCATTACTCTTATATTCGAGGAACTGAATAGGACGGTGTGTATCCACGTGAATGGTATCTACGTGCAGAAAGAGAATGGAGAACAGGGATCGATAGAGGCAGGACATTTGTGTTCAAGGTCGGGATCAAAACATTACAAGAGGAATATGGAGGAATAAAAATCGATAAGTTTCGGTGTATATTTCGTTTATAACAATTTTAATAGAGTTTTGTCACGTTTCAAATCCCCGTAATATATTTACGTCTTCTTTATGATGTGAGAATAAACATAAAACATAATCTAACATGAGGGTTGTATTGTTCCAAGGACACGTTGTTTGCTGAGATCTCTAACGGTTTTAAATGCTAAGCAAATTGTATTGACTAAGGTTCCGAAGAATAATAACTGCAGCAGCTGGCAAGTGTATGTTTATCAAAAAAAGAATTATTTAATTCAATTGAATTTTATGACGTATACTGAGTCAGTAATTTAAAACCTTCCATAATCTGCATCGACTCCCGAAAAACGTTTCCCGTTAAATTTTAATAGCAAATTTGCAAAATTAATATACTTGTTTCGAATCAATTACGTCTATTAAAATTTCCACGTATCTCAAAGTGATGCATGCTAGAGAAACATTATCATCATGAGACTGATCCTGTAGAGTATATTTTTACTCATTTACAGCTTGTTTAGATGAGTAAAATACATTTAAATATTTCTAAAATATATTTAAACGAATATCTGGAAACAAGTCTTACTAATTTGTTTATAATTCTTTTTTTTATATTCTCTTTGAAAAGTTCTTTTAGCCAAATCATTAAAATTAAATAGGATCTCCATTTTTTAATGTAAAATTGAAATATAAATCCTGTATTTATTTATTTATTTATTCCAGCAAAACTAAAAGCTTCATTACTACGATTTTAAAGTTATGTTTTATACATTGCATTAATGTATTAGGATATATTTAAATATTAAATTCTCATATCTTTCCAGTTCTTAAATTTTACACGAATCGTTATACTCATAAATAATTCCAAAAATATCACAATAGATCTTTTATAAAGCAAAAATTTCATCATCATGATTAATCATTATTTAATCAGGAGTTTGAAAACTAAAAATAAATTTATTGTTAAATTTCCGTGTTTTTTGAGCTTTTTTAGTATATGTACATTTTTTATATAAAACACATTTTCCAATAATTATTTTCGATTTTTTTTATAAGTTTATTCATATTAATAGACTCCAGATTATTCAATGGAGAGAAGCCAATAGGGATAAATTCGGAAGTTTCCTCATCTAACTCTATATTTTTGCATAAATTTTCATAAAATATTTTACGAAAGGCATTATCAATTTTGCTTTTTTAAATCCATTATAGTTTATAACTATGATAAGGGGGAGAAATCTACACTTTGTTATAATTTTGTAAAATCGAATAAATTTAGATAATTTATTTCCAAACTAAGGGAAAAAAAGTAAACTTATTAATCCACCACAGATAAAAATATCAAAATCGTACAAAGCTATACCACCACAACTTTCGCTTTTTTTTCCAACTATTTCTTATATAATTATAAAAAGTTAACAAATTAGGAATCAATATTAAACTGCCGACTGTCGCAATCGTTAAGTATCGTTATCAATAATTGAGCAGCGCATTTAGCCGGTTTTAATGAATAGCCGCTCATGGATCGGTGACAGTTCTTCTGCATCCAAGTGTAAAAGTAAAACTTGCTCCACTAACCACCAATCCCAACGAGTCGAGTCCACCCATATGTACTGTACCGAGTACAGAGTCCACCAGAATAATAGGTCTATTTGATATAGTGTAATTACAAAATATTGTGTCGTTCTAACGTTAAAAAAAAACCATAATGAGAGTTTAAAAAATGCCAAGGATGAAGAGTTTCTGGTCCCCCCTTTTTTTTATATTTTAACGAATGTTTACAATAAGAATTCATTTTTACACACAAGTAAAAATTTCGTTATTATTCGCTACCAGCGAAATGTAACATAGAAACTTCCGTCTCTGATTATACTTTGTAGCAGAGATAATTATCATATATTTAAAATAGAACCTAACGACACAAGTGATGTCGAAAGTAAATTAAAAAAAAAAAAAAAAAAGTGGTTTCCTTTGGTTGATACAAATTAATAAAATTACCTGCAAACACCGCAAAAGAATATAATTTAGTTGTATTATTATTTCGCTTAATCAAGTAATAAGTGATAAGATAATCTCATTATAACTCTATTAAATATTAAATTACTTACTTTATTATTATATTTTACTTGCAGAATCATCTTTCTTCTATATCTTGGTAACGCACAAATTATATTTAATCTATAATAATAAAATTAAAAATTTTATCTTATATCATTGACTATATTAATATAAATTTAAAAAAATCGAATTTTCTTTCGATTAATGTTAAATTTGTAATATCTTCCACCTTTATATAATTCTAAAATCAGTTTATTTTTAGAAAAAAAAATCAATTGGAAGATAGAAAACTTGCTGTATTTTAAAATCTTTAAGGAATTACATAGATAATAGGCTACCTTCAAAAATATATCCACGACAATGAATTGTGAAATAAAATAATATACCAAAATTTATAGTCTATTTTTTACACGCATATTTCTGATATTGGCATTGATTTCCTTGTATACAAACCTTATTTTTTTATTTTTTGAATATTACACAATGCGGAATTGCTTTAAATTGTGGACCATAATTTAAGAGGCGCCTAAATCCACGATACTATTTTAAAGCAAACATTATCGGTATACAGTCCAATGAACAGTTAAGCCAACATCAATGATGTATATCAAAACAAAAGAGGAGGAATGCATTGTCACGTGCACGAAACTCGGTCGAAATAAGTCATTGGTTTCGCCCAGTTACCTTTTTTGGTCATTTCGACACCCGAAATCTCGAGAGATTAATTCTGTCGGAACAATCTCCTCCGACATGTTTAAACACACACGAAGTCGCAATAATTCCAGTACGGGAGGAACCGGGACTCGCATTCCTATCTGACCTAGACGGGCCAGTTTTTCATGCAATTTTTATACCTTTAACCCATTACGTATTCTAGTCGAAGTCGGCCGATTTCGTCATCGCTCTGTTTCTATAAATATTATAAACCATTCTTTCAACGTTCGAAAATTAAAGCTGTGTATTATATACATTATCTTTAAACACAGGCTAAATAGGGCCTACATAAATATATATAATTTTATACATAGAAAAATTAATTGAAATTTTCATATTTAAATATATCCTTTATTTATATTTATATTTTACGGAATGAATAGAAGTTTAAATTTAAATTTACGGGATTTTATTTTCTTAATATTCTTACTAACGCGATAATTAGGTAACCACATACGCTGTAATAATATACAGAACCGTCCAGTATATTTTGATGGATCATAAAAAAGAATATTAAACTATAAAACATTTTATTTCACGAAAATTAATTGTAGTTTAGGACTACATAAGTTT
Source organism: Centruroides sculpturatus (assembly GCF_000671375.1). Classification (NCBI taxonomy): domain Eukaryota; kingdom Metazoa; phylum Arthropoda; class Arachnida; order Scorpiones; family Buthidae; genus Centruroides; species Centruroides sculpturatus. Next base: position 586,999 of record NW_019384394.1, read on the forward strand.
AAACCCATTTAAATTTTTATAGCGAATATATATTATAATACAGTATAATGAATAAATGCATATGATATTGTATGAAGGTTATGGAGTTTGTCAGGAATGCTAACATTAAATAGGCCTTTGTTATGTTGACCATTTGTTATAATAAATTTATATCTTACTAATAAACAATTCGGTTTTTCCTCGAATGTATGCCAAAACTATCATAAATTAAAATTTAATTTTATATTACTGTTTATTATATTTTTAAAATTTTTGCTGCCCAATTGTCTACATAAAAGTCAAACTGAAATGTTGGAATCTTACCAAAAGACAATTAAAAATCGTTTGTCCATTCAATATAAATTCAATTATATTATTCTAACGGTCAGACAAAAAAACTATTATTAATTATTAATTAAATAAAAATACTTTTATTAATTTGCATTCAATGTAATTATGTTTTTTAAATGTCTACTGACAGGAAAATATAAACGCCTTAGTTTTGGTAAAAATAATTAAATTATATGTAAAAACTATCGAATTTTATTCGAATAATAATGTTTATTATTATTTTAATGATAAAATAAAAATAATAATTACTCGAACAACGTTTTAGATAAAATTTGCCATTAGTCAGCTTTAATAATACGGAAATATTTTAAGACTTTCAAGGTTTAATTTCGATCATTTCGTCTAAGTGCATTAGGCAATAACGATTGCATTAACATCTCAACGTAATCAACAACCGATCATTAATTGAGGACCTTAAATAATTTTTTCATCGCGTGTCAAACAAACTTCTATCTTAATTCTTTTATGATGCTTCCGAGTATAAAGTTTGCCAACCGTGCCTCACATTCTTGCCAAGTTCGGGATTAATATGGATAAACTTTTATCCTTATAAAAATAAAATTTTTAACTTAACCAAAATAAAAACAAAAATGATGAAATCGCTTACAAGCCAAAGATCTTAAAATTAAAATAATAATAAATAAAATAAGGAAGTACTCTTCTGGATCCGACACTAAACAATCAATTTTATAATTATAAAATNGGTTTTTAATGAAATATTCAACTACATCCTGGGTATTTTTATTGTCTAGAAATGTTAACATAAAATTTCCACTGTTTATTTTGTTTATTTTTTGATCTATCTGATGATTGGACAATTATACTTATTTTTTGAACATGTGTAATATACATTCAATATACATTATATATTGAAATATATATAAAAATTAATATAGAATCTAAAATAAAAATAATAATTACTCGAACAACGTTTTAGATAAAATTTGCCATTAGTCAGCTTTAATAATACGGAAATATTTTAAGACTTTCAAGGTTTAATTTCGATCATTTCGTCTAAGTGCATTAGGCAATAACGATTGCATTAACATCTCAACGTAATCAACAACCGATCATTAATTGAGGACCTTAAATAATTTTTTCATCGCGTGTCAAACAAACTTCTATCTTAATTCTTTTATGATGCTTCCGAGTATAAAGTTTGCCAACCGTGCCTCACATTCTTGCCAAGTTCGGGATTAATATGGATAAACTTTTATCCTTATAAAAATAAAATTTTTAACTTAACCAAAATAAAAACAAAAATGATGAAATCGCTTACAAGCCAAAGATCTTAAAATTAAAATAATAATAAATAAAATAAGGAAGTACTCTTCTGGATCCGACACTAAACAATCAATTTTATAATTATAAAATACATATACGCGACATTAGAGCTTTCACTCTATTAATTAAAACCCAGAAAAACATCTGTTTGGTAGTTATTTTATGAGGAAAATGTGTTTTTTTTTTTTTTTTTTATAAGGAAAAGTCTCAGAATAAAATTAATTCCATTTATAAAACAGAAAATGGAATGGACAGTCTTCAAAATAGATTTACGAAATTTAATTATATATTGTCAGTTAATATGTTAATACAGTTTCAATTCAGTTTGTATAAGAGAGTTATTTCTGACAGAAGCAGATTAATGTAACCCTGGCGTAGATGTTAAAAGGCGTTTCGGACAATTTGTATCCAGATAACGACTTATAATAGGATAGAATTGCCAATACACCACACCCCGAGGCGGTGCAGGTTAACATTTTGTCATGACATCTCCTTCATTTGACATATCGCTAGAAACCTTGAACTGAAGATGATCTTGGGTCGATGTCCCATTGAGCAGGGCGAAAAAAAAAGAATATAGCATACTACAGTGGAGTGAGTAGTTTGGGAGAAATTTCTTGATTGGATGACTTTCCGATTTTAACTAGCGGAAATGACATTTAACGCTCCTTTCATCCCTTATTTTTTATTATATCCGGTTAAATATAAATTTATCTTCCTCCAATTAAATAACTATCCTAAAGAAATAGGAAAATTCCAAACAATAAAGTATCGAAAATGAACTTTTTTTTTCCGCTCGGATAAAATCCAGTTTTCTATCTAGAAGGTGAATAACACAAAGGTTGCATAAAGATGCATCCGATAAGGCGAAGTGGCAGAATAAAAATTGAAACCGATTGTTCATTATGCGAATATCCTATGCTTCAGTGAACTATAGACACAACATAATATCGATGCTGATAAAACTTTCTGATTGAATGAATTGTTTAAAACACAACAATCTACACCGAAAAATAATAATTAAATTTTCTAGATTAATATTTCTTTAAGGAGGAAAAAAAAAGAAAGAAATTCTAAAGATTAATGTGATTAAATTCGTTTACGAAAACTTCGCATTTTCTTACAATTAAAAGAACGTTGAAATACTTTAAAGTATATAAAATGAACAATGAAATATACTTAAACTATTTAACCTCGAAATATTTTAATAATTTGCAGCGCATTCTTATAAGACGTTATTAATTCTGAATTAGTAACCGAAACGGAAATATGTGATATATTCGGGTGTAATTTTCTAGAAATTGCGATTAGTTGAATTTCTATAGCATTAGAGACGAATCAAGGACAATTCTCCGGCATTCTTTTGTTTCGATCAGATGGCAAAACATGACACTTACCTATTGAATTACTTAAACATCATCAACAATGCCTAATAATGGAGCTGACCTTGTCTGTTGTCGATAAAGTGTGTCGTGGCCCGTGGGCCAACCTTTATCTCGTTGTACTAATTGCCTAGTTTGGTTGGCCCTTCTCAGAAAATCGCATTCATTCCTTTATTATAAAATTACTTTCGCCGATCTACGGGTTGGAACTATCTTATTATAGCGTTAAGGTAATGAATTTTAATTCAATTTTGTTAACTGTTTTTGGATAGAAACAGTATTAAAAATAAACTAGAGAAAAATGGACTCAAAAAATATGAAAATCAAAATCAAAAATATTAAAAGCATTTAATGTATTTCGTATAACAGTTACGATCGGAATGCGATGTGAAATCAAAAAAGTAAAGAAAAAAACTCATATTACAATACCTTAACAAAAGAAATCGGCGTTTAAAAAAAAAAAAACTGTTAATTGAAGTTGTAGAATCCATTTTCACTTAATTTCCATATTGCTTCTTTAATTAGAGGTTATAAAAAGTTTAAAATTACATTAAGACTTTTTATTCTTTGTCAGATATTTGCCATTAAATGTACTGTTTCCCTTAGCCATAAAATAAAGAGTTTGATTTTCTTTCGGGATTTTTTAAAATTCTTATTTTTAGTGCTGAAACTTCGAATAGTTAAAATTTTCAAAATTTTGGAATTTTTTCCATTAATAATGATATCAAAATTCTCAACGAAAACTATGAATGAATCACGATATGCTTAAGGTTGAATTGAAGCAGTCAGCTGAATCGCATCAATAATGAATCAGAAGTTGGCAATAGTATTTTCAGCGAGTTTCAGAGAATGGATGCACTGATGGATTCGTAATTCTTTTACTAGTGTGTCCTTGAATTTTATATAGTTTTTTTTTATCAATAGAAAACCGACTGCATATATTTTTTAAATAATTTATCTTTTCCAAATTCGAATTTTCCTAACAGTCATCATCCATCAATTTTATGAAGTATTACAGATAAAGAAGCGAGTCTAACATACAAAAATGTTCACTTGATATTTTTATTTTCTCTTTTAAATTCGATCGAATTATTTTTAACATATTTATTCACTATTTTTCTCTTTTATAAATTTTTATTTTATTTTATTATTTGTTAAAGTGTTTGAATATATATTCCTCTCTCGAAAGTAGTTCAATAAAAAACTACTCTTTTGTACTTTTATTTTTTTTTTAGATCTAGAAAATATTTTTAATGTTTACATTTTTCATACTGTAACAGATCTATCTAATAAATAACGTCGAAAGAAAAACTATTCATCTAAAACTTTACTAAATATAAATCCAGAATAAATAAGAATTTTCCAACTTCCTGACATAAATGGAGTATCAGAATTTTTACTGCTTTATATATATATATATAAAGTTTTTTTTTCTGAAAACAAGCTTCCGTTTATCTTTCTTTAAACTATTAAACATAGAATTTTGGCTTAAAAAAATACACATATATGATAATTTTATACTTAGAGCAAGAATCACAGAACATTTTGATAATCAGAAATACTTCTAAAAAATTGAATTACGTCATAATTACTAGTTTAAAAAAAACACATCGATATTGTAATTTGTAATAGACTTAGGTAAGCGACTTAATAAACAAAAATAGACCTAGTTAATATAGAATCACGTGATCAATTCGGTACAAAAGTAGGATCTTTCTTACTTGATTTTCTACATACCGCAGATAGTTGTTTATTATATTATAGGTGTATTTAGGTCGCTAAAATCATCCCAAAACGCATAAATTTCACATTTTTAAAATAAAAATTTGCATTTTTTTACTTTATTACGTGTCCTCCTTACTTCGAAGCTTTTGTCTTCTCGACCTTCGCCAACAAAACCGCAAAACAAATCTATTTCACTTTTTATAGTAAAGTAAACGTGGCCACACACACACACAAAAAGGGAAAGAAAAATAAAAATTCTTTCACGATTTTCGTTTCAAATTGAACAAGTGAATAATATATTGTTCATTCATTCCTTACGAAGTTTTTTCTTTTTTTCTTTTTCTTTTTCATACTTCAGCTTGGTTCATGTGCAGTTAAGTGGGTCAGGTTAGGACCGGTTGATTGGGCGTTATCATCAGTCTATTCTCGTCTAAAATGCGATTTAAGATGTATACGAACGTCTCTATGAAATAATAAAATTTAAATATCTCATTTAAATAACCTGACAACCTCTAGAAAAAAAAAAAAATTGCAATTATGTTTGCATACCTCGCTATAATTTAACAGTTACTTTATTAGAAGAAAATGGTTAATTCGTTATGAAAAGAGAAAAATATATTAATTTAAATAATTTATTGGCTAACAAAATCTATATAATCTTAAAATCTACTTAAGAAGTTACGAAGAGCATTTACATTAAAGTCAACATTCAATCTTAATAATTATTTTGTTGATAAAATAAGATTACAAACAATTAACGTTGCATTTCTGAATACAAAAGCTAAAATATTGGTAGGAATATCCCTTAAACATATATAATTTTTCTGTTATTTTTAACTGTGACATATATTACATTATATTCTATACGGTCGAATGGCATCACGATATACAATTTTTGTGTAAAATCGCTTATCGAATATCTATATAGAAGTGAAAACTTACGTGAAATCGCACGGAACTAACTACTGTAGTTCTTAACAAGATTAAATGTTAAGATTTTAAAACGTTACAGTAAATTTATATAATAAAAATATGCTTATATAAATTACGAATCGTTGTTACCCCGCATAAAACTCGATTGAAAGAAAAAAAATAACATTTGAATTATTTTAAATAACGTCTGGTAAGTTTTTACATTCGTCAACTATGGCCTATAATGATCCTACCGCATTGTTATACTTTCAATATTAAAATTCTTTTATGTACACGAGAATTTTTGGATTATGTCCAACAGGAATTGACCTTCTAAAATTTCAGTTTTATAAAAGACTTATAAATTTATATATCAGCGAACCGAATAATATAAAATATATTAAAAACAGGCTTTCTTGTACGGTATCAATAAATAAATCTACATTTTAATGAACGATTGAATATCATCACAGAACAGTCTTTAATATTTAAAACTACTGTATATAACATTCGGGGCCTACTGACTTACATTCAATATACGGCGGATCGACTTTTTATGAACCGTATGAACTATTGCCTATAGGCTTATTAGATTTTTATGAACTTTTCGAAGAACTACGAGTTCATAAAATATTCAATTAATGTAATCATAATTAACGCTCATGTTAATTCTTCTTTGCTATTAGATCTAAGTCATTAATAAGATCAGAAAAATTATAAATTAAAAAAAAATCAAAATTAATATATATATAATTTATTATAATAATAATGCATGATTGAAATCATTAATAATGACATATATTTGAATCTCAAAAAACAAATATAGTCTAATAATAATTGAAAAATCGATTAGAGAAAGAGGAGTATCTTAAATTAAGGTAGGTCTACTATAAATTTTTAATGTAATTTAATTTAAAATAATAATAATTCAGTAGACAAAATTTATAATTTTATTTGATTTTATTAAATTAATAATAATAAATTTTAAAATAAATGAGTTAAACTCACTATACTCGTATTTGGAGACTTTATTATCAACTTAAATTTTGGTTTTTAATAACTTTAATTTTTCAATTAATTATCCTAATGAATGTTTTTTTTTTAATTTTCGATAATCTAAACTGAAATTAATTATTTTAGACCATCGACGACATATGCGTATTAAAATTAAGGGGAAAAAAATGTAAGTCCTACTACGCAAATGGTTTAAAGTACTTGATAGAGTACTTTCACAGATGTTACAATGTCATTGAGCTATTCATAAACAATACAAATGGCCTAGAATTAGCAATAAAGGTTCAACCTTTCCGAACTGAGTTTTTCAATTATGATTTTTATATTACCTTCAATATATACAATTATATCCGACTGTGAGTTTACTTAAGCGTAAAGACGACCCACTTTTCTCCATCTTTCCAATGTAATAAATATAGGCCTAAGTGAAGTATTTTCTTTCATAACTCTTCTCGATTAACTCTCCCTGCAGCAAAAAATGCCAAAGTAATCGACAATCGGCGAGACAAACCAGTCTCTATTTAAAATATCCTCTTAACTAATGGATGAGGTAACTACTGGGTATAATTGCATTGCCATGTGAAAGCACCGGGAATTGGGAATTTAATGTAATATTTTTGTTTACCTGATATCACAAAATCATTTTAAAACATTTGTGGTGTAAACCAGAAAAAATGTCCAATGGGGATATAAAATCCACGTTGAATTTAGACAATTTGACATTTCATAAGATTAAAAAAAATCCTCGAAATCTCTATCGTCGAAATGAAACTTTTTAAAACGTTGCATCCACCGTAACGTCGTCTTTTAAATACCAAAATTACCTTAAAAATAGTGCAAAAATTAAAAATTACTAATTAAAAAGTATAGAATTACTTTCTTATTCTTATTTGTACCTTTGTCTAACATTGTTTTTTAATCTAAACAGTGGATGATTCGTAGATTAAAAAATTAATAATTATGAATTCTGCGAATATAATTTATTTTTTTCGATTAGTGTGATAATCGTTTTCCTTTCAAAAGTCAACAGTGCATCTATTTGAATAAAAAACAAGAATTTCTGGAATGTCACACTATCATTTATTTCAAGGTCAAATAAATTTATGTAATACCCATCATTAATTTTAACCCGATTTATAAAGGAAACTTTACAGTAAAGAACATGCATACAGGGATACTAAATTTGGAATTGACAATGCTCTACTTGACAAAAATTGATTTTAATTAATTTCAGAAAAATTCAATGTACTAAAACAAAAATTTCAATCTTGTACCATATGTACTGCCAAAGAGGAAGTATATATATATATAATTTATATATATGCACATATATTCTTTTTTAAGAAAAACTCAGATAACATACTTTATTATAGATCAATGAACAGGCCTATATAAGCTTTACTAATTTGGTAAAAACAATTCTAAATTTAAAATTCCCACACTGGATAGGTTCTGTCCTGTTTCGTATCCTAATATTTCCGAGTTAGGAAAATAAAAATAAAATAGATTTAATAACTGTCGTACCAAAGAAAATGGGTCAATGCAAGATAATTTTCCAAACTGGCCTCCAACATATAGCATCCTCACAATAATATTTCTCATTTTATCACGTTTCAATAGACGATGATAAATTCCTAATAACCACACCCGCTTACGATACACCACCCATTTTTATTTTGTTTCATTGAAGCAGATTAATATTATATTTTTACATTAGGTTATTAAATTATTTCCATCATAACTCTAAAAACAACAGTAAACGAGGAGAAAAAAACACGTGTAGATTAAAATCAGTTAAGTTATATGTATAAATTCCCTTTTCCTGTCAAATGACTTTAAAAATTTCATTATATAATTACAGTTTAAAAAAATATATTTTCAAGTGGAATGTACTATACACTAAAGTACTTGAAACTTTTAAGAATACTGTAATCGAGGATGAGTGAAAAATACTCATTTTCTAATTGGTTTTTCGCAGAACTCTCGAAGTTTATGAAGGTGTTTATTATTTATAAGCTTACGTAGGAATGTATATTTTTATATTTGTAGATCCGTGTAAGTTTAAATCAAATAAAAACAATAACAACATCGATCTACTCTTTCCTTTCATTTAAAATACGACTTTTAAATTTGTATAAAATGAAAATCTGTTCCGAATACCGAATCAATTACGTGCGATCAGTATTCAAAGAATGCCATGCAATTTAAAAATTGTTTCGTGACGTCTGCACTTTGAATTCAAGTCGATAAATCAGAATTTTAATTATCTCTGAAAATTAAATAATAATTTTACAAATTTTCTTTGGCATTTATGATAAATATGATATATTGTATTAGAACAGAAAAACCGTCAGCCACTATAAACTTTTTATATTCGGTATTATTAATTTATTAAAATGGTTTATATCGAATACAAACGATTAAAAAAAATTAATTTATGCCCTTATAATGGAATATTAAGCTTTGTATACGCCCGTATATCCTTAATATAACTATTAAAAAATCAAATACATTAACCTAAAATAAATTTATTAATAAAAAAAAATGATAATGGTTCGTGAGGACAAAATGGTAGTTCAATAACCAACATATACAGCAATTTATTTCATATTTTATAAGTTATAACAAACAAACATTTGGCCATCTAATTGAATTTTATTCAAAAGTGTAGGAAGTTTTTTCTTTTCATGAATAATGCACAAGATATTCAATAGTATGATGGTATTTTAAGATGATATTTTAGAAAAGTCAACTTCGTCAAAAATGCTTCTTTAATATTCAACATTATCATATTTCAATATTAATCGACAAAACTTAAATACTCAAAATTTTGCAAAAAAACAATTTAGCCTTTATTTTTTAAAATACTACTTTATATTTTTCTTCTTTATTTATTTTATTTATAAGTTAAAATAATAAATATGTATAATATATAAACAGAGCTTAAGTACTTAAAACTGACTTAAACTTTTTTATGATTTAATTAAACCCAATTAAGGCCAGTTGTATAAATAACTTATGAATATGTTTAAATATTTTTTAAAATTTATTTTATGTCTCTCTAAAAATTTTATATATTTTTATTCTTGAATCATTATAAGTTATACACTTAATTCTTTTTTATATTTAAATTATAGATTATATTTTCTGAGAAGGATATTCCTGAAAACATTTTCAGCACATACCTGATCTATTAACTTCATTCCCATCAGTGATATCAATCTAGGAAAAAAAAACCCACTTTCTACCAGAAAATCTGACATATTATAAAAACAAAATATGTGAATATGGTAAATATATATTGCCTTCAGGCTTATAAAAGTTGTTTCAGTTTATAAGAAAACAATTTTCATTGTAAAATTTAAATATTTTAGTAAATCTAAGCTTATGTATCTGCAGGTTAGAAAATATATTTACTATATTATTACTAGGAATTAATAATAAAAAATACTATAAATATACCATACCTATTTAATATTTAATTAAAAGTGTTCTTTATAGACATTTATGATATAAGCTATATTATTTATCATTTTTATTATACGAATTTAATATATTATGCTGGAGTTTAGTCCTGTCGTTTTTACGTGATTGTCACCGCCCAGTTATTTTGATTAAAAGTGAATTATTTAGCGTTGTATTCTACATGCTACAATTTTCCTAAACGTGCGCATTATAATATAGAAAATTCAGAGATTGAAACTTTGTTACAAGAATATAAAACATAACGACCGTATATAAATCAGAAGTTCTTCGAAAATCATCTTGAATAAGATACAAGACTTAAGTGTTTTCATCTTATGAATATTTCAAGAACGTTTCAAAATGTTTATGACGTAACGTCGAGAATTTTTCGTTAACCATTAAGTTAACTGAAAACATGTTTTAATATTCATTAGTATGCATGTTTAACTGGAAACTGAGACACAATAACCAATTACTAAAAACAAAGCAATTTTTTAAGACAAGGATGTCACGTGCCATCAACCCGAGCTACGCATGTTTAGCTCAAGGTTGCATTCAAGGTGACAAGTCAAGGTCCTATTCTTTGATACGCTCGTTCAGAGAACAGTTATTTCTGCATTTATATATCCTTCGAGGAAGTACCTAATATCGGACATAACATCTTTCCGTGTGCAACCAATCATAAAAAAAGTCCCCCAAACAATTTTGTAAGCGGAAACTTAGAGAAAAAGCTTCGGAAATTGTTCAAAAAAACCAACAAAACTTCTATAGTTTAGAATGAATCAAGCGTGGAACGGTTTGGTTTTGGATAAACTTTCGCAAACATTGCTTTCTTTATTACTACCGATCGGATTTATTTTGCAATCTTTCTTTTTTTTTTTTTTTTTTCAAAAGCGAAAGGACACGCGCGTAATTGTCCGCAAACATTTTAGCTTTGTATCATTTAATATCTTTAATTATGTGGTAACAAGTTCATCTAAAATAACTGTAGAGTTCATTGGCATTTCAATGGACGGTAGTCGTGACAAAGGTGACTATTGTCGCTTCGCTTCAGACATTATTGTGTTAGAATCTTTGTATGATGTCACTACCTTTATTTGTCCTTTATTGTCAGATGATTTTCAATGATATATACATTACAGCTCTAAATAAATATGAGCGTATGAATTGTAAAACTGTAAATATTTGCTTCATTGATATGTGCCTTAAATCTAAATGTAAGCTTTGTATTGCGGCTATTTATTAAACTACACTAATGCTAATATATGTCAGCTTACCTGTATTTTAAATATATCCATGTAAGATAAACTAAATAAACAAAGATAAAGGAGAACATCGAATGGGTAATGCAACCTAACCATGTAACTTTTGCAAGAGTAATTTTAATTCTTTAATTACATAAAAATAAAACATAAAAGTTTGAAAATTTAAGCAAAATCCTCTCGACGTCATGGATAATCGAATCCTGATTCGCTCGTTCGAAAATAGGTCATAACGATAAAAATACGATTGGTCAAATTCGCAGGTGATCATTACGGAGTTCAAATAACTTATCTTTCGAAGTCAAGCGTGTTAACGCCGATAATTCGTTTAGTAGGCAAAGAGTGAACATAAATTTGTAACTGATGGCAAAGTTGGCGACGAGAAATCCAGGAAACAGAACTTCAATCAATAATTCTATAAATAGCATCCCTGGTAGATAAAGTTGGATTTAAGAACGTCATTTCTCTTCAATTAAAAATTGACAAATTTAATCTGATTTTCGAATTTTGAATGAAAATTATTTTAATTTTTAAATTCCAGTTTTAGAAGCTAAGAATGGCGTCCAAATCAACTAAAGAAAAATTCTGAAAGAGAGCCAACTGAAAACGAAAGAAAAAATAAAAAAATCCAGACTACGTTACGCATAGATTTTATAAAAACATTTCAAATCGGTATCAGACATACTGAAAAAACTAATTTACTTAAATAAGCTTTCTGATTACGTCTTTAAATTACACCCCAAGAATGAAATGGTAAAAATATAATTAAAAATATTTCAGTATTTGAAAATGCTGTATTTTGTTGTAAAATTATATAATAAAAATAATTATCATAAATAACAAAGACTATAAATATATGAATAAACCTTATTACGAAATCAATTCTAAGTAAAATTTAAATTTAATTACATTTATGAAAAACTAACGTGTTTGTGTATTTAATTTGTACATTATAAGATTATGAGTGTACTGTACTCAATGAAGGTATAAGGATGGTATAAGATTCCCCTGCTCGGAAAAATTCGAGTTTATCAAGTTTAAGTTATCAAAGGAGTTATTTGAATGAAAATAAGCAAGATATTACGAAGATTGAATAGATAATAGGAACAGGGGGAAAGTTTTGAAGTTTTTGTTTAAAATTTAAAAATAAATATATATATATAAAGGAAAATTAGCAATTAAACAATCTAAATAAAATTGTCAAAACGCTTTTGTAATCAAGTCAATGACTGTGTAATTCAGTTAGTAGTTTAAAGAATCTATAATTAAACTATAATAGCGTTTTCAACACTTTGCATTTTTAATTTTTCTTTCTTTTCTATTTAAAAACTTCTGATATTCAAAGAAGACAATAACACTTAAGACAGTTTCCTGGGCGGATTTCATTTCATTACGAATTATATATTAATATTCAAGTGAGAAAAGATATGTAAGATAAATTCTTAATAAAACAATTTATAAATTCAAATTTATAATTATTCGCTAATAATATTCGATAATATAAATAAATAAAATTCAAAATATAAATCTTCTATTTCTCATCAATTTTATAATCTCAAACAATAACAACTGATGTCGACCCAATTCCTAATGTGTCAAAGGTAAACCTGTCGAACGCCTACACTGTGCAGCCATAATTACACCCTACCTCGTGACCTCCACCTGAAAACCGAAACGTATCGTGACTATTACAGCGGTAAGCCTATTTGGAGCACATTTTCAGATACACATCGCTATAAACACCCCAATGGATATATATTTTAATATCCATCCGAAGAAATATGATAATATATTGTATCTTGGAATTTAGCACTTTCTCAGTGTCAGTCCAATGCAGGTTCAGTTCCGCTCTACTAATAAATTCACGCGAAAAAACACAGAGAAGGATTACATAAAAAAAAATTATATTTTAAAATGTTTAACGATCATTAAACCGTTCTTCTCCGATGGACGAAGAAATTTCCAAATGTTAAATCCCACCCTGAAATTATTAATGATTTTTTTTAATATGAACGATTTCTCGAATCAATTAGGCTATTAAAAAATATAAAAAATAAAAAATAGTGTTTTATATTTACTGAACTTATGACCCTAAAATGGTTTCAAGAATTTATTCATAACCGTATTTTATTTCAAAACATTACTGTGTATATATATAGTACTGTATATTGAAACTGATAGCATAGAAAAGATGTTTCGAATTTTATTTAAAATGGAACTTAGATAAACTGGATCGAGTCAGAAAATCTCGGGAAAAAAAGTAGTTTTATAGTAGAAAATATCACTATTGTCGTTTCAAATTGCTCGAAGGTCCACTAGTAAGAGCACAAGGAAATTTTTTCTCATCAAAATCCAACCTTGCCAAGGACGTAACCAGAAAATCTGGTAAGGATTATTCTAGGTTTTTCCGGATGCGAGAGATCAGAATATAAAAGTTCTTAGTTTAATGATTAATAATACTAAAGATTATCAGTACAAGTCTTTTTTTTTTTTTTTTTTTTTTTTTTTTTTTTTTTTTTTTTTTTTTTTTTTTTTTTTTTTTTTTTTTTTTTTTTTTTTTTTTTTTTTTTTTTTTTTTTTTTTTTTTTTTTTTTTTTTTTTTTTTTTTTTTTTTTTTTTTTTTTTTTTTTTTTTTTTTTTTTTTTTTTTTTTTTTTTTTTTTTTTTTTTTTTTTTTTTTTTTTTTTTTTTTTTTTTTTTTTTTTTTTTTTTTTTTTTTTTTTTTTTTTTTTTTTTTTTTTTTTTTTTTTTTTTTTTTTTTTTTTTTTTTTTTTTTTTTTTTTTTTTTTTTTTTTTTTTTTTTTTTTTTTTTTTTTTTTTTTTTTTTTTTTTTTTTTTTTTTTTTTTTTTTTTTTTTTTTTTTTTTTTTTTTTTTTTTTTTTTTTTTTTTTTTTTTTTTTTTTTTTTTTTTTTTTTTTTTTTTTTTTTTTTTTTTTTTTTTTTTTTTTTTTTTTTTTTTTTTTTTTTTTTTTTTTTTTTTTTTTTTTTTTTTTTTTTTTTTTTTTTTTTTTTTTTTTTTTTTTTTTTTTTTTTTTTTTTTTTTTTTTTTTTTTTTTTTTTTTTTTTTTTTTTTTTTTTTTTTTTTTTTTTTTTTTTTTTTTTTTTTTTTTTTTTTTTTTTTTTTTTTTTTTTTTTTTTTTTTTTTTTTTTTTTTTTTTTTTTTTTTTTTTTTTTTTTTTTTTTTTTTTTTTTTTTTTTTTTTTTTTTTTTTTTTTTTTTTTTTTTTTTTTTTTTTTTTTTTTTTTTTTTTTTTTTTTTTTTTTTTTTTTTTTTTTTTTTTTTTTTTTTTTTTTTTTTTTTTTTTTTTTTTTTTTTTTTTTTTTTTTTTTTTTTTTTTTTTTTTTTTTTTTTTTTTTTTTTTTTTTTTTTTTTTTTTTTTTTTTTTTTTTTTTTTTTTTTTTTTTTTTTTTTTTTTTTTTTTTTTTTTTTTTTTTTTTTTTTTTTTTTTTTTTTTTTTTTTTTTTTTTTTTTTTTTTTTTTTTTTTTTTTTTTTTTTTTTTTTTTTTTTTTTTTTTTTTTTTTTTTTTTTTTTTTTTTTTTTTTTTTTTTTTTTTTTTTTTTTTTTTTTTTTTTTTTTTTTTTTTTTTTTTTTTTTTTTTTTTTTTTTTTTTTTTTTTTTTTTTTTTTTTTTTTTTTTTTTTTTTTTTTTTTTTTTTTTTTTTTTTTTTTTTTTTTTTTTTTTTTTTTTTTTTTTTTTTTTTTTTTTTTTTTTTTTTTTTTTTTTTTTTTTTTTTTTTTTTTTTTTTTTTTTTTTTTTTTTTTTTTTTTTTTTTTTTTTTTTTTTTTTTTTTTTTTTTTTTTTTTTTTTTTTTTTTTTTTTTTTTTTTTTTTTTTTTTTTTTTTTTTTTTTTTTTTTTTTTTTTTTTTTTTTTTTTTTTTTTTTTTTTTTTTTTTTTTTTTTTTTTTTTTTTTTTTTTTTTTTTTTTTTTTTTTTTTTTTTTTTTTTTTTTTTTTTTTTTTTTTTTTTTTTTTTTTTTTTTTTTTTTTTTTTTTTTTTTTTTTTTTTTTTTTTTTTTTTTTTTTTTTTTTTTTTTTTTTTTTTTTTTTTTTTTTTTTTTTTTTTTTTTTNATTATAAAGCGAAAATTTCCAATTGAGGATATACTTTTTATATTAGTAAATCAAAATTTCCCAAATTAAAAAAAAAAAATTATATTATCACGAGTTCTAATTTATATAAATTAGAACACGTTTTAATATTAGTTTGTACGCTGAATTACTTTCAAAATTGTTCTTAATTTATATTAATAAATTATCATTTAGTAGATAATTATTGTTTGTTTTTAAACTAGATCCATTCAAATTTATAAATTTATTTACGCCATGTCATTATTAATAAATTATCATTTAGTAGATAATTATTGTTTGTTTTTAAACTAGATCCATTCAAATTTATAAATTTATTTACGCCATGTCATTTAAGATACATTGCTCCTTACATCGCTATTAATTTTTATTTTTTTTCGAGAGCGATAAAATTCTATATTTTATATTTCTAGTTCTTGAGGGATTACTTTTCACGCTGATCCATAGTAAGATAAGTAATCAGATCTTAAAACCGATAAAACTTTTATATAGAGTATACAAATATCGTTAAAATATGAAATGTTACATATCTCATAAGTAATAAATACGGATTTATTAATTGAATTTTCATATATAATCAAAATAAATTTTATGAATGGTACGAAATTTCTAAAAATTCATTCCATCTAAATTATTCGAAAGAAAAGACATTTTTTTATTATTTAAGAGTTGTAAAATACTCTATTATGCTATTATAAATGGTTTTATAATACTGTATATATAGGCTATATATAACATAAATTACAACATATAAAATTTAAAAACTGAAATCGTAAAATTCATGGAAAAAAACATAAATCTCTATGAAGTTTACTTACAAAAACATATTACACATAATTTGTCTTTATGGCTTAATAACAATATCTAAAAGTCAATTATTTTTTCTATATTTTTATGTATTACCTCGTTGGTAGTGAAATTAGTCGGAGCATGGCTACACCACAGAAGCGAAAACAACAGTTTTTTTTTCACTTCCATCCTTTTTTTTAAGCCATTTCCGGAAGACACGCCAATGATCTGTGTGAGTCATTCGATATAAGGGCCGATACCCTAAGTCTTAAAACACCTTCGGGTCCTTTTAACGGCTGAATGAGCCCGGGAGCGATAAAATGGAGTCGGAGACCCACTAACCTCGCAATTTGTGCTTACTTTCCCATCGACACAGTCTTGAGCAAGCAGTTAACGCATCATCCGTATCAGTAGCCAGTCCAGCATTTCGGACAGGCTCCTGATGGAAAAAAAAAAACCTTTTAACAGAATATTTACGGTTACAAAGTGAAGCGGAATGATAAAGGGAACTGTAGAGTAATTCATGACTCGAATAATCGGCGAATACGATTGAATGACTTTTATACGTACGTTAAAAAAAAAGTAAATTGATAAAGTAGCTATTTTATAACAAAATATATAGACTATATATGTGCTGTTTATTCTTCATAACTGAAATTACCAGACAGAAATCTAATGAAGTTAATAGGAGATTTAGTACGTTTCTGAATTGCGCTTTAAGTAATTAATAGAATTGCTTAATTTTTCTTTAAATTAAGTAATTCTGTCATTTAATAGTAGTTTAGTAATTGAAAGAAACGTGTTATAATCCGAAAGAACAGAAATTCCAAAATAACTTGCAGTAGGCCTGCTTATCGTGTGCTAAAATAAGAACTCGTGACATTAATATAGTGGGGGTCTATTACACGTTTCCTGCTCCGTATCACAATGTATAAAATTAGAAAAAGTACGTATTTTACAAGTATATAATCATAGAGAGTAAAAGTATCTAATTCGAAAATCGTATTTAATATAAAAGATACTTTGTTAACAGTCAACAATTAGTGGAACATCATAAATAAAATGAATCACTTAACACGACAATTGTAGAGTAACTTAAAAGAGATATTTGTTAACACACCTTAAATTAACTTATAGATTTGATTCGAACGTAATACATCGATGTCGGATCTGTTAATTTTGTAGCTCCGGGCTGAGTTATGCCATCCGTTCAAAACACACAAAAACATTAACCAAGCAGCTGTCAGTCACGTGACGACCAATGGACTTCCTGTCGGCACAAACACCGTTGGCAACTTTCCAATGGAACAAGTTAAACGGGCTGGACAGTGGAAGTGGGTGGAGTTATCTAGCCTTGGCAGGCTAAAGATCTAGACTAGATCCTTCAGGTAAATAAATATGGTTATACTCTCATAAAATAATACTAGGAAATGGAGAATATAGGGTGGAAATGAATTCTTTTTGCTGCCATTAAAACGCGGATATGTCGGCTCATTTCGCTTTTAAACGGCACGTTTTAATACAAGAAACGATGGGAAAAAATCAGATTTAACCTGTTAATTTAATCAGCATTGTAATAATTAATTAAAAATTTTAAAACAATCAAAGTATATACAAATCAATTCACAAGAATTATAGATACCTGAATATAATTTTAATAATAATAATATTAATAATATAATAATCGTGTGAAGCTAAAGGTGCCGCTATTCGGTAATGTGTAAACTTACCTGTTTTGACAAGAGCGGCTTACTTCCTATTGAGATGAGAAGAGTAAACTATAGATAAGGGAGTAACGCGCATCGTTTTCTTCTTCATTTGACAATCCTGTGTGACTGATATAGAGTTTAGATGGGAGACAAGCGACAAACTGTCACCTATAAACTGTATCGGCGACAGACAAGACTGAGAGGCAACTCACCCTCCGATCTAGAGTGGGCCTCCGGGGCTATTGTTCCGAGTCGCCATCTGGAGGGAAATTTTTCGCCGTGACGTCATTTCCCATTCGTGACCATTTCCGTCGTACAAAGATTTGTAATGGAAGAGTTGACAACCATGTGGAATTCCTCTTTCTATATTTAAGACATTTTTTTTTATATTATTTTTTGTCTCGGCCACCTAATTTTTTTTCCTCTACGTGGTTTAATAGAAATGTTCGAAGTTTTAAATTAGGGCATAAGTTTAACATCACAGAAAATTCGATTATTTAACGCGGAAATGTCACTCCTTATCCATGTTTTGTGATTGCAATTAAGATGCTAGTCGATGTACTCCTGAGTAAATCCCAGATTTGATAAGAGCTATAAATTTGAAGTAGTTGAAGCAACGACAGTTTCGATTGTTCGTCATTTTAAATAATATAAAATAGGCTAATGAATATTTGTAAAAATTAAAAGCTTCGAGATCTCTTTTTGTTAACAATATAAAAGAAATAGTTTAAGGGGATTTTCCATTAATTTATTTGGACTGTATGTACACTACATGTTTCTCGAGATTACGAATATAATTTATAGATTTCTTACTCTTATAAAACTGTTATTTTGATATATTACGCGGAAGAAATAAGTGAAAAAAAAATTAAAGTGATTCCGTTATGGTGACCCGAAACAAAAAAGTTACTGTGCGTAACCGAAGTAACATTGACGAACCGATTTATAACGAGAGTCTTCATTATGTTTGTTTACATCCATATGACGTGATGTTTAGTTTATGTCATAATTCACACAATAAGCTTCCGTTAGATGTATAGAGATAGTTAAACGGTTATACCAGTAAAATTCAAATAATACATTTAAAAAAAAAAGACAAATTCGTGATCCATTCAATCTGTATCAAATCGCAAAGTCGAAACAATTCACTATACGTAACATTATATTTGCGTGTGTAAAACGTTAGAAATGACTATCTAACAATAATAATAATAACATATTTTCGATTTTTATTGCGTCTAGACGTTATAATGGAGTTAAAACTGTGATTTTTAGTGATACGGATCTCCCCAGGCTCGTATCTGGAACTATAAATTTTGAATACGTGACAAATGAACTCGTACTTCTAGTTACATGGTATTTTATCGAAGAGCAGCAATTTTTCTGTTTTAAAGAATCTTTTATGTATAAATAGAATTATTCGATACGCATTGGAATCGTACGGATTTGTTAATTTCGTGACAGTTCTCGAATTCTCTCCAATAATTACGCGTAATGGTGGAATAAGACATTTCTTTTGCACGATCTGATAAGCGTAATGACATAATTCGCGAACCTTTAGACCCGTTAGAGACTTAACTCGTCTAAAGAAAATGATTAAATTCCTCTTCTGTAAAGAATTTTTCCTCTTTACAAAATTAATAGTTTCAGTTGTAAATATTTTATTGACGTCATTTGTCAGATGACCCGATGACATTTAGTGTTCTAGTTTCGTCTCAATTGGATTGAGGACATTCTATGTCCAATTTTCCTGTCTTTTCTATTAAAATAGAATTATAAGGATGACCTATTCTCTTCTAAGACCAAGGTTCGCGTTCCGTGTAAAATTTTCTAAACCTCCATTTAACACAGACCATAACGAAATATGCGCTATAATACAGTAATTTTCATCATTAACCGCGAGTCAAAATTAAGAAGGATAAACAAACATGGCGCCATCTAGAAGGTAATTTTAAAACTAATCTTAGTAAATATTACAGTAAAATTATCACAGCTTTATCTAATTTCAAATTTACTTGTATACATTCTTAGATTTATAATGATAATAATAATAAAATTTGCCTATAAATAAGAAAAAGTCCGTAATCGCTTTTAATGAAAAAAAGGTATACAATCGAGATAGATTTTATTCCATTAAATACTTTCTTCTCAGTTGGCTTCCTTTTCCTGTTTGTGATCATCATAAATATTCGTGCAAAGGTCCTCCCTTTCGTAACACGCAACGTCGTGTCGTTGTGGCTGCACATAGGACGGTCAAAGATCAGTTATAAACCAATTACGTGTAGTTTATATTCCAATTATTTCTGTTGGATAGTATTTATTTAAATATTATGTAAATAACTAACCGCAGAATATCATAGCGATAACTTTATAATTTCTTCGTTTCAAATTAGTTTCACAGACGGTTGCGTTTTCATGTGACTAAGGTGGCTACTTTTTTTTTAAGAGGACACGCTCTCTTTTTTTTAGTTTAGATTTTTCGGAGAATGCCCCAATTTTTAAGAAGGAAAAATCAAAAATTTAGTGTTAAAAAAGTATTTCAAATGACGCTCGGAATAATTAAATATATCGTTTTATATGTCAGTACTTTCTGCTTATAGCAACAACTCGGTGCTTATATAATTAGACTATAGATTATAATAATAGTATCAGTGGGGGCATGTTAGCCTATGGGCAAAGAAGGCAACTGCCTGGGGTTCACACCAACGGATAGCCCAAACCAATATTTTGTTCTCATTATTATAGTAAGAATATCGAAGTTTAAATTTGGCACCATACCTGGGGGTCCCTATAAGTTCTGTGCGGAACTTGAGAAATAATATAGTCAAAAATATTTTACATATCTATAAAAATTGCTTGTATAATGAACACTTAAATATCGAATATGCCATATCATTCGATATTTAAGTGTTCGTTTTGTACTTTTTGGGGAAATCCTGTCACACTCAGTCTGTAAAAACGAAAAAATCCCTATGGCCAAATAATCAAACAAGATTTCGAAATAATTGTGCAAACTAGTTAAACAGGATAATATTATATAATTATCCGTTAAGAGATTATCCGGTATTGAGAAAATACTGAATATTACCTGATCATATACGGTAAACACTGGTTGAAGGAAAACATCTTACATAAGAGTAGATCTTTGTTTTAAAATGGCAAAAAACTAATTATTTTCGAAGCTTTTATATCGTAAACGCTCATCGAAGAATAGTCATTAAAATTTTTTATTACCTAAATATGATAAAAATATTAAATAAAAAGTCTCTTGTGTTACAGTAAACATACAGTAATTTTCCATATTGAATCATCTTGTTTGGATGTAATCATTTATAAATCAGTTTGTTTACTGTGAATAAAATTATTTTTAAAAATAATATAAATATAGAATTACGAAACTTGTTATTTATTGATCGAGAATTATGAATATAAATTAATGTTTTAGATAATCTAAAACAAGGATTACGTCTTATGTTTCCATTATTCTAAAATAGACAACTACGTCTTGAAAACTGCTTGATTTATTGCTTTTTAAAGGTTTAAATAAGGCGTGTGTAATTTATTTCTTTTAATGTTAAAAAAACCTCATCCCTAGCAAATCTGTTAACAGAAAATTCATTCTTTCATGCAATTTCTTAATACTAAATTCATGAAAATAATATATCACTGGATAAATTATTGAACGAAACAATTACCGAAAGTAAGTGAATAACGTAAAAATTGCAGGTGCACACGAAAATTAAGTCATTGTTATATTTAATTCATTGGTGTAAAAAAATACTTATTGTTATATCAATTTGTTGCAAAATATTTCGAACAAAAGAAGTGCATAACTTTTTTACTTCTCCTTGTCAAACAATAGGAAAAGTTGATACTTGACCTCATTTAGTAAGTAATTTCGTTAAGTCATATGTACAATTAAGCATATATAAATCACACATCTAATTATATCGATATTAAAATAGTTCAAAGCCACTGTAAACTTTTCAATCTTCAGTTTTTTAAAATAGGTCAAGTTTTAATTTTGAACAATTTTAATTTAGAATGTTAGGTCTTGGAAGATCTTATTTACATTTAATAAGGATACAGGATTCAAGTAATTCCAGTCATGTAAATAATAATTATGGTACTGTTGAATGATATTCTTATAAATGCTTATTATATTCTTATTTTAAGAACTTTAACAACTAAGTTATTGATGTGATATAAAATTATAAATCCTAATATCAAAATGTTTTGTATGAAACAATGCTTTACATAAATCAATTAGATTTTGTGTAAAGTTATAGCTAACAAAAACAATAATTAATGATAAAAAAAATGTAATTTTAATGTTTATACAAGATTTTTTTAGGAAAAAATGGTTTGTTGAAAACAAATGAATATAGTGCAAAGTTAAAATAAAAATTTGAAATTTCAGAATTTTAGGGCTCAATGAAACGCCAATGTTTGGAAAAATAAAATAAATTTCAAGGTTCTCACATACAAAAATAAGAGAAATGAACAGTCTTTCTTCAAACTTAATTGTCTAAAGAATTAAAAAAGCAAAACTATATACAGTATTATTTCAGAAGACACAAAGGTTGTTTAGTTGTCAAATAATTTATACAAAATTAATCTGTATTTCAACTTTTTGAATCAAAAAATAAATATTTAAGTTGCTAATTAGTCTTTTAGAACAAAAGCACACTAGAGTATTAATATGGTGTTTAACATTTTCACCTTAAGTTTTGATTACAATTTCAGTGAAAAGCAAAGTTTCCATATTCCATATTATATGCTTTGATCTTTAAATATGAACAACTGTGTAAACACAACTTTAGTTTTATTTAGGCTGTATCAGATATCTTTTTTTTTTTTGAATCCAGAAAGAAATAATTGTGAAATGTTCCTTGACTATTCTAGAACCAAGACTATTTAGAAAAAAACATTTCAGAGAAGCATCTTCAACTGCTCAAGAAAAAATAATTTAAATATCACTGATGGTGATAAGACAATTTTTTGTTTCTATCATTAAATCTGACTGATCAGTTATCTGTTTTTGAAAACCAATGAAAAATTTCACAAATGTTTCTTGTATTACAAATACTGTACATCATTCAGAGAACTTCTGAAATGTAATATTTTGGAAGTTATATTAATGACTAAAACATTCATAAAACAATATGAAAATAACAGTTCATCATAGAAAAAGTTATTTAAAGAAAAGTGAAATTTACTATTAATTGTTCAGATGATGGACTTAGTGTTCAACAAATAATTTTTTTGCTAGAAAGCAACTTAAATGACAATGTTAATTTCACTGAAAATTTATAGTAAAAAATAAAGGCATCTTTTATAAACCTGCAGAAGCTAACAAGTGGTTTGAAATACTCTTAAATGCTATGTTATGAAATAATGCCATTGAATATAAATTAGTAAAAAANTAATGATTAATAATACTAAAGATTATCAGTACAAGTCTTTTTTTTTTTTTTTTATTTTCTTCTCGTTTTTGATGATAAATGTTATATAAAGAATGAATTTTAACGTAGAATGATGCTCAAATCTGGATAAAATCTGCCAAAAAAGAAGGAAAAAAAAGCTATTTTATGTATCGTTTTCCTCGAATATTACAAAATATTACGAACTTGTTGCGTATGTTCTGTAACAAAGCGCTATAATATTATTCTAGATATTTGTTACATAATATATTGTTAAGTCCACTTATGATATAAATTAATATATAGTCTACATAACTTGCCCATTATTAGATTACATACTATGAATTAATTAAATGTGAATTTATTACATTCGCATGTTAATTAATAAATAAATTAAAAATATGTAACTATTAATTTTTGAAAAGACGTTATATATAAGTTGATTTATGTGACTTTTGCACATAAATAAATAAATATAATACAAAATATACTGTATTAAGATTTAATAAACCTATTCCTAAATAGAATATTCTTTAAATTATGAAGTAAATTTATCAAAATCCAGCA
Organism: Centruroides sculpturatus; assembly: GCF_000671375.1. Classification (NCBI taxonomy): domain Eukaryota; kingdom Metazoa; phylum Arthropoda; class Arachnida; order Scorpiones; family Buthidae; genus Centruroides; species Centruroides sculpturatus. Next base: position 610,944 of record NW_019384394.1, read on the forward strand.
AGGAAAACTTAACAATGAGAGGAAACAGAGTGCATCTAACGTTTTTTACTTAATACTGGAAATTTACTGAAGTGTCTATCAGTTTGTTCGTTCTGTAGAGAATAACTGAAGTAAAAGAGGCCAGATCAATTAAACTTAAATTTTGTGTGAAGATAAAAATGATCTGATACATCAAAGAAATAAAAAAATAAAGCACGATATTCGTCTAGTTCATAAAATGGGTACATTTTACAAAGTTTTCCATTACATTTTTTTTTCTCTTATAATCTAAAAAATCAATTCGGCTTATAACAATTTGTTACATTTTTCTTTTTCCCTTCGTTTTCTAGAGCTAGATAATCAGATTTTAGATGTTAGAAAATACAAACATCTTAGATAAAAATAAGCTTTTAATAGGTACAGGAAATTCGGTTATTTGAAGATTAAGTTCAATTCGTACCACGCCAGCAATTTTTTAAAGGATTTTTCTGTAATTTGATAACATAGTTTTTCAGTTTTTATCTAAATACATTTTCTAACAACGCTACGTTCAGTTTACAAATTAATAGTCATTTATTAAGAATGATTATCAGAATAATAATCGCAACAAGCTTAACATAATCTATATATAATGGAATATATAANAAAATTTAAGCATAGTTTTGAAAAATTTTATATAATTTTATTGCTATTATTTTTTAAATACAAAATATTTTCATTATTACAATTTCTAATATTAACAATTTTTTTAAAAATAGAGAAGTAGAAATGTTACAAAGAAAAATGTTAATTTCAAATGAACACTTGTGACTAAAATTTTACTTTTCTTCTCTTGCCTTGAAAAATAGGGAATTATCTTTTATCTAATGTAGCTCTAATGGTTCTGTAATTTGTTCTAAATTATATTGCTCATTTTAAAAGAAATTGTTCTTTTATTACTTATTATTAATTCATAAATATATCTATATTCAAATTAATATAAATTACTAAATATTTACATTGTATTAATATCTTATATAACAACAACTTAAGTCTCAAAAAATCTACTTTATTTTCTAATTAGGAATTTTTTATAATCATTTATCTTCTATTGAAGTCTTTCAGACTAGACTGACTTATAGTGTATATATGAGTATAAATATACTCTGAACTACATGAAAATTTTGAGTATATTCATAAAAAATTAAATTACAATTAAATGTTCAAACTAACGCAGTTTTTTTAGCCAATTATGATTAACATTTATAAACTGCTATTAGAAAAACAGCCATTCTAGTTAAAATCTTTTCATGAAATAATTTCATTATATAGTGTTAATTCAATCATATGATTTACTTTTTATAAATTACATACCATCACTAATCAGTTAAATCAAAACAGTTAACTATAATGTAGTATTTTAAGATTAATATAAGTATGATGATGTTGCAATTGAAAGTTTTTAAAGTTAAATTATAAAAGAAAAGAAAAATGTATTAAATGTAAAAAGTATAAATAATAGTTTTTTTTTTAAACAAAATGTTTTTAAATTTTGAAATTGAAATTGAATTTTATAAAAACGATAAAACTTTAAGAATGTCTCTTTACCTCTTACTTAATCTCAAATGCCTAATATTGACAAAATGTTGTCAATATTAACCATTTTTATAACAAAAATTCTATTGAATTACAAATTGAGGGGGGAAAACTGATTCTATTTTAAAGTCTTATTTTTGATTAGAGACTAAAGTCATCTCCAGTAATCTGTTTAAAAAAAACCTATTTTAAAATAAATGCATGAAAAGCATTACTTCACATGAATCCAAAATTCATTCATTTCATTAAATTTAGGATTAAGCAGTTATTCGTTCTTAATACATTCAGAGCTTGTTAAAACAACAGAATCAGTACATTATTTATACTATCTTATTATATTATTTAGTGTGTTATTACTGAGCAAAACAATTTCATAAGTAAATAAAAGTACTTTTTGTGTAAATAAATATTCTCTGAAAGCTATATTACAACTGACTTTAATTTTTTATATATATTTTCACTAAAATACAATTTAATCTGAAAATGATATATGCTTGAAACAAATAATTATCCTTTTCTTTATATAAATATTAAATACAGTACTAGTGCATTTATGCAGGTTAAAGTATAATAAATCAATAATCAAAATTAGGATGATAAAAATTTAAATACATTAGTTTAAAAACTTGTTGAAAATTTATCACAGTAACATCTTCGGAAGGAAGACTTCTTGATTGAGACCACCAGTTTTGGTAAATGGCAAGTTAGAAAAACTTGCTTTTTTGATAATTGAATAAATTTAGAAATGCAATTTATTTCATGTAATAACATCTTCAGAAGGTCCATCATATATTGGCCTAGGACACTCTCTCCTTTTGAAAAAAGGACAACAGGATGGAGTTTCTTGATTTGAGTCTAATTCTTCACTACTTTCAGCATAGTTTAGTCCTACAAAAATTACTTAATTTAAGTTTCATCATGTTATTTTAAAAGATTATTTACTCTAAGAACACACCACTTGCTTTGCTCTATATTTATTCCATAAACTTATGCTTTACAACTACTTGGCAATATGAAAAATGTAATATATTATTAAAAGAAAACACTTTGTTAAATTGAGATTATGATCTGCAATGTATTTGATTTATATAGAAAGGAAGAAAATTTTAAGAGTAAATTGTCATTATAAAATTTAATATGTACACCAATGAAAAAATATGTAATTAACTATAGTAAAAGGTGTGTTAGCTTATATGCATGTATAGATGGTGGAAAAAACAACATGACAATTTCAAAAACTATTTTATGGAATACAATTTGAGTGATAAAACAAGCCAGGTGTTGGAATAATTTGACAAGTTATTATAAACAGCATTGTGATTTATATTAATTTAAGTAAAGCATTTTTAATTAAGAAACATTTTCAAAATTAACATTCCAGAAGAGCTATCACAAAGAGAAGAATAAGTTCAGAAAAAAATTAGAACTATATACATAAAGTAAAAGAATCATTTGAAGGTTGATGGAAAGTTAAATTTACTAGTAAATGTATCAAATCACACACAGCATATAAATATAGTTACAAGGATATAACAAAGAACAAATTTTCTTTAAGCATCAAATGTGTAATATACTAGAAATTCCAGAATTGATCTCTCTAGGAGGATATGTTTCCTATAAAATGTAGGAACACATTAAAATAGTCACAGAAATGGATCACTTTGCCAATATTCACCATCAAATATCATTCAAGCAATGAAAAGGGTCTTATCAAGAAATTACAAAAAGATACCAAAAAATAATATTTTACCAAGAATTATTTTTACTTTGATTTGTAGTAGATAAATGAAAGAATGGAGAGAGAGAGAGAGAAAAACTTATCTGATAAAGAGATTTTAGCCACTGCAGAAAAAGTTATACAATAATAGTTTGTTAATTTGGCACTCAATAATTCAGAATGCCCAATAATCTGATATTGTTTACCAAATTACTCTCTTGCTGGTGAATATTTAGTTTATATTGTATTGTGCTGAACAAACAGCTTCATTAGAACTTGTGTAAGTGTTGTATGTTTAATAATGTATGACTAATTTATCATCTTTTCCACAGGACAAAGTGAAGAAATGCATCTAAAAACATATCACTCATCCTCTGAACCTTTATGAATCTGATCTGTACAGTATATGCCTGGAAAATAATTATAATATGCACCTGAATCATTGTGAATATACAATAATATGGTCATTAACATTTCTGCAACTTTAAAAAAGAAAAACCACCAATTAATCAATCATGACAGTGTAATTATGCACTGCATCATCATCAGACTGGTTAAAGAGTGCAAATCGAAGCATACAAACTGTACATTTTGTAACAATGCACAGAAATACCTGCAGCATTCATATTGTAAAAATACAATTTGATAATTCAGCATCACTCTGGTATTAGAGAACAGTAGAAATTTGTTAATCCAGTACCTATAATAGAGGTTTGAAAAAACATATCCATCAAACCAAATCATAGTAGATAGAATGATCTTGCAAGTAGCTTGTTTGGACAGCATAAAGAAAGATCCTATGCTACTTGAGAGGTTTCCCCCCCAATGAAGTTCAATAGTGTTGAACCAGAAAGTGAATAAAGTCATGTAATCATTTGACTGTGGTGTCTGACAAACTATGCTTGAAAATGATGTTTGTTCATCAGGAACATTTTATCAAGATCATTCTGGTAACTAATTGATTTGGCAGTTCCAATAAAATGGAATATCAATGTCAAAGAATGGACAAATTTATGGGAAATGGCACATTTTGAAGAAATTCATTACTGGATGATTCACTATCATCATACTTTTCTTCTGTTTAAGCAGTGCTCTGTGAAGCCACTTCAAGTGTTCCGTGAAAAAAAAATCAAATATATAATTAAAAATTGTTGCAAAAGAAAAATCAATACAATGTAAAATAATTTTTGTATGGGAATGTAATCAGCAAATGCCAATGATATCATATACTAGACTGAGTATGCTCTTGATTTCAAAAGATTTAACACATCAGCTTTAAAGCAGGGGTGGCAAGTGTTCAGTGAAAAGGAAAAAAAAAAAAATAGTAGTTTTGAAGTCAGTGTTCCCTGACTTCAAAAATTTTCTTATATTTTGAATTCCAATAATAAATGAGTTAGCAACATATATAACATTTTAAGTTTCTTTATTATGGAATTTAAAATTAAATTTCTAGTTGAAAACTATTATTCAAAATAAAAATTTTAAACTAAACTACCTTTGCTGTATATAATTTCAGTTAAATTTGACAAAATCTAAAGTTTTATAATTAATATTTGTTTTTAATATTCAACTAACTGTAGAATAATAATCTTTACTAAATAAAAATGTGTTAAGAAACATTGGTTATGGCACTATTTAATTTTAAAGATTCAATTGACTTTATTTTCTTAAATATCATTTTTATATATAGTTCTAATTAAAATTTTAATTACTATAAAAACGTTAGAAAATGAAAGATTAGAGAATTATCATTCATAAATTTTTTAAGGTATATGAAGTTTGCTTATGTTTTGGTTTATTCCAATACTCATTAAATATGAAAATTAGTTAGTGTTTGATCTTAATTGTCTTCTATTAGTAAAGAGTTAATAAACTATCTTAAAATGCAAGAAACAGTTTGCTACTTTTAGTCTTAAAAATTTTCCATTTTTATTGTCCATTTTTTCACTAAATTGGGCATTGTTGTGAGGGAAAATTTATGGAATGATATTTTTTTAATCTAGACATTCCTCCATATTATTTGTACATCCACACTGACATAAAAATATTAGTCTTGTTTTGAATAAAGGAACAACAAAAAATGACCTTTGGATAACAGCTATGTTGAACAGTGCCGGCCCGAGGCAAGTTTTAGGATGGAGCAAGATCCTATTATGGCGCCCCCTTGGTTGCCCCTAATTTATACCCTTTAATTTTCTTTACCACTGAGGCACCCCCTAGGAGTTAGCGCCTGGAGCGGCTGCTCCGTTCGCCCTATGGTAGGGCCGGCTCTGATGTTGAACATGTGCCAATGGCCATGTTGTTTATACACTATCACACCACCTTTTGTTACCTGAATAGACTTCATTCATAGAAATAAAAAAGCTAAACAAAGTGAAAAGTTAAAATACAAAGGATAGCAGATCTGAATTGTAGTAAAATTGTTCAACTTTTGGTAGTAGTACCATACTTCATATATAAATCATTGGTTACTTGCATAAACCTATACCAGCAGATAAATAGAAAATTATTAGGATGGAATAAAACTGTGCTTAACCTGAACCATCACACATCCTATACTTCCAGAAAAGCCACTGAAAGCATACGACTAGTATCCAATTTAGAAGGTACCATAATTAAGAGAAGTGTTGGTACCAACACTTCTCTTAATGAATAAAAAAGTCAAGCAACAGTATGGTCCCAGCACAGCATGGATGGAAAAGTAAGATGATGTCTTAAAAATTAAAACATGAAAAAACAATATCATTTAATTGTTAATCATAAATTTTTCATGTTGCTAAAAACTTAAATTTTGGCAACCAAGTAGCTTAAAAGGAAAGGTTAGGTCATCATGGAATGTATTCTGGAATATTAAAGTGAACAAAAGGAACTATTTCAACAAATTTAAATTTTAATTAATATTTTTTTTATAGTAAAATGTTCATTTGCTAGCCATTGATGTTCTTTTTTTAATTTTAATTTGATTGTGATAATTTGATATCAAATGTTAAAGTCTAAAAGCATTTTCGAAAGTATTTTAAAATTAGGATAAAATGTCAAGCAATTATATTTTCTAACAACTTCAGAAGTAATGGTACTTTTAAAGCACAATTTAAAATAATTCAGTTTGTTAATAACATTAATTAGAAGTATACTTATTTACAAAATATGATAATCAAATTATAAGGGAATTAATAGCAAATAATTTAACTTTATATTTTCAACAAAACTGATAAAAATAATTATTTGCAAAGCAATTAGTAAAGTTAATAAAATTAACTATGTATATAACTACGTATTATAAAAAAAAATTTTTTATTATCATACCTTTCACAATTAGAGTGCATCGCTTCTTGTCATTAACAATGTATAAAGCAGTGATGAGAAAACAAAATCCACCTATCACTAGAACAAAAGTTGTGATGAACAGTGCATATTGAAGACTGATATACTTGATAATGATTGATTTGTCATTTGTATAATTAATTGCATCTGAAACCTGGAAAGTATATATGCTTAAATATTTTATGTAATAAACTAAAAATATCAGAAGTTATTTTAATTTAAATTACAGTTCCAATGATACTTGGACTTGTAGCATCTCCAAGAGCATGAGAGATCAAAATTTGGGTAGCAGCTGCTATAGATCTTCTAGTAGGTATAACAACATACTGAAAAGAAACAAACATTGTGTATATTTCACAATTTGATAAAATTTAAAAATAATATTCCAATTTCACTTACTAGAAGCATATCAGCAACAATAGCCCAATTCATGCATAACAACATTTCTCCAAAAAATATCAATGTCTGAAATTTTATATAGTAAAAAATACTGCAAAATACAAAGTGATAATAAAAAATGATAATTACCCAGGATAAATTTGTATATTTGGCTGCAACAATGCAGCCAAAAAAGACAAAAGGTGTACTTCCTAACATACCCGCTGCACAAACTAGAGGATCTGCTCTTTCATTAAATTTACGAAGATATTGGGAAAGTCCTGATCCAAGAAGAACTCCAGATATTCCAGCCACACAAGTAATGATTCCAAATTTTATATTTACATTTACACTAAAATACATTTAATAATTTTTAAAAATTTTAGCAGTTAATAAAATAAATATTTGCACATTACATATAAAAGGTTGAAAATATACATTGAAAAATTTTGATCAAAACATGCATATAAAATCAAATCATTTCAATATTATGGAAAATAAATACTAAAACATGAAAACAGAAAAAAGATTACATTTATCATTGAAAAAAAATCATCTTAAATTATTGAAGAATATTTGTAAACTAAAAAAATTATTAAAAAAAATTGTTTAGGCTCAGATTTTTTACAATTTAAAAGTAGAATAAGAGTATAACAGCTAAAAAAAAACTTTTAAATTTGATATAAAACATATTAAATACTTGTACATATAAGAGAAATAATGTGAAATAGCATCAACCTCTCTCATACAACATAGTATCACTATACTTTTTCATTGTATTTAAAGCAAACTCAGATTTAAACAATTGTAATGTTATAGCAGATCTTTCAGTAACTTGAATATTCTTGTAAAAGAAGAATTTGAAAAAAAAGTGTTAAATTTTATTTATCAAAAGAAAAATGATAAACTAGCAAAATTAAATATTTTCTAATTTTAAACATTTACAAAAAATCAATTTAAAATATAATCTCACAATGAAGAATTTTCTTCTAGAAATAAGAAAATCTAGATTTATTAATTAGTTGTAAATTAAATTTGAAAATAAAGCAGTATTAAACAAACTGTTCAAGATTCAAGACAGTTTGTTTTAAAATTTCTTTTCACTTTTTTTGAAGAATTCTTTTACAGTGTTTTCTTAATACTAATAACAGTGTAAATTTATTCTGTGATTTTGACTAAAAAAATAAACTAATCAATTTTTCCCTCTAATATTCTAAAAAAATCATCATAGATTAAAATTAAAATCTATGATGATGATAATTTTAATTTAATTATGAAATTAAAATAAGTGACAAATTATTACAAGTGCAGTAAAGTCTTCTATTTACTAATTTTCTACAATTGCCATCCATCGCCTTTGTAAAACAAACGCTTTTAAAATTTTAAAAAAACCTGGTCTGATTCATTCTCAACATTCTTGTAATAGTTTGCAATACAGCAAGAAATACTGGAAGTCTGATTAAATCTGTTCATTCACATGTTTGTGTGGTCATTTTAACACCTTTTCAAATCAACTTATCTCTTATGGTATTAAATAAATGAAAGACAATCAAGACTGAGATGATATTATATAAAGGTAAATATTAACTTGTTTAGAAGAAAATACCTCAGTTAATGCAGATAATTTATCAAATTTAATATTTCAGAACTAATTTGACTTCAATTTCAAATCATTTACAGGTTAGTCATAGGTTGAAAGGTAGAATGTACTAAATGGGAATAATCAAGGTCTGAAAAATAAAAATTATTTTACTTATGTAGTTTAAACAACTATACAAGACTTCACAAATAATAGGTATTACAGGAACATGAATGATAGGCCTATTAGAAACAATAGGAAATCTATTTGATGAACATATGGTAGTAGTACATGGTAGTAGTACAGGCAGAGAAACCAACTGGAGTCAGGCAACCTGCAAATGCACCATTTTCTCTTAAAAAAGAAATATGAAGTATAACAAGCAATTATTAATTGTGACACTGTCACAATGCTGAGATGCGATTTTTCAATCATATTTTTAATTTAAAATATATGCTCTCCACCTCAAATTAGTAGTGGCTTGCTCCTGTACATCACTTTTCCTTTAACAACAGAGTCATGTCGATCATCTATCAAACACATTTCGGGAAAAAATTTTTTAATTGAAATAATATGACTTCCAGTTTGTATTGAACATTCATATATTGTTAATAGGGGTCTCCTGCCCCTATTAACAATATATGAATTATATTGTTGACCAGAAGGTTTCCACATCTGGTCTCATCTTTCATCTATCTAACTCAGTTTGAGATTAAGGAAAGACAGAAAGGATGGCAATGGGAATTTATAGGTCTACAATTTTTTCAAATTGTAGCCCAATCAATACACAAAAATCAATTTTATAAATACTTAAATTTAAGAACTCAAATCTAGATAAACTAAAGAATATATTAATTTTAATAATGGTAATGTATGTTCAATGCCAGATAGTAGTGTTCTGAGGTGTTCAATAAGGTATACAAGGTCTGTTCAAAAAGTATCGGACCTTATTTTTTTCCGCGTAAACCAATGATACGCGAGAGGCCTCCTTTGGTGGAGTTGTGGAGGGGACAGTCATGCACATCTCTGAATTTTTTCCCGCCTGCAGGAAGCGTCAGTCGTTGGCAATCGGCCTATGAGTGAGGTCATGTAGAGCGCTCTCGTTGGATTCCACTAAGCTGAAAAATGACTGAACAACGCGAGCAGCGGTATTACATCAAATTTTGCCAAAAACCTTGGCGATACCCGAGTGTAAATCATTCGCAAGATTCAGCAGGCTTTCGGGGACGATCCTCGAGGCCAAAAAAAAGCGCGGCAGGTCTGCAGCAATATCAAAGGTCATGTTGACAGTTTTTTCGACTCTCGTGGGGTGGTGTGTCGTGAGTACGCACCACAAGGCCAAACCATCGCAAAGGAGTACTACCAGGAGGTCCTTCGTC
>NW_019384394.1:621840-635063 GCF_000671375.1 Centruroides sculpturatus
TGCCACCTTCGTATTTCTCAACAATCTCTTTCATCAGTTCCATTGTAATTCTAGTAATTTTTTTAGTTTTCTGTCACTTTTCATTTACCTTTTTGCGATTCGTGATTAATAAAAATAATAAAATTTTACTTACGAATTAAAATCAGAAGAAATTTAACAAAGTTATAAACCGTTGCACCGCGAACGTCTAGTCTGGTCTAGTACACCGATAGTGCTACTTGTTCATTGATGGCGCGTATAATTGAATTATGTCGTATACCGAACAAAAGTCGTATACTGAGCAAAATTTGTTTCACCCAAACAGGACATATTCTAAAGCAGATATATACCAAGGTACCACTGTATTATGGTTCAAATAAACAAATATACAATAATTGTCTTTCAAAACATATTTCTAGTAACAAAATGGGCTTTTCAATTCTTAAACTTATTATGTAAAACTCAAAATTTACATAGTATATGGAAGGATTGAATCAGTTTTCAAACAAACAGCAAAAATCATAATCAGACTAGTAAATAAATATAAAATCAATAAATTATTTACTAGCATTATAATAGATCAATAATAATTCAGCAATTTATTTGGAAAACTTTACATGTACCAGGATTGCATCAGATTACTGGTTATAATATATTTATAATAACAAAACAATAATGAGGTCCTGGAAGGAAGTCAATGTAGTGGTCTGAATGGGGGACTATCAATCGAGAAATTAAAAAAAAAATTTCCTTTTACAACTTGAAAGGGAGAAATTAAAGATCTCAATTTAACAAAGAAAGTTTTTTTTTTTGTAAATTATTTAAACAATAGAAAAGACTAAAGTCGAGGGAAACATGGCTAGAGAGGAGTTGTATTTAGTCGTGAAACTGAACTCTCCTGCACCCTTTGATCAGTATCGAATTGTCACCAGGTGACAAGTTGGGACCAACAAAACGGCAGCTTTAAGGGAAAAACTTATAAAACTGACTGTGCGTTTCAAGATGGAAAGTTCTTGGTTCATAGTCCTCCCCCATCTTGGACGTGCTTGCTCCTGTGGAATAAAGAAGGAACTTTTCAGACATTGTGGAAACAACCTGCTCTTCTGTGTCATCCAGATTCATCAGTTCATCTAACAAGGAGAGCCTATGGCTTTGGGGTAACAGATTTTGATGATCTTTGGTGTAGAGGTAGTACACCACGTGAGTGTACTACCTGTAAAATACTAAAGTGCAATACTCAAATATAATCAGTTTTTTTAGCACTTTATATATAAATTATATGTACTTCTATTTGAGCGTGCTGTGGCAGAGTGGTAACGAGTCTGATTTATAAACTTGAGTTCGATTCTCGCATATAATCTTTTTTTTTTTATGCAAGAATCGAACCCGAGAACTCAAGTTTATAAATCAGACTTGTTACCACTCTGCCACAGCACGCTCAAATAGAAGTACGTATAATTTATATATAAAGTGCTAAAAAAACTGATTTAGTATTTTACAGGTAGTACACTCACGTGATGTACTACCTCTACACCAAAGATCATCAAAATCCGTTACCCCAAAGCTGTAGGCTCTCCTTGTAAAAACCACTGGAAGTCTTACCATACGCCCCAGGGTCTACAATTATGTTGCTGCCCTCACTAAACTATAGGAAAAGAAAACCCAAACATTTGAACTTTATTCTTGCATTTTGTGCTGTGTTACCCCTTTATTCAAGAAAATATTGTAAGATATTTTTATTTTATTAAACAGTTTTAAATGGTAAACCTGTTTCTGCAAGTCTTTCCACTCCCACACAACCGTATTGACCGCTCGATTGTTGTGACACTTTCCACCCAATGGTTAACCTCATAAAACAATGGCTAGACAGGTCATAATTGGAAAAAACCATGGTTTGATCAGCATTAAAAACAACTGAAACTCAATTTGTTAAAACTCAGGAAAATCTTCAAATCATAAATAACTAAGTATAAAAGTTTTTCATCTAAATGTTCTTATTTTAACTCAATAAAGTCAAGAGAAAACTTCTCAATTCCTGAAACTAAAACTGTCTAATTTGAGAGACTAAACATTTTTAGGGACTAAACATTTTTAGGATATAGTAAATAAATTTGACCAGGAGCAAATCTTAAGAGAAAAAAAAAACAACATTAATTTTAATGAATGGATAATATACTTCAGTAAATTTTAATTCATTCTGAAACTCAAAAAATGACATAACACACTAGGTGTGCAAGTTCTAGTATTTGATTGCAGAAAGAAATACACATTCAAATTCAGATGAATAATATTTTCCAAAAAAAGCACTACTAATAGAAGAATTAAATGAGGCTATCTCTAGAATGTGTTCAATACCCACTCCAGGTGCTGATTTAATATCAGCTAAGTTTTTTAACATTAGCTTCTTATTCATTTAGAAAAGTAAAATTGGTCATATAATTTAACTAATACTTTTCATTGCTTTTTCCAGAAGGCTTGAATTTGATTAAATTGTGTATAATATATAAAATATGACAATGAATGCTCCACAAAATTATCATCCAATTTCATTACTTTCAGTTATGAAGAAATATTCAACATAATCTCAACTCTAAATATTGATATGCATTCATCCAAAATAGAAGTATGGAGCGAGCAATTTTTTTTTGCCACACTTCTTAATTGGAGTTGAATTATTCTCTAAAACAACAACTGTTTGCTGTTTTTATAGATAAATGGAGTTGAATCCTTTTTCAATATGTCCCTAAACTTTAATCAGTTAGATAAGATAGTATTAACTGAAAATTTTTCAGTTTCCATCAATAATTTTCTAATAGTTATATTAGAACTGTGTTAGAAAATAACATATTTAGAAACAACTGCAGACTGTCAGAAAGATTTATATATATAAAACAACTTGAATCAGTAGTCAATGAAATAACATATCTGAGTCACATTTAACTGAATACAGTAATAAAAAAAAATACATAATATATATATAATAATAATAATAATAATAATAAATCAACTATTAACTATAATCTAATCTTTACATCCAGAATTTGTTTTATCTAAGTAAACCACAGAAAGACCCATTATCCTGATACTTATTTAATTTTTACCTATATGACAGAAATCTTTACTGTACCAAAAGAGGGTATATTAATAAAGGGTAAAATTTTACATACTATTCTATATGTTGATGCCCCAACTAAGAAATCAATTCAACATAAAGTAAGTTAAACTAGTGGCTAGAATCAATATATTTAGAAATTAATCCTGTTAAAACAAAAGCAATAATTTTTAGAAACAATTACATACATACAGCTTTCTGAAAGTTTGCATGCATGCAGTATATATGTAGAAAATGACTTGAATCATTAGTCAATGAAATAACCTGAGTCGCATTTAACTGAAATAATACCTTTAAAAAGAAAGAAAACATTAAAATAATAATAAACTATCAACTATAATCAAATCTCTACTCTACAATGAAAATATCAAACATCAGGATTTGCATGAAAATATTAATTCATTAATAAACACGCCAGTTTACTATGGTCAGCCAAACTTAGGCAATGGGTTTCCCATAAAAAGACTAAAGAGTCAGATTCAACTGAACAAATATACAGGGTGATCATAATTTAAGTTTTACTTTTGAACCCCCTATAAAATGAAAACTACTGGACCAAATGTTTCCAAACCTGGAAATATACAGGATGTCATGGGATTTCATAACCTGCAAAAAAAAATAATTACTGTAGTTCTAAAAGCTTGTAATCTTGTAAGTTTGGGTTAATAGTTTATGTTGATTGACTTTCCTTAAATGAATAAGCATCAGCTATGAACTGTGGAGAAGGACTTTACTCACAAAAGCCATACCTTTTTTGTTTCTGTGCCATCAAGGTAATAAAAATATATGACAAAATCATTACTGTGTATGTTTTTCAGCTCTAATTATTTGAAATAAAATAGATTAATTTTATATATATAGTAATTAGATATATCAGATGGTTAAAAAATAATTTTTGGTGTTTTACAAATCCAAAGTTTTTTGTTTTGTTTTTAAAATCTTAATAGTCATAAACTGTGATATGTTCCTGATTAAAAAAAAAACAGAATCTAGCCTGATTTTTAGTGAGATATTCATTTATTTTTCAGAATTATGATAAGCAAAATAAATTATTAAAAACTATGACAATAATATCACAAACTAATATACTATATAAAATAAGCACAGTAAACTCTAATGTATGACTTCAAGAAACAAGGAAAACACTGTGCAGGATGAAAAATGCAAACAAAATAGTAACAATTTTTGAAAATTCTTTGTCTTAAATGCAACAATGTCATCTAGTAGGAAATATGTTAATTAAACCTTCTAGAACCTTCCACCAGTCAAAACATTCTTCTATGAAAGAAATTCCAAGAATATCCAGGAGCCAATCCAATCCATTGGCAGGTCGGGCATTTTAGCAGAAAATTGAAAAGCTGATATAGTGGAGGATTGGGCATTTAAAGGTTAAAAAATATCTTTAAATAGTAAATTTGTTAATTTTGTGTTTCATGAAATAATTCAAGATTTAAGTTATTTTACTTTAACATAACTGTAAATTATTTGATTAGTTATTGTAATGATTGCTACAGTTATAATGTTCAAACTGATCTGCCTGAAGACAAGCACAAGCTCAGAAGAACTTTCAAATTTGTGAAGTGCAAATTCTTTAAATGGAACAAATATCAAAACATTCTTTCATAATTTGATCTGAACAAAATATTCACTTTAATATAAGAATTTTGTTATTTTAATTAATTTTAATACATTATACTTACTTTAAATTACTCACTGATTTTGAATTAAGACTTATTGCATAGTTCATATAGGCTGGAGCCCATAAGGCCAGTGCCCCTGTTGCAAAAGCTACACAAGTAAAACCAAATGTTGACCAAATGAAAGAGCAACTGTAAATAAACATATTAAACATTTTAAATATGACAAACTAACTTCATTAAAATATAAATGCACTAAATGAAAACAATATTGTTAGAAATTTCTTAAAAACAGTTTAGGTTCTAAAAATATTGTGGCGTAGTAAACACTTGTAGGGAACCTGTTCTTAATCAGTGGATTCCGCTCCATTGGTTCATCTCACCAATTAACCAGTCCAATATTTCCACAAAAA
The DNA here is from genome assembly GCF_000671375.1 of Centruroides sculpturatus. Lineage (NCBI taxonomy): Eukaryota > Metazoa > Arthropoda > Arachnida > Scorpiones > Buthidae > Centruroides > Centruroides sculpturatus. Next base: position 626,982 of record NW_019384394.1, read on the forward strand.
AAAACTTTATTTCACTCTCAGGTACCGCTACTTCACACTCCCTCTCATGTCCTGAATTCCTCTCTCCTGGCAATGGTTGGACCCGTTTTTCCGCCTCCCGTCTCTCAGTGGCGGGGGAATGTACTTCTGGTCAGTGCCGTGGCACTCTGAAAGACGCCACAACCCCTGGGACTTGTTGTACGTCTTGGTTAGAGATTTTCCCTTGCTTTCAAAATATAGGTCGCACTCTCTCACCATGTTGATAGGGTTAAACCACCCCTCACCCTGATGAACACTTATATGCGCAACCATATCGGCATCTAACGTCTGAAATAATCTGTCCGACACGATTAATTGTTTTAAAGATTCCAAGTCCTCAACTCACAACAGTATTCCCAAGACGATGCTATTCTCAACATAAATTGCATGCGAGTCTTGTTGGGCCTACATCTAGCACTTCGAAAATTTTCTAGGCAGCATTGGACGGACGGTTCGTATTCTCGTAACACTAATTTCTTCACACTTGAGTAATCCTTTAACTCGTCTCCAGTTATATAAATCAAAATGTTTGCGGCCTTTCCTCCCAGAATATTGATCAGTATCTCCGCTTTCATCTCTTCCGGCACATTCTTTGATTGGAACGTTCACTCTATAGACACGAAAAATAGGTTCCATTTTCGGATTTAGTTAAGACTGGCAGTGTTAATGTTTTCACGGTCATAATAAATTTCTCCATACTCCCGGCAGGCCCATCATCCGGATGGCTGTCTGTAAGGCTAGGACTACTGTTACTTGCCCTGCTTTGAATAGTAACGTTAATTCGCGCCAGCTCTAACTCGTGCTGGTATTCCCTTTCTAGCCTCTCATGTTCCCTTTCCAGGCTCTCTTGTTCCTTCTTCCATTTCCTTTCCACAACAGCAGAGGCCAAAATCTACAGGACAAAATCTGGGTCACTAACAAAATCGTCACTTTTCGTAATAAGTTCCCTTAACTCCAATACCTTAAGATTGTCGTCTGTTGTGCCACACAGATCCGCCACGATCAGTAGATCTTCCTTCTCAACTCCCTTTACGCTTAGCATTCCGCCATGAATTTTGTTTCCGACAAGTACAAAATTATCCTACCTCTTCTCTGGTGTAAACCTTGTATATTCCTCAAACCTTTGCACTGCCCCCAATTACCCACTCAGCTCAGTTTTCGATCTGCTCTTCTTATTCCGGCTCAAACAAACACTCTCTTCACAGATCAAATCTTGTCGATCTGACTTCACTATCCTGTTGGCTGCGCCAATGTAGGGAACCCATTCTTAACCAGTCCAATATTTCCACAAAAAAACTTTCTCTCTCAGGGACCACTACTTCACACCCCCTCTCATGTCCCGAATTCCTCTCTCCTTCTCCCTCTTCCCGCATTGTTTTCTCCCTGGGTTTTATGGCCTTCTGTCATCGCATGTGGGTGGATCGCATCCGTTCCGATGAAACCGCAGGAAGGGCGAGAAGGTCCGATATCACTACAACACTAGTATTGTGTTTTATTCCAAAGACACATGGCAAGTTTCCATCAAATTCCTTTATTAGTTGAGTCGATATGGTACATTGTTTTCTACTCGTTTCGGGCTTTGCCCCTCTTCAGTCAAAGGATTTCACCAGAGATTGCTGAAACAATGGGAAATCAGACTTAATGACCCAAGAAACCTATGTAAAAATAAAAATAAACAGGCAACTAAAACAAAATATATTAACTTCCCATATATTAAAGGTCTATGTAAACAAATCAGCACAGAAATAGAAAGAATAAACTACAAATTAGCAACCATCATATCAAAAAACGGAGAACAGACTGTTAACCTCAAACCAGAAGAAAAACCAGCAAATACCGACTGAAGCCCAAGGTGTAGTATATAAAATTCTGTGTACCTACGCAAACAAAAAACATTACATAGTAGAAACAAAAAGAAAAGTAAAAACTAGATTGAAAGAACACACAGCAGACCTAAAATACAATAGAATAAATTCTGCATTTTATGAACATTGTACTATAAACAACTGTAATATAGATAAAGATAACGTAAAAATACTGCATAAAGAAAAAGTAACATACAACAGGAAGTTTAAAGAAACCATAGAAATTATGAAAAGTAAAGACAGTATAAATAAAAACTGTCTTATATTAAGCCAGTTTTTGTTTATTTTATTGTAAATAAAAATTTTTTTCTTCTGTGAAAAGCAATTTCTCCTAGAAATAATTCTTCCAAGACAGATTTTAGTAAAAATCAAACCACAAGGTGGCAAATGTCATATGTGGCAACATTAGAGATACCAGCGCAAAAGATAAAAAGGGGGTGGAAGGTGAAAAAGGGGCAGAAACAGCTAAAAATTTTTACAGTTGTATTGTATCAAAATCTACCTAAAAGGGAAGATTCTGGAAGATTTTAATCTTTTAATTTGTAATATATACTAGTTTATTTACAAAAGATTAAAGTAGATTTTTACATGTTTTTAAATTATACAAAGTGTAACCAAAAGGTACATCTAAATATTGTTTATGTACTCATTGTTTTATGTAAATTCTCTACTATAATAAGTTAAAAAATACATATTGTATTTTTAGTTGATTGAAGAGGGGCAAAGCCCAAAACGAGTACAAAACAATGTACCGTATAGACTCAACCAATGAAGGAATTTGATGGAAAACTTGCTATATGTCTCTGGAATAAAAACACAATACTAGTGTTTACTATGCCACAATTATAAAACAAGACACGGTTTCAAAAAAACAACAAATCAAAAAATTCTAAAAATATGTTTGTTTTTTTGGAAATTTAAGAAGTTTTATATTTGCATTTTAGTAAGCAATGCTTATCTTCAAAAACATTACAATAATTAAAAAAAAAAACCAGCTAGGCAACAGAATAGTTTTCATAATAAAATTTTAAAANCAGCAATGGCAGGAACGCTGGGAGAAGTGTATACATTACCAAGGAGACTACTTTGAAGGGGATTAGGGTTTTGTACCTCAAAGTCAATAAATTTATTTTTGCCGACCAAAGGTCCGATGCTTTTTGAACAGACCTTGTATAAGAGTGATATCATATGACAATCTCCTGCTCTTTGAATATTTTAATTCCAGATTTTCAAAATCAGATACTAAGTACAGTGGAACCTCGGTATACGACCTTAATCCATTCCCGATATTTGGACTTATACCGAATTGGACATATACCAAACCAACCTTTCCCATAAGAAGTAATGTAAAAATGATTCATCCGTTCTCGTGTAAAAAAAAATGGCTGGATTTAAATACCTCGCTTTCCTGGCTAAGTTCCTGCTTGATTTTTCGTGAGATCAGCATGTATCTTTTTAGCTTTCTCGCAAATAATTGCTTCTGATACGCTGTCTCCAGCACTGCCTTTCAGTTATCCAAAGCAAAAGCAATTTCTCGACATGATCTAATGTCTTCAATCTCTGTTTAGAAATTGATTTAACCCCTTTCGCAAATGTTAGCAAATTTAATAATGTCTTTATTTTTCATGATTGTCCATATTGTCATTCTTGGAATACGGTAAACAACAGTTAAAATCTCGAACACACGTGCCACCTTCGTATTTCTCAACAATCTCTTTCATCAGTTCCATTGTAATTCTAGTAATTTTTTTAGTTTTCTGTCACTTTTCATTTACCTTTTTGCGATTCGTGATTAATAAAAATAATAAAATTTTACTTACGAATTAAAATCAGAAGAAATTTAACAAAGTTATAAACCGTTGCACCGCGAACGTCTAGTCTGGTCTAGTACACCGATAGTGCTACTTGTTCATTGATGGCGCGTATAATTGAATTATGTCGTATACCGAACAAAAGTCGTATACTGAGCAAAATTTGTTTCACCCAAACAGGACATATTCTAAAGCAGATATATACCAAGGTACCACTGTATTATGGTTCAAATAAACAAATATACAATAATTGTCTTTCAAAACATATTTCTAGTAACAAAATGGGCTTTTCAATTCTTAAACTTATTATGTAAAACTCAAAATTTACATAGTATATGGAAGGATTGAATCAGTTTTCAAACAAACAGCAAAAATCATAATCAGACTAGTAAATAAATATAAAATCAATAAATTATTTACTAGCATTATAATAGATCAATAATAATTCAGCAATTTATTTGGAAAACTTTACATGTACCAGGATTGCATCAGATTACTGGTTATAATATATTTATAATAACAAAACAATAATGAGGTCCTGGAAGGAAGTCAATGTAGTGGTCTGAATGGGGGACTATCAATCGAGAAATTAAAAAAAAAATTTCCTTTTACAACTTGAAAGGGAGAAATTAAAGATCTCAATTTAACAAAGAAAGTTTTTTTTTTTGTAAATTATTTAAACAATAGAAAAGACTAAAGTCGAGGGAAACATGGCTAGAGAGGAGTTGTATTTAGTCGTGAAACTGAACTCTCCTGCACCCTTTGATCAGTATCGAATTGTCACCAGGTGACAAGTTGGGACCAACAAAACGGCAGCTTTAAGGGAAAAACTTATAAAACTGACTGTGCATTTCAAGATGGAAAGTTCTTGGTTCATAGTCCTCCCCCATCTTGGACGTGCTTGCTCCTGTGGAATAAAGAAGGAACTTTTCAGACATTGTGGAAACAACCTGCTCTTCTGTGTCATCCAGATTCATCAGTTCATCTAACAAGGAGAGCCTATGGCTTTGGGGTAACAGATTTTGATGATCTTTGGTGTAGAGGTAGTACACCACGTGAGTGTACTACCTGTAAAATACTAAAGTGCAATACTCAAATATAATCAGTTTTTTTAGCACTTTATATATAAATTATATGTACTTCTATTTGAGCGTGCTGTGGCAGAGTGGTAACGAGTCTGATTTATAAACTTGAGTTCGATTCTCGCATATAATCTTTTTTTTTTTATGCAAGAATCGAACCCGAGAACTCAAGTTTATAAATCAGACTTGTTACCACTCTGCCACAGCACGCTCAAATAGAAGTACGTATAATTTATATATAAAGTGCTAAAAAAACTGATTTAGTATTTTACAGGTAGTACACTCACGTGATGTACTACCTCTACACCAAAGATCATCAAAATCCGTTACCCCAAAGCTGTAGGCTCTCCTTGTAAAAACCACTGGAAGTCTTACCATACGCCCCAGGGTCTACAATTATGTTGCTGCCCTCACTAAACTATAGGAAAAGAAAACCCAAACATTTGAACTTTATTCTTGCATTTTGTGCTGTGTTACCCCTTTATTCAAGAAAATATTGTAAGATATTTTTATTTTATTAAACAGTTTTAAATGGTAAACCTGTTTCTGCAAGTCTTTCCACTCCCACACAACCGTATTGACCGCTCGATTGTTGTGACACTTTCCACCCAATGGTTAACCTCATAAAACAATGGCTAGACAGGTCATAATTGGAAAAAACCATGGTTTGATCAGCATTAAAAACAACTGAAACTCAATTTGTTAAAACTCAGGAAAATCTTCAAATCATAAATAACTAAGTATAAAAGTTTTTCATCTAAATGTTCTTATTTTAACTCAATAAAGTCAAGAGAAAACTTCTCAATTCCTGAAACTAAAACTGTCTAATTTGAGAGACTAAACATTTTTAGGGACTAAACATTTTTAGGATATAGTAAATAAATTTGACCAGGAGCAAATCTTAAGAGAAAAAAAAAAACAACATTAATTTTAATGAATGGATAATATACTTCAGTAAATTTTAATTCATTCTGAAACTCAAAAAATGACATAACACACTAGGTGTGCAAGTTCTAGTATTTGATTGCAGAAAGAAATACACATTCAAATTCAGATGAATAATATTTTCCAAAAAAAGCACTACTAATAGAAGAATTAAATGAGGCTATCTCTAGAATGTGTTCAATACCCACTCCAGGTGCTGATTTAATATCAGCTAAGTTTTTTAACATTAGCTTCTTATTCATTTAGAAAAGTAAAATTGGTCATATAATTTAACTAATACTTTTCATTGCTTTTTCCAGAAGGCTTGAATTTGATTAAATTGTGTATAATATATAAAATATGACAATGAATGCTCCACAAAATTATCATCCAATTTCATTACTTTCAGTTATGAAGAAATATTCAACATAATCTCAACTCTAAATATTGATATGCATTCATCCAAAATAGAAGTATGGAGCGAGCAATTTTTTTTTGCCACACTTCTTAATTGGAGTTGAATTATTCTCTAAAACAACAACTGTTTGCTGTTTTTATAGATAAATGGAGTTGAATCCTTTTTCAATATGTCCCTAAACTTTAATCAGTTAGATAAGATAGTATTAACTGAAAATTTTTCAGTTTCCATCAATAATTTTCTAATAGTTATATTAGAACTGTGTTAGAAAATAACATATTTAGAAACAACTGCAGACTGTCAGAAAGATTTATATATATAAAACAACTTGAATCAGTAGTCAATGAAATAACATATCTGAGTCACATTTAACTGAATACAGTAATAAAAAAAAATACATAATATATATATAATAATAATAATAATAATAATAATATATGTGTGTATTTCTTCCTTTTGCCTTTGAGTTTTATTATATGTGTGAGATTTCGACCCCTTTTTCATTTCCATTGTTGTTTTGATCAATGTTAATTGAATATTTAAAGTAATATTCTAATATTCTATTCAGGAAAAGGGTGTCTGAAAAGTCAAGCAGTGAAAAGAGGACGAGGTGGAAAAACCCACATATTCTTTTTCTCGCAATTTTCTGATAGATAAAAACCAATCAAATATCAGTCTAAGTCAACAGTCACTAGGATGTTTGGACTTATGTTACAATCCTAGTCAAGACAGTTGATTATTAATTAATTAATGATGGGAAACTGTCAAACGGATGGAATTACGAGGTAAGAGGAGTCATCAAAATGGCTAGAAAATAGTAATAATTCTTACAGATCATCCGATTCTTGACAGCTCGTATCTGTTGAACCAGGACCCAACTTGAACTTGGAATGCATTGAATCACAAGTCACCTGAGTCAATTCCCATGTGCAACACACATAAAAAGGGGTTGCACCCAATCAACTGGGCGGACACTCTCCCAGAAGCAAGAGAACAAGCTTCTGTCCATCACCCAACTCATTTCGCTGTCTCCAGGTTCCCATCTCCCATTGCTCTCAAAAGCAACCTCCATGATCCACAACTGTCTCGCCAACATTGTATAAATAGGATCCAGAACTGTTGAGTGATTTCCTGAGATATTGAACTTAGAACAATAATTAGAGATATATGTAAACTGTCTTGGTTTGTTAGTTGTTAAGTAGTTATAGCACATAACCTCTCCATATGTATTTAACCTCTTTGTGTTCTATGTTAAATTTGTTGTTTTGTTTAACTGGTGTTGATATCAGTTATTGCTCAGAACCGATTCACCCTATCGACTTACCACCACACTCCCCACTCAACAACTAGCCTTCCTATTTAAAGCGATCCAGTGACCTCATGAGTGGGTTTTACCAACTCGATGACTAGAGGGCATAACCCTAAACCATATTCTCACATATGTATATGTGAGGACCAGAAATTTAGTGTTTTAAACTATAATTTTTTTAAAATAAACTTTATAAAGACGGAACGAGAAAACAGAAAATTAAAAGAGAAAAAGGAAAAATAAAATCAATAAAAACCTTGATTCCCACGAGTTAGGTTCCTTGTTGAGATGAGTACATTTCTGTGTCACGATTGTGTCACCCGTCCCCTCATTGGACCAAGAAGATCGTCATCGCTGACGAAATCGGAGAAAAGTTCGAAAATGAGGACTTGATATAAAAGGGCCAGGCATGATGAGTAAGGGGGTGGACGTTATTATTGGTATCTGTGTGTGCGCTCCGATCGTCTACCTCCCGCCGAGAATCCGAACCTCCTCCTCTTGGACAAGACTGGAAGACCTGAACTTAACTGAAATCTTTCTACTCACCTGGAAAGAACTGTTCACCTAAAAAGAACTGTTGGACCTTTTGTGCTGATTTTGCCTACAACCTAAGGTATTTATCCTGCCCGCGCACTATTGTACGTTCTCTCTCTCC
>NW_019384394.1:638415-671804 GCF_000671375.1 Centruroides sculpturatus
GTGTGACTTTTGGCTATTTCCCAAGCTGAAAATGCCGCTAAAAGGAACACGAATTTAGTCGAGAGAAGACATCGTGCGAAATGCGACGGACCGGCTGATGGCCATTCCAGAAAATGCGTTCCAGCAGTGCTTTCAGCAATGGCAGGAACGCTGGGAGAAGTGTATACATTACCAAGGAGACTACTTTGAAGGGGATTAGGGTTTTGTACCTCAAAGTCAATAAATTTATTTTTGCCGACCAAAGGTCCGATACTTTTTGAACAGACCTTGTATATATTATAAGTAGTCATGCAGTTTTGGGAAGAAAACAAATCAGTTCTTTGGTTTATATAAGCAAGCATTCGAGAGTGCAGCTTTTTACCTGTCTTAGCGAAGGCCACCAAAGACGGGAAGCTTCAAGGAACTATGCTACTTTGCCAGTCTATTACTTAGGTCATTGATTATAGTAAGGTATATTAGGAAATTTAAGTTCAAATCCAAAATATTTGATCAATAGTAGATAATAAAGCCAATGTCTTAAATCCAATTAAAAAAGAAAGTTTTTCTTTTGTGGCGTAGTGGACACTAGTATTGTTTTATTCTAAAGACACAGGAGAGCAGACTGTTAACCTCGAACCAGAAGAAAAACCAGCAAATACCGACTGAAAATCAAGGTGTAGTATATAAAATTCTGTGTACCTGCGCAAACAAAAAACATTACATAGGAGAAACAAAACAAAAAGAAAAGTAAAAACTAGACTGAAAGAACACATAGTGGACCTAAAATACAATAGAAAAATTCTGCATTTTACGACCATTGTACTATAAACAACTGTAATATAGATAAAGATAATGTAGAAATACTGCATAAAGAAAAATTAACATACAACAGGAAGTTTAAAGAAACCATAAAAATCATGAAAAGTAAAGACAGTATAAATAAAAACTTAAGTCTTAAAATAAACGAAAACTGGATTAATATATTATAAATAATTTTTATTTATTTATTTACTTATTTTTTATTTTTTTACTGTGAAAAGCAATTTCTCCTAGAAATAATTTTTCCAAGACAGATTTTGGTAAAAATCAAACCACAAGGTGGCAAACGTCATATGTGGCAACACTTGAGATACCAGCACAAAAGAAAAAATAAAAAGGGGGCGGAAACAGCTAAATATTTTTTGCAGTTGTGTTGTATCAAAATATGCGTAAAAGAGAAGGTTTTAGAAGATTTTAACCTTTTAATTTGTAATATATACTAGTTTATTTACAAAAGATTAAAGCAGATTTTACATGTTTTTAAATTATACAAAGTGTAACCAAAAGGTACATCTAAATATTGTTTATGTACTCATTGTTTTATGTAAATTCTCTACTATAATAAGTTAAAAAATACATATTGTATTTTTTAGTTGATTGAAGAGGGGCAAAGCCCAAAACGAGTACAAAACAATGTACCGTATAGACTCAACCAATGAAGGAATTTGATGGAAAACTTGCTATATGTCTCTGGAATAAAAACACAATACTAGTGTTTACTATGCCACAATTATAAAACAAGACACGGTTTCAAAAAAACAACAAATCAAAAAATTCTAAAAATATGTTTGTTTTTTTGGAAATTTAAGAAGTTTTATATTTGCATTTTAGTAAGCAATGCTTATCTTCAAAAACATTACAATAATTAAAAAAAAAAACCAGCTAGGCAACAGAATAGTTTTCATAATAAAATTTTAAAAATATGAAAAGCTTTTAACATTTCAATAATGAATATTTATGTAAAACTGATGAAATAAAATGTTAAGATTTTATAACTGAAATTGCTTACACAGTAGATTCCGCTTAACACTGATTCAATATAATACTGCCTGCCTAAAAAAAGTTCAGAATTTACACCAATTTAAATTATCGTGCCATTTCACTAATTCGTATATATGATTATTTTCAAACATAATCCAATCAGCAAAAGGTGGCAAAAAGGTGTACTTTCGTGTACTTTCTTTAAAGCTATGTTTGTTTGGTGCAATTTTGGGAAAAATATAACATCATGGATACCATAGGAAATATCAACTTCGCTTGGCAAGAATTAACTGATACATGCACAAATGAAGGGTGGAAGAAGTTATGGCTGAAGGTATCCAAGAATTCTCAACAAAAAAAGCCTATTGCTGTATCGTTAGGATGACTAAACTCAACCTAACGATACAACGACTAGGAGATGTAGACGAGCAGGATATTGAGGAGTTACTGCAGGTTTCTGGTGAGAGCCTTACCAACAATGACCTTCAAGAACTGGCAGAACATGGAATTCATTGAAACTGGAAAAGAGATTCTGAAATCAAAGAACCCAAGAAATTTCTCTACAGATTTCCTAGTAAAAGCTTGGTAAGATTGCTATAATTTGATCAACAATTTTGGTTAATGATCCAGATTTTGAAAGGAGTACAAAAGCAAAACGAGGTGTTTTGGATGTGATCTTCTGCTACCGACATTTGCTTAAGGAAAGAAAAGCGACAAATGAAACTTCAGGACTTTATTGCAAAAAACCAAGAATTTTAGAAAAGCAGGTCTTTTGTCACAAAAAATAAACTATTAATACAGAAAAAAGTGAACTAAATATATTATATATTTCTGTGTGCATGTGTTTAATATGTGTTATTTAACATATTATACAAATTAATATAAAAATATAACTTAAAGTAAAAATTTGTTTATTTTCAGTCGCGTGTTCCCTATCCCTATTTACTCTATGTTAAAATGACCTCGTTTAACGCTGTTTTGCTTAACGCTTTGTTGTCTAGGAACTTACTGTATTTCTACTTTATTTTATTACTGTATTTCTACTTTATTTTATTACTGTATTTTTACTTTATAGCAGGGTCTTACTGTATTTCTATTTTCAAAAACAATCATTCAAGAGATAATTGAGTGTGTAGTTAATAACTTACAGGTAAGGTTCTTCAATAAGTTCAATTTCAGTCTTATTTCTTTTAAAACATTAAGTACCACATAAAATATAACATTGGGCCATGCTCCTTTTTATGGACAAAACACAAATATGATTGCTATTCAATATACTAATAATAATTTTATCTGCATTGTTAAACAAGTTTTAGGCATGTTGTAGAATTGCAATGTGTGGCCTGTATGATTATCATGTTATGCCATCTTTTATGCTAATCAGGTTTTGAATTCAACAGAATTTCTACCATATACAAGGTTGCATAATTGGATCAATACAAATCAAAGAAAAATAAAAAGAAAATAGCTGAGATATTTAGTAATTATTCTTACTGTTTTGTGTTCACTGAAAAAAAAACCATTTCTTGAATATATTTGTTTTTGTGTTATGTATTTCCACGATATTGTAGTTATGTTCAATGTACAAGAAACATTAGAAAAGGCAAATTTTGCTTATATTTCATTTTATAGGAAAATAAAAAATAATTTTCCTATTAGTATTCTATCATAAAAAAATGTATTGGGTAAAGTGACATTTTCATTTTCCACAGACCATGCTCTAACTACTACTATTACATTTATATGGCTAGTTCATTGCTCCAAAGTAATGCAAATCACACATGTCAATGAATAGAGTGTTGCATTTCTGCAACATGGCCTAGGTGAATTCCTCTGTGTGCAAGATATTTGCAACACTTTGTGCTTAATGTGTTTCAAGGTTTCAAGGTTGTGTGTGCCTTTCCATAAAACCTTGACTTGCATGAAACCAGGGACAAAAGCAAAAAAAAGTTTCTATAGAACAGCTTCCAAAATCTTTAAAAAAAACTTTTTAAAAGACTAGACTAAAGATATAATAGATTGTCAAAATTGGACTTTTAAAGCTTTAACCATAGGGTTATAAACTGCAGAGAATCAAATTACTTGTAAATAACCAAAAAATGGTTAATTTAAAAGAAACAGCAAAATATTAAAATTTCTAACAAATTATTTTATCGAAATGTTGAAATTTTTCATAAAAGCTTTGTACTGATATTATATTTCTAAACTATTCCATTGCCTAGCTAATTGTGTTCTTGTTCATTTACAAGATTATTAAAATAACATCATTTGCTTCAAAACTGCCAGAACAAAAATATTAAAGCTTCTTAAGGCTTCAAAAACTAAAATAAAAAAAAAAAAGGTTCATTTTTTCAATTAGTTATTATTTATGGAGATGCAATATCTAAAATAAAAATTATTCAAAATAATTTATCTAAAGTTTTTTCTAAAACAAGTTTATTTAGCAACACTAAGAGTGGCAAATTTACAGCATATATGCATGAAACATTATAATAAAAAATTGAACTAGGTAATTTTTTAAAATTAAATGTCAATTTTGTTGATTTTTAAATCTTGATAAAAAAAAGGGGGGAAAAATAACCAATTATAACTGAAGATATTTAGTTTGACTCCAATTAACATTTCATTTCTATTTTCTCTTATATTCCTTGTAATTTAAAATATGAACAAAATGTAATTTTTTTTACAACTAGAATAAAAGCTTGTTAAATAGTTTCTAGAGTAAGTAAACATGCAAATTTAAAAAAAATTAAATAAAGTAATGCATGACAAAATAGATAAAAATTTATCAACCCTACAAAAGACAAATTATAAGCATAACATATATAGCAGATCAAATAAAAAAAAAAATAAAAAATAAATAAATATACATAGCTGAAGTTACTTTTTTGATAAATATAATAAATCTTCTTTAATACTAGTTTGTGTAAGATGTACACCACCTTCTGCTTCACCCCTAGGAGGGTCACGTAGAAATAGTATTGCAAGAATAATGGCTAATAAACCCAAAATTGGTGTTGCCTACAATACAAAAATGAAAAAATTTTAAAATTATTATTTTTCTATTTGCAAATATATTAAAAAACTTACTCTTAAGGCCCAGTACCAATGCCCAAATATATTGGCAATTTTAGCACCAACTATGTATCCTACACCACTAAAAAAAATACAACATAATCAAATACTTCATAAAAAACAAATTTTTACATATTTAAAGAAGTTAAAAACAGTTTAAGTTGAACAATATAAATTAAAGTTAGTGTAATTTTTAATAAATTTTAGCAAAAAAAAGAAAAAAAAAAAAGGAAGATTCTCCGGTTACAAGGAGGAAAAAGTTATAAAACTTACTAAATACATAAAGTACAACCTTTTTGTTAATTTGTAAAACAAAATAAACCAAACTGCAAACTTAACCATTGTAATAAGATATAATTAGATATGCAAGTGTTAACACACTAGGTTAGTGTACTACCCAGTTTGGTTTGCATTTGTGAAAATACAAACTAGGCACTGCATTAATACCTATTGTTGAAAAAGCTAGGTCGGCTACTTGCTTGTTAGTAAAACATGCATAAGAACCATAATCAGAAATAGCCAGAGAATCATTAAAATTGGAGGTCTTTGAAATAACAATTTGGTACTAGAAGTATTAAGCACAATTCTGAACTAAATTTAACAAGGAGAAAGAAAATTAAACAAATCCAAAAGAAAAGTTACAGAATGAAGTACTGTATATTTTCTTCTGGATTTCTTCTGATAGGCAACATTGATTACACTACTAGACTTCTCAAAACAAAATATGAGCATTTTCACAATACATGACTTCCTTAATTCATTCTGCTTCTGTTATCCTTTCCTTCTTGATTTTTTTAGTTTCTTAATGCCTCTCTATTATGCAAAGAGAATTATCATCATCATCAATCTACCAAAAGTACATTGTGTCAGAGTACTATCTAAAAAATGGAACTGAAAATTTAATTTTGATAAGTTAAAGAACAAAAATTCTACAGAATGACTATTGATAGCATGATATTTTTAAACTGATTCATGGGAAGCATGTAATTATATTGTCTGATTAGTTAATTTATTAAATTGACCAGACGTTATGAATAAAGATTTAAGAATAGGAAAGGTAACAATTTTTGACTTCTCTTATTCAAGATAAAAATACATTAATAATACAATTGCTTTGCTGGAGCCAGATGTTTTGTCCACTAAACTCAGGTTTTACTATGTATTTGTAATGTTGAAAAATATGTACTGTATATTTAAAATTTTAATATTTTTTCAACAATATACTGTTTATATTTCTTGATACAGTCAATATGAAAGCAATAATAATGTTTGAACCATAGCATTCAGCACAACTATGACCTGAATGAATCCAATTTTTGATGGAGTTTGCCAGCATGAGTGAACAATGAACGTGGGATGTTATAACTTGAACTATCCATAAGTCATGAGGACCCACATCAACTAAAATCTCTCTCACAATAACAGATGCTTCATCTGGCTAATTCCAAAATGAGGTTTATTCTAAGTTATGTAACTATTAAATATATATTTATATATAAATTTGTAAATTTTAATTAAAATTTTAAGAATACAAAAAAAAATAGTAGTTCAAATTGAATTTGCACTATAAAATTCAAAAACTTGTTTAGAAATAAAAATAATTTAAGTTTGAAGTTACATTTAATATTGAAAAAACAGATGTACCTTCCTACTGGTATAGCAAAATAAAAAAGTGCAAGCACTCTGGTTCGTATTGTTTTTGAAAATAAATCTGCGATGATTGTTGGTGCTACAGTAGAATAACTTGCTTCTCCAACGCCTACTAAAGCACGAAGTGCAAGGAACCATGGAAAATACTGAAATAGAGAAATTATATATTATACTATTTTATATTTATAAAATACATTTAAATTTTCCAAAAACGATTATGTTATGGATCAAGTGATTAATAGGGCATTATTCATAATGCCCAGCCATTATGAATAATGACTAAAATAGGCATGCAGTTTGATAAATGTTGATTATTCATAATGTCTGGTCAATTTAATAAATTAAAGCTACATTTCCTTTGAGCAATTTGTTTAAAAAAAATACTCCACTTTTTCATTTAGAATTATTTATTTTTTGTGAATTATTTCAAAGTATTTTAAAAAAGGCAATCTTTTAAAAGTAAGCACTATTAACAGTATTAATTAAACTACTATTAACGAAAATTATTATTAACAAATTCATACTTCAAACAAACAAATCAACTTACAGGAAACTTCTGGAATTTCATTTTTGGTATAAATTACATAAAAAATTAAAATGTTTTTTAGTTTATTTATTTGAGCAATTAAGATTTTTATGACATTTGGAATTACATAATTTTTTCTTTGTAGCATTTGAATCTATTAGATTTGCAACCAATTTTGCAGCAGAATCAACTATAGCTTTGGCCTCCAGAAATTGATGACATTCTTGGACATTCTCTAAGCAAAATTTCTGCACTTGGTACATCTCCAACAGAAATGAAGTTTTCTGGTTTCTGGAATATAATAGATTTAATATGCCATATTTGGTACCCAGTTTGTAAAAATTTTTATCTTTAACTGCAACAACAACAAACAATATTTTTTCCATCACTGTGGGCTCAATCTACATCTGGTACACTAATCCTTACCGTATCACCAACATTAGCTGTTGTGTATTTGGGATTCAATGTATCAATAATTTTTTTCTGCTTGTTTTTTAAGATTAAACAAAAGCCATCTCCGTTGTTTTAGACAGACTTCTTAGTTTTTCTTCTATTTTTGGGTCAACTGTTTGGACTTTTATCATCATTCACCAACTCTGTAATACTAATAACATCCTGGCTTAGATCTTTTTCATGTGAAGATGATGTAGATCTTTGAACTTCATCAGTTGATTATTTCATAATCAGTTGATAATTATCAAATAATCTTATTATAATATTTTCTTGGATGGTACCTGATCTTTCAGAGTTTGAGTAACTTTTACTTCATTGATAGTTTTAAAGAGTCTGTAGATCTTCCTCCATATTAATATTGGTCAACAATCTAGTGGGTATAAAATTCTTTAGTCCAACTTTTAACTTTGCTCCAAACATGGCCTCACAGGGACTGCAGTTTATACCAGTATGATGTGCTCTATTTGTTTTATCAGTTGTACAAAATGTAATCCTTCCGACCATTTGTTAGGATTGTTAGCCTTCAACCAAGGACTAAGCATATTTTCTACATCTTGATTACATCTTTCTACTGAACCCTGACTTTGTGAGTGCCTGGGCTTTCCATACATCATTTTTAACTCAGACCACACTACACATTTCTTTGATGACATTATTGGCAAAGTCTCTGCCATTATCGCTTTACAGAATACTTGTGCACCGAAAATTGTAAAAATGTCTAAAAGAACATGCGCTACATCTTCAGTCATTTTGGTTTTTAATGGTCGTAGTTGAATGAATTTAGTTACATGGTCTTGATACACGAGTATAAATTTATATTGCTCATTGGCTTGTGACTGCATATCTATAAGAGCAACCTGATATCTTGAGTTCATTTCATTACATAAAATTGGTTTAACTACCAAGCCTTTCTTAGATAACATTCTGCTTTTTCTGACAGATTTCATAAAAGTTCAAATAAATTATGGTCATCTCCCTTGTAACATTTTTATATTTCATACTTAATTCTTTTTCCATATGGTTTCTTCACCATGGCCAATAGCAATATGGACATCATGCAATATCTGAAATATTTCTTCAGTGTGAACATATTTAATCAAATTAGCTTCTTTTACAGGCACAATTCATTTTTCTATTTCTTCGATAGATACATCATCATATCTATGTAAATACAGATATTCTGGTAATTTAGAAGTAACTTTCATTTTTGACTCACTTTTTGACAATGATACAAAAAGCTGATTTTGTAAAAATTTGACTGTTCTAACCTTTTTGGACTGTTCTGCTATTAATTTAAATCAGTGGTTGTTGAAATGATTATTCATATCACTTAATAATTGCTCCATAATCATTACTTTTTTCAAAAGAAGAAAAACACTATTTTAAGAGAAAAGTAAAATTAAAATGTCACAAGATTAACTACTGGTCGCATAAATTTAAAATCAGATACTAAATGAAATACGCACGTGCAACTCAGAATGCTGATTGGCTAGTGTATGTTGGATGATTACTCCACAACGTATTACTATCACTTTGCTTGACTAGGTGATAGCAGTATTCATAATGACCAGTCAATTTGACAAATTATGTTATGTTAAACACCTGGAATTTATTACAATGCCCGATTTTGCTTGTTGTTATTCATAATGTCCATATTAATCACAGTCCATAAATAATTTTTAATGTATATATTTATATATAAAATCATGTTATTTTCAAAATTGTTTTATTTCATAAAAAAATTCAAAAATTAAAGTTATATATATATAAACTCACTCCTTTTGGTATAAAGGATCCCAATAATGTTGTGGCACTCCAAAAAGAAATACCACCAACAATTAGCCATTTTCGACTATATCGATCACCAAGATAACCAAATATTGGAGCAAAAATCATATAGCTACAAATGAACGAAGTTTGAATCAAGCCAGCATCTGCATCATTGAGATTATAAAACTTTTGAATTGCTATTAATACACCTGTAAATAAAAAGAATTATGAAAAAATCAAATTGAGAGTGTAAAAAATTATAAAGAATTTATTGGATTTGATTTTCCATTAGCATTAAACAATTATATAGTGAAAAGCTTGAGCTTTGCCTTCCAAATTTGGTATTTAAATAAAATATTTTAATATTTTTTCATAAAAATGCAAATTAATGTATAAAGTGTGTGGAAAATGAATATGCATGTGTGGAAATCACTTGTTAAACTAATTTTAAACAGATATATTTCTTCACTAAAGTTATGTCATATGTAATAATCATATTGACACAGACAACAAAATTTATATTATAATTTTGAAACAAAATTTCTAAAACTATTAGATAGAAATCAGAATATGGATGATCTGAAGTTTTAGTAATTTGAATGTATCAAAGATCATTTACTGTACAGTTTTCACCATCAGAGTTGAGAACACGTCAGTTCAAACAGTATACTTTATTGGAAAACAACATAAATTTTTCAAAATCAAAAAATATATAATAAAAAACATTTTCTAAAAACCAATCTAGATGGTATGACCTTTTATTGTTATTTTAATACTGACAGAAAGATCCTTATATGAAAAGTCCAGGTCTACTGTAAACTATCTTTTTCAATGGCTCAAGACTAAATGTTACAAGTGAAAAACTAAAAAAGTTGTAATTTACAAAAAACATGACACTTATTGGCAAATTGAATCACACCAGTTTGGAATAATATTTTTATTATATAAAGAATTTGATAGCATACTAAGCTAAAATTTGTTAGCAGAATGCACAGTTACTTTGTCATAAACAGATAGGTATGTAGGATTTTTGCTATCATTCATTTTCATAATTATATAGTAAACTATATTAAATTTTAATAATTAGAATTAAATTTTGATTTAGGTTAAATTAACTAAATAATATAAGATACCAAGCTAGAATCATGTAAATAAAATCCAACTTGATTTATTGTTTAACAGGCTACACTTTGGCTAATTAAATACATATATATAATTAGTTAATACTTGGATAAAGTTATATAAGTCTAAATTACATAACATTTATATATTTATTTAATTAACCAAAAAGTTAAGTTTGATAAAGTTGATAAAGTTTGATAAAAAAAATCTGATTTGATTAGTTATTTATTAAATTTTAATGATTAGAATTACTATGCAATTACTTTACACTGGGGCTTTGTCCATTTGTTCAAAAATTTCATAACAATTCATCAATTCTTGGTGCCACCATTTTTTTTTTGCAATGGAAAAACATGACAATTTTAAGCTAAGTATTTTACGATGCTATTCTCAACATAAATTGCATGCGAGTCTTGTTGGGCCTATATCTAGCACTTCGAAAATTTTCTAGGCAGCATTGGACGGACGGTTCGTATTCTCGTAACACTAATTTCTTCACACTTGAGTAATCCTTTAACTCGTCTCCNTATATCCCATGTAATTAGTATATTAGTATATCGCTATTAACCTATTTTGCGTTGAATTTTCATCGATGTTAAGCCTAACAAAAATTTTTTAAAATAATAATCGTCGCTATTGTAGCGCCACATCACTAGCGGACATTTGAAATTTGCCGACTAGGACGGTCGGTTAACCGAGGGGTCGGTTGATCGGGGGGCGGATAATCGAGGTTCTACTGTATTTGATTAATTCATGATTTCTGCAGATACTCCATTTTGAAAATGAAACCTCAAAGAAAAAGTAGCATGCAACTAACTGATCTACAGAATGCACAAGTTTTCAAAATTCCCTGAAATACCAATAATTTTGCCAATGCATGTATTTCAGTTTTAGTGACTGACATTTGAATTCCAACTTTATTTTCATTTCTACATATTTACTCTTTTTATATTTTGTCTAACGAAAAACTGATCACCAGTTAGTTTCTTCTGTTGATCATTTGGTTTTCTAACAATAAACAGAAATAAATTACCATAAAAAAAATGTAAGTACATTATTACATTATTATTACTTTTTCCCTTTCCTATCCTAATGTACCATACTTTAAGCATGCAGTTCAGTTTCATATTCAGATACTTGGGTATGCTCTAGTTGTGCTCTTTCTAAAGTGAAAAGCCACATACTTGAGATGAGATTTGAGTTGGATGTTTATAGTTTATCTAAATGTCTAATCTGTGCTGCTACAGCTGTATCGTTACATGTCTATAAAAAAACAAATTATTTGTAGTGTTAATAAACTTAAATCATGCAGAAAGCTAAAATAATCCCTTACTGAAATATGATAAGGAATAAATAGGTCCAAAAGCTTGAAAACTATTCTCTTTTAACATGTTTTCAAGGCTCTTAAAAAGAATGGTTCCAAATCACACTGCCCAGTTTATTAAATTGATAACATATGAGGCAGGTTTCTGATCTGGTAAACCTTATTGTAGACAAATCTAACAATTCATCAAAAATTGATACAAATGGAAACAAATACTTATTACATTCAACCAAACCTAAGGTATTAGAAATGATCAGAACTAACAGAGTAAGATCTTGCAGTGGCATATCCAGAGAAAAAGAAAAAACTAGAAAATTTTCAAAAAAGCTTTTCTTAATTAAAATTCATTTTTTTAAATTTTGTCAGGTCTATTTCTTTACTACTAATGAATTAGTGGCCACATAGTGGAAATTATTGAATTTTTAATGTAAGTTCTTTGATCCATTCAACTTTGCTCCCAAAATTAAATTCTGTGTGTGCTACTGAGTTCTTAAGATTTACAATATAATTCTTAATCTTAAAAACTAGTACAAACTTTTAAAATTTTAAAAATTTAAAGTTTTTTCTTGTTCTCAAAGAATACAGCATAAAAACATTAAGATTTACTATAAATCTCTGAAAAAAAATGTTTAACCCCAAAAGATGCCATTAAAATTGTCTTATGTACAGTACATCCAACTTAATATTCTATCTTTCAGTCAAATAGCCTTCCTAACATTTAATTATTATAATTTATCTATAAAAAGAAAATTAAACAAAACTGACAGTCTATTTTAATCCTTTATTCTAATCAATTTTGTTAAATAAGCTAAATATTGAATAGCAACAAAAAATTTTAAATTTAATTCATATGTATAGATATAAAATATATTCTTTCAAAGTATTTGCTATTTTATCAATGATAAAATAGGAAAATAACTTTAAAAAATGAAAAAGTTCTTTAATAGACTAATGCTTTCGGCTAGTTTTACTAGAACCATCAAGCTTCAAATCCAGTTTAAATACAAGTCAATGCAATGCAGCACTTACAAAATATTAGCACAGGGCTTCTTAGAGTCACAATCACAACCCCTTTGGGGTCACATAATTGAATATAGGGTGTCACAAAACATTTGACTACATACATACATACATACAAGAATACATTTGACTACAGTAAAATTTTGTAATACATATTTATGAAAAGCACCATTTTCATAATTGTCAATTAAAAAATCAAAATATTAGTTAACTTTGAAAATACCAAAAGATGGCCTGAGCATTCAGTATCAAATATTTAGCCAAGATTTAATTCTTTATTTAAAAATAAAAACAAATTCATCTGGCTTACATTGGCTTACAGATTTGTTTTTGTCTTTAAAGCACATGGTAATAAATGATAAAATAATATGTAAACAAAAAACAGTTTTGGAATAAATTGTTATAAGATTTAATATCACTAAATAATTATTTATATACCTATGAAACAAATTTTCTCTGGTAAAAAAAAAAAAGTGTTAAATGGAGAAGTTTAAGCTATGCATTACAACAAATTTTTGTCAGATGTTTATATTCTGTCAGTTTGTAAGCTGGATTTAAAGCCTAGTGATAGATATTAAAAAAAAAAAAAGGTAGCTGAAAAAGTTAACTTATTAAAAAGGTGTTTTCTATTACATTTCTTATCATTTACAGCAGTATAAGTTTACATAATACGATACTACCCATGTGACTAAATGAAATCAATTCCTTTATATTTTCTAAGTGAAAAAAGTGGTATACAACTGAACATCCACAAATAATTAAATATCCATATACCACATATCTAATAACTAACATACTAATAAATAAATTTTTTAATAATTACAGGATTAAATAAACCCAAAAACATCTTTAACACAAATTAAATTTATAGTTTTAAGTAGCATAAGACTAATATATCAACAATAGTCTTGAAAAAAAAAATTAAATTTTAACACTTGCATGTAACTTTTGCATTTATTTTACATAATCTATAATTCTGGTTGACTACAGCAATAGTATTACAACTCAAGCACAGGCCCCTCCCTTGATAATGAAAAAGTTAATAAAAATGCTAAATATAGGAAAAATATAAACAGCACACCTCAACCTTAAAAGTACAATTCCAGAATAGTTTAATGTAGATAAAACACAAACGTTTTTTACCTATCTACAAATGAAATCATCTTCAGGTTAAATCATTCTCAAATGGAATGCAGAAAATGGAACATTATACATTTTTTCAAATAACCTTAAGAAACAAGAATTAAAAAAAAAAATTTTTTTTTAATTTTTTTAAAAATAGACTGTTCTTGTTGGTATAAAGATTGCAATGCATAAGATAATTGTTGTTCATCTTTGCAATTGATGCAACTTTTCAAATTTAAATACCTTGAGAGCTTCTAGTCTCCTGATTTAGTCATCATGCTTAGATCGCTGTATAAATAGAAGCTTTGTCTAGATAGGCTTGAACATTGTTGTCCATGGTGTACCTGACTAGGGCGGTGTTGTATTCTCTTTTATCAATATCATTTGTGTTCAGCAAGCCTTAGTTTAGTGATCGCGTGATGGTGCTGATGTACTCAAGATCACATTCAAATCTATTTTCTCTCAACAGAATCCTATAAACTCCTGGTACCCCAAGATCATCGGTGTTATCTTTTCCATTTGAGGATATTACAGATAGATTAACGTATAAACATGTTCCCACTATCACCTTTCCAACGGGCAATTTCTTTATATAAGCTTCCCATGTTATGGTTATAATCAGCACTTTTTTGTCATAGAATGCAATGGAACAGCGTTCCACCACCTTTTTTCGATATATTTTAAAGATTTTAAGAGAATTTTTGAAAATTTGATGTTTGGGATGAATTGAATCGTTCTGTTGAGAATAGAAGATCGGCAACAAAATTATTAAGACAGTTCTGCTCGTGTGCTGAATCTTGTGTACGATGCATGTAATATATTTTTAGTAATGAGATGAGCATTCCACCACCTTTTTTCCCCAAAAAAAGCACTGGTTATAATCTAGAACAATGTGGCACTTGCGAGTGTTCCCAATCTGCAATGCATTGTTAGTGGGTGTAGAACAAGTATCCCTGTTGGAATAAGCATTAGCTAATTTACAAATAAGATGCTTTTGGTAACAATGTTTTATAGCTATATCTTACAGTGTGTAAAGGCAGTGTTTGAACTATAGGAAAAATAATCTATTATATATTAAAAGCAAAAATTCATTGAAATGTATAGTGATTTACAATAAATTTAAACTTGTGCCACCTTTAAGTTAGATCTGGTTATACTACTGAACTCTAGTTAATAATAGTTGAAAAGAGATTTTGTAAAAAGAGGGAAAAGCTATATTTTAATCTTGATAACTATTTAAATGTTTATATAAATTTTATATAAAACATTTTTAAAGTTTTATCACATACATTATACAATAAACAAACTTTTATATATAAAAATTTGAAACTAAAATTTTAATTATTTTTATAGATAAAAAAAAAAAAAAAAATCACTTTGTACAAAGTTTGATATATTAAAAAAAGGGATTGTTCTCTAATTTGATTAAAAACATTTATTAAAATAATTATTATTAAAAGAATCAGAATATAAAGCTGAAAATTAAAAAATGGAAGTAAATAACTCAATCTTATTAATTAATACCTTAAAACCTTCCTTTATTATGACCTAATTTATTTCAAAGCAATTGCAAAATAAAAACTTAACTCTATAGATTTTTAGAAATTAAATTAAATGTATACTGTACAGTATCATTAAATATCAATATAAAACTGATAAATCATTGGCTTTATTAAAAACAATACATAGGCAAAGAGAAAGTATATCTTACCAGCAACAGTATATCTATCCATATAATTTATTAAATTGATAAAACAGAGAATGGCAATAGAAGCAAAAGCGAGTTTTTTATTCCCTGCCACATTACCAAAACTGCTAGATATTTGTCTTCTCGTCGAATCAACTATTTCCGTAGGAGGCATTTCGTACAAATTATTCTCGCTTCTCCCACCTTCATCGATGTTATGTGAGCTCTGCATGTTTATCAATTTGACAACATTACTATTAACTTCTAATTGAGACATACAGTATGGAACTTTAAACTATGTGATAATCCGATATCATTCACACCAACGGCAGCGCGATAACAATCGGTCAACTTGCATAAATCACATATTGTAGTGTGTTCTTTTAATAAGGGCTTGCCATTGAACGAATCTAGAAAATCTTCTCATTTTTGACCAATGAGAAATCGTAATCAAATGCCCGTAGGAAGTATTGTATACTTATGCATGTAATTATGAAATACAGTATTGTATTAATGCAATTTGTTTATTTGATCGTGTCGATAAAATAGAAAAAATTATTATGCAAATTTTAATATTAATTTTTATATTTTAACATAATGCATAATGACTGTAACTCGTTAATTTAAAAAATAATAATAGTTTTTAAAATATGTCGATAATTTTAAATATTTAAACCTATAAAACCTATAAAAAAACACATGTAAATTTATTGTTCAAGCAATTTTAAATTTTATAAATAGTGGAATAATTTAGTTATATATGGAATTCTGTTTAATAGCCGGTTGGCCGAGCGGTTTAGATGGCAGCCTACCGCTCAGAGCGACCTGGGCTCGAATCCAGGTGGGTCGAAAGATTCTTATGGTTGTCCGTCCCTCACCGTCAGGCCTCCTCGTTGTGAGCCTGGCCGAACCCGTAATGGGCTTGCTAAAAGTGGATCTTTTAGTGCCCACGGGGCGGAAATAGTTAAAAATAAATTTTAAATTTTCATTTTAATTTGCAAATTCTATTTTATGACTGCGCTAAAATATACAGTAACTTTGAACAACGGCGCCTGTTATCTATGGGGCGGCTTGATTTGAATAAAATTAAAATAAATTTAAGCTGCAGTACTGTATATCAAATGTTTTTATGGACATTTTTTACCTCTGTCAACTATATCAAAATGTCGTAAAACATGCCAGTAGACTTTCGTGGGTTTTTTTAAATTAATTAATTAAAGCTCTTCCCGCCCTGTGGGCACTAAAAGGGCCTCTTTTAACAAGACCATTATGGGTACGGCGAGATCCAAAATGGAGTGATGGGGGACGGGGCCAGACTTATCCAAACGGACCACTCCCAAAAAATTCCTGATTTGATCCCGGGTCCCCCAGAGCGGTAGGCTGCCACCTTGACCTCTCGGCCATCCGGCCGTTAATTCATGGATTGGGTTAGGTTATGAATTTATTCGCAATCAGTATTGGTAAGAGTTGTCCAAATATCTGTAACACTCAAGCAGTTAACAGTCCGAAACCGGTCCTGACATGACTGAATTATTGTCGAAGTTGTCATTTACAGAAACGAATATTTTATAATGATACGATAATAAAAATTAGAATACCTGTTAATCTAAGTACTCTAGTATAAATAATGAAATCTGTATCCTTAATGTGTTTAACAGGTTCTCAATCTTCGTTCGGATTAGTTTTATCTCGACATATAACTTACTTTATTAAATATGCTAGTGTTGAATTGATCCTGACGTCGTAATAGAACTAAACAGTCCGTCCGTTTTATCAAACAACTTATTAATTAAATTAAATCCTGAGAGTTTAAGAATAAGTCGTGTTTAAAATATGTTGATGTCATTCCGTTGTTGACAGTTCTGGTACAGTATTAGTCTGTTGAATTTACATAGATTATTCAATGTTAATGAACTTGGCTGTAGATATTACTAATCATACTGATATTAAAATGTTGACAATTTAATGACTGGCTGGCTAAAGCATGCTTGCTGTTTGGGAGACTCCTGGGCCGTGTTCAATGACGCAGAATTCTGAGCGGCTTATTGAGAGGAGCTAAGAATGTTCTGAGCATTATTAAACAGGGGCGTGCCGTGACATTTGATGATAGGGACGCTATGTTTCTGTAAGAAGCCGACATCCAGGGGCAATCAGTCAATCGCAAGTCAGTGATGATCTAGGGTCCATTCGTATCGTTTATTCGATAAGCCAGTAAAAACCGTAGACTTCTTTAAATGCATTTTTAATATCACAATTACATTCCGAATTGCTAGCCACGATATAAGGGCTACAATTAAAAATAAAATAATAAAAACTTACTTTGTGAAATAAAATATGTGGTGGATGTACTGGTGTGAAATGTTCAACGCGGACAGGTAAACACATACACGTTTTACCAATTAAACGAGTTTAATTTCGCGCTGAATTTGAAATATATACACAGAATAGGTTCGGATTCCCGCTGTTCTTCAATCGGTTCCACAATCTTGAGTGACCAAGTATATCAATACACCGGTAGTTAATTTCTCAATAACTACCTCCCGACAATTTATTTGCACGCGTAAACCTTAACCTAACTTAAACTAAAAATAGAAAAAGTAGAAAAGGAAATGAGAAGAATTAAAGGACAGGAGGGTAGCCAATTTTCCATTTGGTTCTCCACCGTTCCTCGTCTCGACTTCTCTTTCTCGTCTGTTCTCCTATTAGAACAACTCGGGTCCGTTTTAGGGTTTTTTCTCTATAATCGTCGACCGGATTCTTCTACCGATCCGCTTCTTACGACATCCTTCTGCAGCGCTTCTCGACTTTCCGTTCAAGAGCCTGCTGCCACTCGTCTGTCTCTCTCCGAGTCCGGCCTAAGAATGCTTCTAGAAACTCTTCCTTTTCCCCTCCAGCCTCGTTTCTCCTTTTGTTCTAACACTACCCCATGATGGGTTAGATATGAGGCGAGTTCTCGGAAGTCCAAGACAAAGGAACACAGAAATCGGAAAGAAGGAAAATTCTAGAATTTAAATTAAACTAAAACTATACAGACTAACAATAATAATAAGAATAATAAAAACAGGGGTACTGTACATACAAAATATTCTTCAAGTATATGAATATACTTTTAAAGAAAATTATAATTAAATATAGCTTTGCAAAGAAACGTACATAAAAATATAAAATATTCTTTACTTTTTAAATCTTAAAACAATGCACTTAGTCAAATAGCTCCCTACGAGTGGCTAATGGATGAAATCGAAGACGGTTTCAGAGCGTGCATACACGCGAACTGCCAAATCCCGAGGGTGCCGATACCGGTCAATGTCAAATACAGTACCTCTTTCGTCGCATCATTAGTATATCTCAAAGGACGCGACAGGGCTGTTGTAGATTTTAAACGTTTCTCACCATAGCTGTAAAAATCTAAATATGTTAAACTTAATAGTCATTTGTTTTCTAACTAATTCGTTTTAGGACCAGGTGTTGTCCACGAAAATTTCCAAAATTTACAACTTTTCGGTCACTCTCGTTGAATTGGAAAAATTTCTGTCTTTATTACATCTAATACAGTATTTCGAAGAAATCAGTCCCCACTGACTCGGCTATAGATTGGGTCGGTTAAGCTTTTGTTTAAGTAATATTCCGGCTCTCATCAGAGTTTTGTTTACGTCCCTAATTCCCTAATCGCTTAATTATTTAACTACAGTACTTCTTAAGTAGAAATAAGTAGAAACCGGTTACTTCGTACTCGAATATTTGTAGTCTGGGGAAAAAAGTGGAAAGACAAATTTTTACGACAAACGGATACATAAATCGTAAATTTAAGGAAAATAAATTCTGGAGCTTTTTCCGTACCTCGCGCATCTCTCTCATTCATTAAATTTAGTTGTAAATGATGCTGTCGAAGTAACGGTTAAGTTTTTAACATTATACAAGAATTTTACACGTTTTTATCTACATCCCCTTAAAGATGGGACGTACGAAATCGTAATATCACCGGTTTAACGTCGAAATCCGTGAGTAATATAAAATCGGAGAGCGGAATAAATATATCAAATATTTTAATGGATTTTTTAACTCCCGTCAACTATACAGAACTATGGTAAAAACATACCAGTAAATTCTTATCGGTTGCGTTAAGTTATAAATCTACTCGTTATTCACGTAATCGGCCAAATATCTAGCGGGTGGGCGGCTAACAGCCCAGAACCGGTCCCGGATAGAATTGGAAGCGTTATATGTGTAGCATCAACTCGAGGTCGTAAGGCTTCCACCGGCTAAACCGGGTGAGGTTGGTGCTCTGTAAAGCGCGTGCGCAAATCTGGCTTTTTGGAATCTGACAATACAGAGATTCCAATCCGCCACTAATATTCGAATATACAATAGCAATCTTATTTTTTCTCACGTGTAGTATAGAAATTTGTAATAAGATACATAATGCGGTTATAATAAAATATTGTGCGACTATTTTCATATAATTAAAATTAATATGTATTTAGTTTTTATAAAATACAAGGGAAGCGGCACTTCCACCGCTTCTAATGACGGCACGCCACTGTAATATTGAACAATTGTTCTTAGCCGTACAACTAGGAAAACTAACGGACGAACATAAAATAAAATAAATATAGTAAAATAGCAACTTCTTTATCTTAAAAATTAAGTTATTTAATCCAGCACGAGCAGTCGTAAGCGTAAAATTCTTCAAAGCAGAGACGGAGTGACATCACTAAGCACAAAAAGTCTACTAAAGGTAGTTTGAGTAAATGAATAAAAATTCTTACAGTATGCAGAATCAGAATTACTAAGAATATCGTCCAAATCGTGGCAAACCTGACTAATGAGTAAGTCAGAATTCTGCGTTACTGAACACGGCGTCGGTAGGATCCTCAGAAATGTTCATATTTCGTCTGGATAGCGATAGATAGAAATCGAATATCACCGTCCACAATATCCATCGGAAGCTTATAGAAATTGCGATAGTCAAGAATAGAGAGCGATTTAGCACCCACGACCCTATATAATATGCCCTCGTTCCTTACCACCCGGTTGCCTCTATTGTGGGCCAGGCCGAATCCGAATGGCAGGGCAAAAACCCTGACAGAAAAGAAATATATAAAATAAAATATTTAATCAATGATAATGTCAAAACAGAAATGACAAACAGCTCATGTGGCACTTATTTTTCTGACTATCGCGATATTTTATCAAAAAATTTCTCCAAATTAATCATATTTAAAAGTAACATGAAAACAGATTATCAGTTATTACTTATCTTAGCGAGATATGTTATATGTTATTGTTACTACATTATGAAAAATTAATTTAGGTAAAATTCTTTCTTGTTGTCTTATACAGTTTATCTTTTAGTTTAAAATACTGCTTATTATACTTCAATATGAGGCTACAGTAATCAACGAAATCATAAAATCTGATTTTTAAAAATACATCTTTAAATCTTTAGGATCTAATTAAAAGCCTGTTAGCACGTATCGACCCAGTATTTTTTATCGGACTTTCTTTGTACGCTCGTATATTCCCAGCAATGGCGTAGCATGGGTGTCAGCCGCCCGGGGCAAAGGAAAATTTCGCCGCCCCCTTATTTAGGTATCTCAATTTAAAAAACTAAAATTCAGTTTCGTCACAGAATAAGTAATGAAAAATTTCGTGCTAGTGTACTTTTTTAAAATCGCTGACCCGGACGGCAGGTGAAGTTTGTTCGAACAGAAGTTCCTGACGTATGCTTATGTCAATTTGCAATGCGAAGAATAATGTGCAGTGCATGCCGGTTCAGTTAGCGATTACGGAGAATTGGGTAGGAGTAACGTAAGCAACCTAGATGACTTAGCTGTATTGGACATTAAAGGTGTATATGAATACGAATAATTCGAACAAGCATAAAAAAAAAGTCAACAGGTTGTGCATGAAATCCCGGACTGTCCGGATGATGACACTTTTCGTGCTCATTTCAATCGGTCCGAATCGTAATGTGCGACGAAAATATGTGATGAAATGGTTCAAGTTTTTACAAGATATTATTATTATTTATTGTGAAATTTTGCCGCCCCCTAAAAACGTAATTTTTCCGCCCCTAAAAATTAATTTTGCCGTCCCCTAAAACGTAATTTTGCCCACCTAAAAAGTAATTTGTCGCCCCCAAAACGTAATTTTCGCCTCTAAAAAGTGCCGTCCGGGGCGGACCGCCCCTGACGCCCCCACTACGCTACGCCACTGGTTCCCAGCCTAAAACGTGAGTCTACCGCTACAAAATCGAATTCTGGCGAGCAACCCTAGAAACTGTTCATAGGGAGTCCCGGATTAGGTCCCATCCCTCACTACTCTGTCGCTTTCATTATGGGTCTGGTCAAACCCATCATGTGTATGAAAAAGAAGTCCTCTTAGTGCACACAGAGCCAAAACAGCCAAAATGAAAAAAAGCATTAATTATTTATTTCTGTTGAATTTGAATATTAATTAATACTTATCGTTAAGCATCGGGGCTTAACGATAAGTATTAATGTTATATGACTCGTGACTCCAAGTGCGTATATCTCATTAATAGGGAATACGTAATACTGAGCTGACTAACAATCAGCTGAGCTAGCAGTAGATTTACATTTATTGAACATTTTACGCCCATTATTTTAAAAATTCTGAAAGTTGGCATATTATTCTTATAATGAGCTGAAATGAAACAAAACACTAAAATTGAATGCACTTCGATATTTAGTTCATTATTCTTTTTACTACTTTCTATTACGTTCTGGATCTGCCAGTAATCGTTATCTGATGTAAATGTCCGATTTATCAGTCAATAGTATTTGGATAGGATCTTAGTTGTTATTGAAGTTATTTTAAATCAGAATTAAGAAGTAGATACAAAAACGTAATGATAAACTATCAAAGCTGTTTTTGAACTTTGCTATCACTATCAGCCTAGTTATGACTTATTATTTTGAATTCTGAATGCTATCAGAACATTAATAATTTTTTTATGAATCTATTCTGTAAAATATTTAGCTTAAATCGTCAAAAACGTTTTTCTTCATTTAAAAAAAAGCACTTTTTTTAAACTCTTTCCTTCCTGTGGGCACTAAGAGGGCCTCTTTATGGAAGTCCATTATGGGTTCAGCCAGATCCACAATGGGGCTGCCGGGTGGTGAGGGACGGGGCCCGACATATCCGAACGGACCACCTCCCGAAAAATTTCTGAGGATTTTTCGGCCCGTTCGGATTCGAACCCGGATCCCCCAGAGCGGTAGGTTGCCACCTTGACCGCTCGGACATCCGGCCGCTGAAAAAAAGGGAAGCACTATGAATTGTCACGAAAGTTTTGCTATGTTTATATTGGGAATAAGGAAGCGAGTCTCTACTTTTTATATAAAAAGGTACTAAATATTTTAATCCATTTATTGACAATGCCGTTTATTTTTAATATATATGAATTTCCTTTGGATCATTCTTTTATAATGTTTCGTAAAGTGTATATTGTTCAAAAATTTTAAAGTTTTTTGGTTGTGACCAGGTAAAATGGTTTATATAAGACCCGTTGACCGATGCTCATGTACCGGTACAATATATAAGTAATACGTCAGAGAAGACAAAATTATTACGTATATAAATGTTAAGATCGAAAAGCAATCCTAACATTTATATACTCAAGTGGAGTAAATGTAAACGCCAAGTGGGGTTGAAACGCAATTTCAATGCTGTAGACAGTTTCTCAACACGTGTGAGCCAATGACTATATACTACAAGGATAGCCAGATCCCTATTCTACAATGTTAGCCAGGAATGGCAAGTTAGTGACGTCAGCACGAGTCCTGACCTCTCTGTTTACATAGAGCAGGGTGTGCACGTGTTTAGTTTTCGCTTTTAATATTCGTCCAATTTTGTGATTAACGAAGTGATTTATTTTAATATTTCTGTAATTGTTTTATTTGACTAAGTTTTTTATAAGGTAAGATGATTTAAATATAAGTCATTAAATATTTAAAGCTATATTTTTATGTTAGGTGAAGAACAAAATGCTGAGTACTAGGTGTGCTGTGTATGGTTGCAATAATAACCTTCTTTTTTCAAATTGGAAGCAACCTGTTTACATCGGGTTTGATCAAAAAATGACAAGAGAAATACTTTTAAAATTAATAGCAGAACTTTATTTACTATCGTATAATGTAGTAGCTTGCGTCAGTGACTGTAGTTGCAGTAACATAAGTTTATGGAAAGAATTGAATGTGAATATCAATGAAACGTTTATTATGAATCAATTATTATTATCAATGAAACGTATATTAGAGATATAAATATGTGGTTCGACATTTTTAATAGCTATGCACCAAAAGGTTCTGTTCCAAGCAAAAATGGATATGGTGTAGACTTGGAATTACAAGAAGAACATTTAAATAAAATGATAAAAATAATCTCAACAATGAGAGCAAGTGGAAAAAATGCCCTCCAAATTTTCCAGAAAGGAATGATAATCTCAATGAAATCGCTAATTGATCTTTTTCAAGATATGAAATCGACTTTTGATATAAAATACATCTGCACTTAAATCAAGATTGTCTGGAAAATTTTTTTTTTTCAAATTAGAAGCCGGGGTCCTAATGAACATCCAAGCCCATTAAATGCTATATATAGGATTAGATTGATTATTTTAGGTAAGAATCCTGGTATTTTAGAGTCAAAAGTAAATACTACAGATCGAAGACAAGAGGAATATATTATACCCAAAGTTTTAGAGAAAGCACATGTAGAAGTATCAAGTGAAAATACAGACCAATATACTGAATGTAAAACTACTTTTTCTTCAAATAAATCTTCAGGAAACTCTACATGCAATCTAGACTTTAACACAATCTCTGAAGAAACTTCCTACGATGCTCTCGAGTATATAGCAGGATATTTTGCCTATAAATATAAAGAAAAATACCCAAACTTAATTAATTCCACTAACAAAATTAAAAATCATTACAACTATAGCATTCCGTCATGGGTGCAACATTTATCTTATGGAGGGCTTATTAAACCTACTGATGAATGGCTAGCAAAAATTATAGAATGGAATAAATATTTCGAAATATATCACGATGAATCGTATAAAAAAGGCCCCGGAGTTGTACAGAATTAGTCAGTGGAAACAGTTTTACCTTTTACTTTAATAAAAGATTTTTGTAAATTAAGAACTATAATAAGAATTAATTATAGAAATCTTAAACAAGAAAACTATAAAATATTGAAAAGAATGCCTTCTGAAAATGGTGATTGTCGAAAAAAAATTAAAAAGTTAAGTAAGATAATCACATAATAAAAAATATAGCTCATTAATTTGTTAAATAAATATTAGACAAAAGACTTGTAAATTTATTGACGTACAGTACACTTATTAAATCCGAAAATTCTACAGTAGTTTACATTTAGTAGTAATTTAATAATTAATTAAGAAATGATTTAATATTTTATCGTATTTTGTTATTTGAAAGATCTGTCATGTTGAAGTAGAGGGCTTGCTGTGACGTCACATAGATCCAAGGTCACGCTAACAAATATACGGGATCTGGCTATCCTTGTAGTTTAAAGTCCTTGCGTGTGAGCAAGTTTAATTTCCGTATTATCAAAATTTTTAAAAGTCAACCTTGTTTTATTTTAAATTTTAAACATTAAAAAAATTACGGTGTGTCGCAGGAATCTTATTAATTAAATTTAAAATGTGCCACTAATCCAAAAAGGTTGAGAAACACTGCTGTAGACCGTAGTACGTAACTTTAGTTATATTAGAGAGGTTGCGGCTGACGTTTTCATCGGGAAAACGTGTACATCGGACGTTCAGCCTAGAAACATTCCTAGAAACAGCCTTACATTCCTGTAAGCCTAGAAGTTTGACAATGCAGTTTGGAACATCGAGCATGATTCCACTGACGTTCCAAACGCCATTGTCAAACTTCTAGGTTTATGGCTTACAGGAATGCGGCGCTGAACGTCCGACGTACACGTTTTTCCGATGCAAACGTCGGCCGCAACCTCTCTAATGCTTTTACTAATATAACGATCTGTTAGGTCCCGAATGCAAAGCGGGATATAAATCACGAAAAAGATACTTGAAAAAGTATCAAGTGATCAACTGGACAAAACTGTTACCTAAACCATTGACATCGTCGTGTTATATTCAATAAGCTTTTTCTATTAAAAACATACTAGCATGTAATTAACGGAAAAAAGTTAAAATAGAAATAGGAAGTTAGTGATTTACTGAGGAAGCAATTCCTACAGTTAATGTATTTTGAAATTATTGATGCTGTTTTGTCTGGTGGCAAACTTCATTTACTTCAGATGGACTGCAGCCTTGAAGACCATAAAGTATTTCTTATCGCTAAAACTATTCGTATAAGTTATTTGTTTTACAAGACACATCGGTTCCAAAATAAAGACTAAAAGTAAAATAAAAACTAATAGAAAACTCTCAGCTGCAATAAATTTTTCCAGTTTATGTTTGTAATACGTTACTTATTCTTTTTTCAATTGCAACTTTAAGCATTCTAAAAATAAATGGTTTGTAAATAAAGAATAACATTTCTTTTTTCTTTGTGATTAATTTAAAGATTTTTTCCATAAGAAGATACGATATTTGTCTTTTAAGTTAACAAAAATTTACTATAAAAACATGCAAAACTTTTACTAAATTCACGAAAAATCATATTCATTAACAAAAAGCTTAATAAGTTTATTTACGTTAAATTACTACGTTTGAACACTTTTTTTCAATCTTACATCAAAAAGTAAAATTTAAAATTATTTTTCTATTTAAATATATTTTTCTACGTATCTTTCTTCTTCTTCTTCTCATTAATGTGGGCAGTTGGACGCCTGCTTCGAGGCTTTAGCGTCCCGCCGACGTATAATTGTGGCTGGTCGTCCTCTAGCGGTGAGGACAGGCAATAACGAGTAGGTGATTATTGTCGGTAGCGGAGGTGGCGCCCGCTAGTAGCGGAACATTTTACAGTACTCTTCGAAGTAGGTCAGTGTTTCTCAACGGGGGCGATATCGTCCCCATGTGGGCTTTTTTCCATGTTGAGGGGGCGAAAAACAATTTTCTGGGCTATATAGAAAAACATTATATTAAGAATAATTAGATATTTTATTCGTTATATCGTACAATAATTGAACAAATAACATTATACTAGTCACAAGTCTATTGAATGCGGTACGAATTTGGCGTTAGTCTTGGTCCTCGGCATCGGAATTTTGAAGTGAAGGGGGCGATAATAGGTAACGGTTTTATTGAAGGGGGCGATACTACGTTGAAGTGGGCGACGATTCGTTAGAGATTGAGAAACACTGAAGTAGGTGATCAAAGCATCCTGACAGGAGGCGGGAGGAGAGAGGTTGAAGTAATTGGAGATCTTGGCGTTAGTTGGTGTGTTGATAGGATAATCGTTTAAAATTTTTTTCCGGATCTTGTCAAAATTGGGGCAGTAGTCGAGGCGGTGCAAGGATGTGTCGATTTGATCGGGACATGTGCTGCATTTATCAGTTTTTTGGATTTTCCGGGTGAAGAGGAAGTGGTTGGTAAGAAGCGAGTTAGTCCTGGCGCGGTTGACAAGGACGTTTATGCTTCGATCGGTGATTGAGGGAATGGTGATGTGAGAATAGTCGTGAAGCCAGGGGAAATTGGAGTGGTATATAATTTTACGTATCTTTCCATGAGGATGGAACACAGGTGTCATCTGAAGTGAGAGGTTGTCATTTCTATTGTATTTAACGAGAATTCAGTGAGCAGTCTATCTAATGACTCTAGTTCTACCTAGACGCTTGTATATTAACGTTTTCCTATCAGCAACATTGGCGTGACATCAATGAAGTCTCGAGTATAACGCGAAACACCGGTTTTACTTCGTACTCGGTTCGTGGACTCAGACTCGAGTTTTAGACTCGGAGTCGTCAATAACTAAAAAAAATATTTTTTAAAATGTTTGGTAAATCTAGGGAAATTTTAAAAAGATGTATCTCATACAATTTTTGGTGGCTTTTATTAAAACTCGTTCAGGAGCAATGAAATATTTTAATTTTTTGTGAGTACTCTCTGAAAGTCACCAATGACATTAAAAATTCGTTAAAAATTCAATATGCATTGCATGCTTATTGAATTCTATGCTAATGCGGCATATTATCTTTAAGCTAATATTAATTATTATTATTTTTTAAATAAATAGTCTACTAGTTAAATTGTATTTTTACTGAGTTATGCATTTCTTCGTTTCTTCCTTTTAATATACAGTCGAACCCCTATAACGCGGTTGATACGTTCCACTTTATAAGAATTTCACGTTGTAGGAATTCTTAAATACATGAACCAATCCCAAACCGGCACGTGTGCAGTTTACGGACTAAGGCTGTTTGAAAGGTTTTCTTCCATAAAATTAATCGATTCTAGACTAATTTGATTCAACATTTCCAAAACATGTATAATTTTTTGGGAATAACCCGTACAAACTATGCTATAAACAAAAAATTGTAGGATTACTTACCGAGTATGCACCATTCGACGACGCCATTGCTTAAGCTTGTTTTCGTCGCGGAGCAGCGCACCAAACGGCGGGCGCGTTTTCTGATAAGTTATTTTTCTGCGAAAAATTCGTTGAACTTTGGAGACATCATTAATAGAAATAATTTTTATGTCCGTTGAATAAGAAATGTTTTTTTTTCACAAGAAATGTATAAAATTACAGTACTGTATTAGACTTACAGTACCTAATTTACATACTGTACAGACGATAGTAAACTTACCCGCCTAAACTCTCCGTAGCGTGTAAATAGTTCGGCTGCTCGTCCACTATTGGTCCAGATTCGACCAATCCTGTAGCGACACGAGTCGGCGATGACGTTTTACCACATTTTATGAGTCTCTTTTAGCGTCTTTATACGAATACGGTCGCAATTTTTTCGCCGCGACATACGAATCCGCATTATATGAACCCGCGTTATAGGGGGTCGACTGAATTCTATTGTATTAAAAAACGTAAGCTATAGTATTTATTTCAGTTTTATTTGTAATGATGCCACATAAATAGTAATTGTCACCTCAATGACATTTCTCATTAAAACATATCACACAAATACCCATCGGCTGGCCGGATGGCCGAGCGGTCAAGGTGGCAGCCTACTCCTCTGGGGGACCCGGGCTCGAATCCGAACAGGTCGAAAAATCCCCAGGTATTTTCGGGGGGTGATCCGTTCGGATATGTCGGGCCCAGTCCCTGTCCGGGTGGTGAGTGACGGGCCTGGCCGAACCCATAATGGGCTTGCAAAAAGAGGCCCTTTTAGTGCCCACAGGGCGGAAAGAGTTAAAAAAACGTTGTCCAACAGAAAAGTAAACTATCTTATTTACAAACCTTTTCAAAATAGACAGTTTGACCG
Source organism: Centruroides sculpturatus (assembly GCF_000671375.1). NCBI lineage: Eukaryota > Metazoa > Arthropoda > Arachnida > Scorpiones > Buthidae > Centruroides > Centruroides sculpturatus. The sequence continues at coordinate 667,348 of NW_019384394.1, forward strand.
GGCCCTAGACATTTGTCTCATTTGTTTGTGCGATGATCCGGCACTGACTGTAACTATGTGTATGGTGAGAGTGAGGTCATTCCACCATCCCCCACCCCAATGTCAAAAATATAACCAAAATAACAGCGTTTATCGGTCATATTTATGACAGTGGGGTCCCTCAGAAGGTGTAGATTAGTATAATGTAATTTTAAATTATTCTAATCACTTTATTCTTTATCTTTACTGTATATTGAGTAAAATGTAAAATTAAATCTATTGAATTAATTTTTTTTTCAATTGTTTTAGGAATCAAATATTCATGAAGCTTAACATGTGGAAAATATAAGTACTTTTTCGTTTAATTGTTAATGTTAATCAAGATGTTAATTTTTATAAAGTAATCGATTAATAAATAATTTGTCTGTTTGTCTTATATTTGTAAAGATTTTAATACCTTTATTTTAAAATTAGTTTAAGAAATTTAATTTTTACTCAAAACAGAATACCATCCAAGCGTCAGATCAGTAAATTTATAACAACCCAAACGGTTTTCGATCTATTCATCAGAGATTGTACTCGTCATAAAAACAAAATAAATACTAATTACAGGTGAAAATAAAAACTAAATAATAATAATAACAACTTCCTCATAAACAAGGTGGCCGTGGCCTTACTAATATAGTTAATCTGACTACAAACAAATTCGGGGAAATGATCCCCTATTCAGTTTTATTAACGTTAATAATAAAACCCGAAAAAACGCACGTGGCCAGCCCGTTGACCCGGCACGAACCCACGACCAAATACTAGTGTTTAGTTGTTTTATTCACTCGACCCAATGAATAAATGTGAAAAAAAAATATATATATATACAGTATACATTTTAGAAATATTTCTGATTTCTTCTTCCGAGTAAAGTTAGTGACAGAAAATAAATTCCATTTCAAGTCACGGAATCATCGTCAAGGTCTCACCCTTCTCCATGGGTTTTTTGTTTGTCCAGAAACCCTGTAATGTCTAGGCAGCATCGACATTACGGGAAAAACTGGAATCACGCCATTTCCAAAACACAAATGTTGATAATGGATTTGAAAGTTTGTTTAAAATAATTATTGTAGCTTCGAATGATGCATCATACGACGAACGCACTAACCTTGCTTCTGATGGTTTGCTTACAAGCTTCTCAATACAATCTCCTATGGCAGGTTTCTTTTGGAAACAATGTATATTCTATGTGTTATATTTACATAATGTATGTAATACTTATCACATGGAGGATGAAATACTCTTCGATATAGTTAAATTAAGTCCGTACCTAAAATAAAAGTGAAATCATAAGTAATCAATCAGCAATACGCTAATTATGGACACATAATTCCCTTTTGGACTACTTAAAACATGAAAATGAAAAATTTCACATTAATATTATTTCTTGCAATTATCAAAAATTGGATTTACATTTATGTTTTAGTTGTGGAGGCACCATGTACTGTATATCAATCTTTAAATAATTAAAGCAAGATCCATGTAATAAGAACATCTTGTAGTGAACATTAAACCCGGAGATGAATTTTTCACAATAAAGTAATTCTAACAAACGGGATTCATTGTTACTTCATATTAATTTCTGAAGCATTGTTTCAATTTAATTTTTTTTCTAATTACGCGGTTTTTAAAATAAAAATATTTAAACGTAACATATACATAAATAAAATAAATATAATTAAAAATTGTTTTGATTCACTAACACAAGGTGTGTTTCTATTTCAACACTTGGCGGTATCCCATCTTTATTTAGTTGAAATAGAAAAACACCTTGTGTGTTTTTTTGTTTTAACTCTTTCCTCCCTGTGGGCACTAAGAGGGCCTCTTTTTTGCAAGCCCATTATGGGTTTGGCAAGGCCGACAATGGGGCTGCCAGGTGGTGAGGGGCGGGGCCCGACATATTCGAACGTACCACCCCCCGGAAGATTCCTGGGGATTTTTTGATTCGAGCCCGGGTCCCCCAGAGCGGTAGGCTGCCACCTTGACCGCTCGGCCATCCGGCCGCCGACACACACCTTGTGTTAGTGAATCAAAGAAATAAGACAACACGGTTTCAGAAGATTTAAAAATATTAACGTAAAAACTAGAGCCGCCGCGTCGTCTGGAGCCAAAGAAACTTCGCGTTGCCTTAGAGTGTCATGGTGGTCTTGAATTTCTCAATTCTAACTCTTTTCGTCCTGTGGTCACTAAATGGGTTTCTTTTAGCAAGCTCATTATGGGTTTAGTCAGGTCCACAGTGGGGAGGCCGGGTGGTGAACTCGGCTTCTACTGTACTATTTTAGATGCGTATTTTTGCGTTTATGCGGGAAATTTATATGTATAATCGAAATGAGTTAATAATAATAATATTGATAAAAATAAGCGCATAGCCCAAACTGTTAGGAGTTTGAAAGCTGAAATTTGGTACACAGTTAGGGTACACCATGAGAATGAAGACTAAGGAGGTATTTTTGGAAATTCTCCCCCGCGGGGGTGAGGGAGATGGTTAAAATTTTACCTAATATCTCTAAAAAGAATATTAAAGAAAGGCATTATTTTGTCAAAAAAGTTAAAACCGAGAAAGCAAATGTCTATTTTAGCTTACTTTAAATTAAATCAAAAATCGAGACTATACATTACATTTTATGTACAGTACACAGAAGAACTGTACTGTACATGCGATATATTAATATCAATAAATACATTTTCTTGCAAAATAGTGTTAATAAATACATTTTTTTTTACTTTTCTGGCTGTAAATAACAGAGGGAAAGTATGACGATCGGTCAAAAAATGACACCCCAAGATTTTTACATTTTTGAGCTCAGGACACCTTGAAACGTCGAGAAATGCAAAAAAAATTCATGGGTTTTTTCTTTATGTATGGATATTAGTGTGTGTGGGGAGTGCACGATTTTCTTCAACGTCTTTAAAGCTCTTTAAAGCTCAATAACTCTTTTTGTTTTTGTGCTTTTTTCGAAAATTTCTGAAATTTTGCAGGGAGGTTGGTGTATTAGGGAGAGATTAGGTGTATTATTGACGCTATTAAATTTTGGTGATTAAAGGTCGAGGGGGTAGGGAGATAAAGGGGTCGTGTATATCTCCAGTATGGTCAGACTTAATGACGATTTTACTTGTTATTAACGTTTACAATTTTTTATAAAATTCATCCCTGCCTTCAAAATTATTTTTTTGTCATTTTATAATAGTTAAAAATATAAAAAGTTTAATAATAATAAAATATCTTAACAGATGGTGCCACCAAATGTTGCCCGAAAAGTTAAGCAACTCATTGCTGGATTTTTTAAAAATTAACTCATCGAATGTAATATTTCCCGCAAAAGAGGACGCGTGCTCATTCTCATCAAAATATAAAATTTCGTAGGAATCTCTCTCTCTCTCTCTCTCTTTTTTATTTTATTTTTTTTTTTAAATCTCCGTTTGCAACTTAATGGAAGGGAAAAAAGTTTACGCGTATCGTAACTGTTAATTATTTTTGTGATGCTTTCATGTAATAAGGACCAGAAACAACCATAAAATATCATTTAATACGGTATATCAAATTAAATAATTCGTATCAATTTTTATGCATTTTATTTAGAAAATACAGAAATAAGATATTTATTTAAAATTTAAGCATTTTTATTTGCATTAAAAATTTTCTGTTATTTAATAATTAGTAATAGCCTAATAGTTATTTTAAAATCAGCTTGTCATGTTTCATTTTCAATCAATACATCTGTATACCTTTTTAAGAAGTGATTAATTAAAGACTTTTTCAAATAGACAATTTATTAAATAAATAAGTTATTTTGTAAAATTTTCTTCGAAATATTAACAAATTAATAAAACAAATTTATAATTATATTTTAAATATTTATAAAGATATTCTCTTATTATATCGACAACTTTTATGAAATCGCTATATTTATTACGCTGCAACTTAAAAAAATTGTAGACCTATAAACGCTCACTGTCATCTGTCTGTTCTTCCTTAATCTCGAGAATGGAATTAGATATATGAAAGTCAAGACCAAATATGTAAAGCTTAGGGATAGGAAGCCGAATTAACTGTATATAAACCTTCAGTTTACAGCAAAGTCATGTTATTTCAATTCAAAAATTTTCCCCTGAAAGGAGATAGATAAATGATCTGCATGACTATTGCTAACAGGAAAAGTATAATATACAGGGGCAAGACACTACAGTACTAATTTGAGGTGGAAAGCATCAAATTACTATTCCACATATCAAAAAATTACATCCCGGCATTGTGACGTCACAAAAAATAATTCCTAGTTTCTTATACTTTATCAATTTTAATGATAACATTAAAATTTTCATTTCTAATTTTTAATTTCATATAATTTTTTTTATTTCTAATTTTCTTTTTAATTCCTCTAAAATTCAATATATTACTCAAACATAACACATATATAGGGTATATATCA
>NW_019384394.1:671839-731780 GCF_000671375.1 Centruroides sculpturatus
TAAACAAATAGAAATATTTAACAAAAAGAAATTATAATTATTTTTTTTAATAAAAAATAAATAAAAAAATAAAATAAATAAAAAGAAAAATTTCACTTTTCATTCATTAAACGTATTGCATTAAGAAAGGAATATCTATGATTTTTCGGTTTACGTTCGGTTAGAGTACGGGAAAAGATGGAGACGGAAGATTGAGATCGAGTCCGTCTTCTGTCTTTGATGTTTTTGATATATTATACAACAATGGCCACGCAGAAACCAGTAGAATGGGTTTCTTCGTTGATAACAAGGTTTGAAGAACAGGTAATGGAAATAATTAAAAGCATTTAAACGTTCGATATTTTTTCGTTTTAATTCGGCGATGATGAATGTGATTTCTTTCTACGAACTGTCATGTCGTCTGCCGGTTTTGTGTTTTGAAATTTGAATGAATGGTTACTATCCATTGATTCAAATTAACTATTAGTATAAAGAAGTTTTAACATACAAACTTTCATTCAGATATATTAAATTGACATTATTTCTAATATAACATTATTCAATGAGTTGAGATTTGATTAGTCAATATTTATGATATGTTCAATTAACTTCAGCAGTTTAAAATGTTTATATAATTTAATACTTTAATATATAAATTTGGGAAAAATTCTGAGATGAGCAACCTTTCCTGGATTTGGGCCACAAGGGAATGTAGGATTCCAGCAAGCTACTTACATTTTTTCTTTCAGAGTTGCAGACTAAGCTACTGAGTACCAACATATTTGATAATCTTCAGTATGCTAGGTACTAAAATATGCTAATGATATGCAAATTAGTATATAATTTATTCTTTTCACCTGGTTTAGTTTGAATGTACTTCATCATAGATATCAACTTAAAGCTGCATAATTGTATGGCATGAGACATGAAACAAAAATAAAATTACCTTGCCAAACCCACAAAGTCATGTATTAGAACCCAATACAGGTTGCTCATGACCAATTTAAAATAATGTAGCATAGCATATGAATCATATTTTGACTAAAAACATTTCTTTTAATTAATAAAAGTTGGCTTCCTGAAATTAGAAGTGATTTATTTATTACTGTTATTATTTATTGAGACTGACAATAGAACATTATATTATTAATCCTTATTATCATACTATACTATAACAATACTTGAATATCTGTTTGCAAAAATAAACAAAAGAGACAAAAAATAGTAATCATTTTCAGATTTAATTATTAATTTAATAAACTATTTTTAGNACGTTGTGTCAAAATTTCAAAGCAATCAGTTAAGAACTTTCGGAGATTTAAGATTTTGAAAAAACAAACATTTAAATTTATATATTGCTTTTAATTAATTTTAATTTTAACAAGATTGAGAACTAAATAAAGTTTGGATCTAAAAATAGTTTATTAAATTAATAATTAAATCTGAAAATGATTACTATTTTTTGTCTCTTTTGTTTATTTTTGCAAACAGATATTCAAGTATTGTTATAGTATAGTATGATAATAAGGATTAATAATATAATGTTCTATTGTCAGTCTCAATAAATAATAACAGTAATAAATAAATCACTTCTAATTTCAGGAAGCCAACTTTTATTAATTAAAAGAAATGTTTTTAGTCAAAATATGATTCATATGCTATGCTACATTATTTTAAATTGGTCATGAGCAACCTGTATTGGGTTCTAATACATGACTTTGTGGGTTTGGCAAGGTAATTTTATTTTTGTTTCATGTCTCATGCCATACAATTATGCAGCTTTAAGTTGATATCTATGATGAAGTACATTCAAACTAAACCAGGTGAAAAGAATAAATTATATACTAATTTGCATATCATTAGCATATTTTAGTACCTAGCATACTGAAGATTATCAAATATGTTGGTACTCAGTAGCTTAGTCTGCAACTCTGAAAGAAAAAATGTAAGTAGCTTGCTGGAATCCTACATTCCCTTGTGGCCCAAATCCAGGAAAGGTTGCTCATCTCAGAATTTTTCCCAAATTTATATATTAAAGTATTAAATTATATAAACATTTTAAACTGCTGAAGTTAATTGAACATATCATAAATAATGACTAATCAAATCTCAACCAATTGATTAATGTTATATTAGGAATATGCCAATTTAGATTGATACCTGAATATATTTGAATGACAATTTGTATGTTAAAACTTTTTATAAAAACCATTCTGAATTGTTAAATATAAGATTGCAAGCTGAGAATTGATCAGATTTTGACCATAAAGATTTCTTTTAATTAATAAAAATAGGCTGTTTGAAATATTTATTTGTTTACAAAGATGATGCCAAATTTTATAACCTTTTCCAGGTAATAATGATGATTGATCATCATTGAATGCTTGTATTTTATCTATTTGTGCAAATATTTGTAAAATATGAAAACTCCAAAAAACAAAATTTTTATGTTATATACAATAAAGGGCTTTAAAAGAATAATAAACACATTTAAGTTCAAGTCAATAAAAGTTTTTGAATTTTAGCTCATCTTCAAACTAAATTTCTGTCTTAATTTTACAAATAATATACTTGTAAGTTGAGTGTCAATTATGTTAGCATGAACTTGAGTTTAGTTTTAAAATTTTTTTGAAAAATTTTTCAAAAGATTTTTTATAAGATTTCTAGATAGTTTTAGTTAGTGATATACTTAGTCCTAAGAAGCTACTTAGCACCTGGTTTGAAAAATACAGAAATGTTGGTTATATTTTTAACCATATTCCAACCACAACATATTCAACTTTTGTACACATAACCATAACCTACAGCCATTGCTCCGTAGATTCAGTGCTGCAATTGCAATCTAAAATTGGTGTATAATCTACCTCATCACATAATTCACACCTTCTTTCAAATTTGTTTTAAACACATAATCCATAGAAAAGATGAGAAAAATAAAGATGATAAGATTCAAGATAAGTAATCTTGTTCAGATGAAATTTTGTTGGAAAGTAAACATAAACAAGAAGAGTTTTGTCTTATTCTAAAAGGAGTTTGAAAATTTTTATTCTAAAAGGCTATTGAAAATTTTTTCAAATGTGATATTCCTTGGTGAGCAAATAATGCTATTTATCTATACAGAATTGTCAAAATTGGTTAGGCATTACTTGACTGCTCTTCCAAGTAGTATATCTCGTGAAAGGATGTTTACTAGTGCTATGCCAATAACCAAAATTGATATATGTTTACAATATTGATATTCTAGATTTGATATCAATATCAAATTTGGTTTAGCATAGCCTTAATGTTTACTGATATGGGAATTGTATATGTATCAGATGAGCAATCTTCCTCAAAATGCAAAGAAACTATTGTCTCTTAATTATAATCTTTCTTTATTGCATTTTAAATATTTAAATTTCAGTTATTATATAAATTTAAAAATAAATTTGTTTTTGTTTTCTTTATTTAAATTTATTTCATAAAAATAGAATATAACTCAACAGTTATTTACAAATAATTATCCTTTTTATGTAAAATGCTCTTTCTATGTTAAATGTAAGTTTTATGAAGAATAAATTTGTTTTAATAATTAAAATATCATGAATATATACAAGGTAGCTTCAAAATGTTCCCGGAATTATGATGAGTTAGTCAATTAAAGGCAATGAAAAAGGGAACATATAGTGCATGTCTTAGCTAAACATGTCAGAAATAGAGAAATGTGTTCAAAAAAATCTGTACTCACTGCAAAGATGACAACAGTTACCATTCAGTGAAGGTTGTGTTAGTGAGACATCGTGAAACAGTCTGGCAAAAATGCCTGTGGAAGAAAAATGTGCAAATATCAAATTTTGTGTATTATTGGGGCAGAAAACCCTCTGAGACCTTGAAGGTGCTTCAGTTCCGCCTATGTTGAATCTGCCATGAAACATTCTCAAGTTTATGACTGGCAAAAATGCTTTCGTGAGGGATGAGAAAGTATCTTTGACGATTTGCAAAGTGATCATCTGTAGACATCAACGTCTGTGGAGGAAGTGTCAGTTGTACGTGAGATTATGAGGTTAGACATATGGCAGTTAATTGAGCAAATCACCAAGACAGCAGGAATTTTGGTTGGAAGTTGTCATTCCATTCTGCAATATCAATTGAACATGCACTGTATTTGCCAACACATAATGCCATGAATGCTCATGGCAGACCTCATGCAATTTCTACCTCTTCTGGTTGAAAGATGCCATCAAAGAACACCACTTCAAGAATGTGGATGAGGTCATACAGAGTGTGACATCTGCGTTACAGAAGCTGTTGCGAGACGGCTTCCAAGAATGTTTTCAGCAGCTATACCAGCATTGGCAAAAGTGTGCGGTTGCCAAAGGACAATACTTTGAAGGACTCGTGCTTGATTTGTCAGTTTTACATATACTTTTGAGTAATAAACCAATTCTGAGAACTTTTTGAAGCTACCTTGTATGTATATGTATATGTTACTGTGAATGACTGATATCTGGCGAATGTCAACATTCTCCGGTGAATGTCAGCATTCACACAGTCATTTCGTGTATGTACGAAATATTTGCTAAATATCATTATTTCTCACTTACACCGGCAAATGTCGACATTCAGCATGCACTGATGGTGAATGTTGAATAAAAGTATTTTTATTACATTAAGACAAAAATGCAACTTTTTTAATATGTCAAAATAGGAGAAAGCTTAAGTAACAGCACATGTAAATAAACTGTTGAACCTAAAACAAACAGTACATTCTAAATCATTAAAGAAAATAATACAATAATAAACTTACACATAAATTATGTGATTAACGTTATANCTGTTGAACCTAAAACAAACAGTACATTCTAAATCATTAAAGAAAATAATACAATAATAAACTTACACATAAATTATGTGATTAACGTTATACAATCTTATTTATTGCAACAACTTAAACTGTTATAGCACTTTGAATTGCACAAGAGTCACTTGCTTTTACAACTGCATTTATTCGTGGAACACCTCTTTTTGCAATGATAGTGTGTATAGCATTGCCCTCCACTCTTCGAATTAGCTGCAGCTGCTTCTCTCGGTGATATTTCTTGAGAAGAAATATCTATGGAAAGTAACTTTTCTTTACAAATTACGAACTCATTACAGGTATAAAGCTGCTTGAGGTACCATTTTTGTTTGTTAATTTATAAAAGTCGGAGTCTTCGATTCCAACAACAACCGCCAACACATTTCGGGCACCTGTACGGCCACGGTCGACATCAGGGACTTGTATTTGTATGGCAGGGGTGCACAACCTGCGGCCCGCGGGCCACATACGGCCCCCTATCAATGTTTATGCGGCCCGCGGACGGTACAGGCCAAATCCCTTCTTTCGAAGTTTCTAAGTGTAGAACTTTTTCCCTTTCACAAAGTCATTAGCACCCAACTGTTTTATGACTTTCCCTGAGGTGAGAAATGGGGGATTGTTCTATAAATAAGTCTATTTTTAGCTAACACTTTCTGCTTTAGATATCGAATATTTTAAAATGATGTTAGAACGTCATTTCCGATGTTATCGGGAAGTTTCTATTTTGGCGGGAAATCTTCAATTTTATGCTTCGGAAAACTTGCCTATTCGTCTAAATAGCGTCAAATAACAAAAATAAGTGAAAATAGCGCTGAAAAACCATGAAAATAACGATTTTTTAGCATTTGTTTACATTCTAGATTCTGATTGGTATAGTCGAATTTGAATCAATCTTTTCTGAAAAGACGCTTATTCGTCAACCTAATGTCATTCAAACTAGAAAAAAACTAACCAGAGTTCAAAAAGGAATGTACAAAAAGCTATAAAACCAATAATTTACAACAATATCTCTCCATAGACAAAGAATAGAAAAAAAATTTTTCACATCAAATTTATTATTATTAAGTTGGACCAAGAAAATTAATACTGTAGTTGGAATAGAGTCATTACGACTAAAAGGAAGCCATTTGCATTAAAATATTTTGGATTTAATAATTATTACAAACCGCGTCAAGCCATAAACTTGTCAACAAAGAGGGTTGTAAAATGATTCCGTGTAGCTAGAAAGCTGCGGTTTTTTTTGTTTGAAAGAAAACAGATATATTTAGGTTATTTAAGTAGTAAATTAATTGGAACTTTTTATTTACTTTTATTTTTACATTCTTTTTTTCGTAAATTTAAAATTAAATTATTATTTTTAATTTTTATTTTATTTGAAATTTAACAGTCGTAAACTGTGATATATTTAGGACAGAAAAAAAAAAAAAAACAGATTGATTCTAGCGCCAATTTGAAACGAGATATCGCAATTTTAATAATTATATTTAAAATATTCAGATTTTCCACTGCACTGTGTTAATCACTTTTGATTCATTTCTGAACACGGGGGTAAAACTGACGGGCCATAAATATAATTTAGGTAAGAATGGTAACCACATTTATGATGGATTAGTGTCCTGCACCTGGCATGTTGACGATCTGACTCACAAATTCTGAGAAATGGTGGAGACGCCCGGACAGGGGTCGAACGAATTAAGACCTGCCTGGCCACGTGTGCGTAATAGTCTTCTGTCCCCGCCTCTTTAGTCTTTGGTCAGAGTGGATACAGAACAAAGCACGTGGTAGTCTAGCTTGCCTTATCTCAAACATGATTTGTTGCGGGCCTCAGAATTTTCGGCACAATGAGACATTGTTTTGCAGAGTGAACAGTATGGCGCCGGGCATTAAACGCAAGGTCAATCGCGAGAATCATCAGTTTCAAGAAGTGGAAGTGTGGACTAACAAGTACTGTTTTGTGCAACAGAACAACAGCATTATTTGCCTTTTGTGCAATGGAACAATAGCAGTGCCAAAAGAATTCAACCTGAAGCGACATCATGAAAGCCAACACAAGGATTTCCTTCTGCAAGGTACGGAACGCAAACGGAAAATCGAATCGTTACGACGATCACTAATCAGCCAACAAAATGTGTTCAAGAAACAATCTGGAGAATTGGATGCGGCTGTTGAAGCCAGCCTAGAAATATCTGCTTTAATAGCCAAGAATGGGAAACCTTTCACAGATGGCGATATGATAAAAAAGTGTCTTATCATCGCAAGTGAGAAGATGTGTCCTGAGAAGACAAAGTGTTTTCAAACAATCAGTCTTAACCGCATGACGATACAACGGAGAATCTCGCAAATTGCATCAGACATTTCTGGCCAACTTAATATTTTAGTTGCAAACTGTGCTTATTTTTCTTTGGCTGTGGACGAATCCACTGACATATCATCAACAGCACAAGTGATTGTGTTTATTAGAAGTGTTTCACTAGATTTTATTGTGAATGAAGAATTTCTTGGCATGGCATCACTTTCCGGACATACAACTGGTGCTGACTTACTTACTGGTTTATTGAGCGTTTGCAACAAATCAGCACTGGACTTTGACAAGCTATCCAGCATTGCCACTGATGGAGCACCATCTATGGTTGGATGTGAGAATGGCATGGTCACCTTGCTGAAAAACCACCTTGGGGACAGGCAAAAGGAGTTAGTCCAGTATCATTGCATAATTCACCAACAGCAACTTTGTGCAAAGAAGCTGGGATTTGAACGTCTGCTGAAAGATGTCTATGATACTGTGAACTTAATCCGCCGTCATGGACTCAACCATCGACTCTTCACATCATTTCTTGAAGAAATAGATGCTGATTATGCTGACCTGCCCACGTATACTGAAGTTCGTTGGCTGAGCAAGGCAACAGTCCTCAAGAGATTTGTGGAGCTATTGGGGCCTATTATCACTTTCCTCAAAGAACGGGGGAACACTACAAGGAATTTGGAGGGACAAAGATGGCAGTGTGATTTAGCTTTCCTTGCTGACATTACTGCTTATCTAAACGACCTTAATTTGAGATTGCAGGGAAAGATGCAACTTGTTTCTCAGTTGACAAGTAACATCAATGCATTTATGACCAAACTATCACTTTTCAAGTCTCACATGCAATCAGAGAACTTTACACACTTTCCACATTGCAAGGCCATGAAAGAGAAATACCCACATATGAAGATGGATTACTCTGACCAAGTTAACACCCTCCTTACATCATTCAATGAGAGGTTTGGTGAATTCCAGAAATACAAGATCTACCTGCAACTTTTTTCAACTCCATTTGATGTGAAAGTGGAAGATACCCCTCCAGATGTCCAACTTGAGTTGATAAACATCCAGTGCAGTGATGAATTGAAATCACAGTTTAAAAATTCTAATCTCCTCACATTCTACAAAGAACTGCCTGATACATCATTTCCAAAACTGAAAGACAATGCTCGATTTTGTGCAAGCATGTTTGGCAGTACCTTCCGTGTTTCCCCGAAAATAAAACACTATCTTATATTAATTTTTGCTCTGAAAGATGCACTAGGTCTTATTTTCAGGGGATGTCTTATTTTTCCATGAAGAATTCACATTTACTATTGAACAAAAAAATTCCCAAGTCGAACTTAGACGAGAGTGACGTATATCCGGTCATGTTGAACTGAACTTAAATAAAACCGAAGTGAACTTACAAAGTTCCGTTGGAGTGGACTTCCCACTCTTGCTTCAACTTAACCTTTTTATAGCGTCTACATCGGGCTCGATGACCAATTACTGCTTACTGAACCATAACACTATGCAAATATGATGTGGCGTGATTCCCGGCCGACCAATTAGTGATCACCAGCCATAACATTATGCAAATCTGTGATTCCAAGCCATAGTCTTATGCAAATCATGCTGTGTGGCGTGTTGTCTGCTGACCAATCAGCGGCTGTACTTTCAAAAAGCCAACGGCCACTTTCAACCTGCTGTCGATGACTGTTACGAGTAAAAAAAAAACTTTACTAGGTCTTACTTTCGGGGGGGAGGCCTTATATTTAGCAATTCAGCAAAACCTCTGCTAGGTCTTATTTTCGGGAAAACATGGTATGTATGCGAACAAGCATTTTCGCTTATGAATTTAAACAAGTGCAAAACACGGAACAGGTTAACCAACGAGAATTTGGAAAATCTGCTGTTTGTTTCAACATCTGCTATTACGCTAGACATCAAGAAGATTGCCGCCAGTATCCAATCTCAGCCATCGCATTAATCACTTGGAGGTCTGGCCCCCAGTCAGTAAACTTAATCCTAATTTGGCCCTTCTTCAGAAAAGATGGCATCCCCGTGTATGGTATCACCAATTTGAACAGAAGGAAACGGCGAAGAATTTGGCGACAGACTGTTGCCTCTCTGTCGACATAGGCTTCTCGGGTGTTGTTTCGACTTTCAGCAAAGCTTATCTGTGTTTGTCGACATACACCGGCGATTGTTAGAATGTATAATAATAAAACCAAATATTTGGTCTTACACCAACGTATTTTGTATGTGTCGACATTCACCGGAGAATATCGACATTCTCTAATTTTGGTCTTTCACAGTAACATATATATACAAATATATTTTTGAAAAATTATTTTTATTTTGTGGTATTTTATTTGACATCCTTTTGCTTTTTGCTATATTTAGTACCCAGCACTTGGTAATGGGTTTCAAACTGTATTATTATTTCTGGCTGAAGATTGCATATGACCCAAAGACAAGCTGTTATGCAATCTTTAGCCTGAATGTCTGTAATTGTCAAATGTTGAAAATACCTAGAAATTACTTAATACCAGCTTATTTAGTATCTGGTATAGTACATCACTTAGTTTTATTTTTAATTTTTTTTTTTCAAATTTTTTTGTGAGTTTAAATATGTTTATTACTTCTTTAAAGCATTACATTCTATATATTTATTATTATTATTATTAAAATTAATACAAAATGGTGGCTTAACTACCTACCTCCAGTCAAATTAATCAGTAATTAAATTATTAACATTGCCCAATAATTTTGGCAAAGATCATTTAGCTTTTATCAATTAAAATTGGTTTGAGTTGTTTATATATACAATTATTTAATAGTTTGTTTTTGAGTTTCTTTTGTTCATATTTTATTATGTTCCATTTCAAAAATTCTGGTTTAATAAATTTAATTTGGATTGATTTGTCTGATCATTCTTTGATAAAGTAATAAAAAGAGTGAATTCAAATTTTTATTAAAATTGATGTTTAAACAGAGCTAGTCTTAAATAAAGTAAATATTTACATAATTTCAGTATACAAAAATTTATATTAAGTAGATAATTTATAATAGAATTAAATTCTAGAATTTATTGGCAAGTGTGTGAGAAAGCAGCATAAATAGTAACCAGTTTCAAATTTGATATTTAATAAATTTATAATAAGCAAATTTTCAGTTTTGTTTTGCTTATTGTTTATCGCATCTTTATTTAAATCACAAGTAAATTATATTTAATGTAGGAAGTATTACATTTATATTTTAAAGTTATTCATATAAATAGATATATTTTTATCATCTTGCTTTCGGTTTTCTTATATGTATATGAGTATTACTTATCTGAATTTGATAGCACAAAGTTTTATAAAAGTTATAAAAAGCTTTGATCCCAGATACTTTGAAATAAATCTGTTATTACTTTTATCATGCTGTATTTATTGTATTGTATTATATATTACAGCACAATAAAAATAATAACATGCTACATTTATATTTATTATATAATATGCTATATTTTGAGCTAAAAATGATGCAATGAATATTATATTTCATTGCATCATATTTCATTGCATCATATACTTTCTTAAAAAGATTTGTCTTATACAAAGTTCTTAAAATTAATACTAAGTAGATATATATATAATGTGTGTGTACACATATACACAGGTATCCTTCAAATAACACTAGTTATATTCCAAAAATGTGTCATGTTATGCTGTACTATACAAACAAAAGACTAATGCAAAACATGGGGTTAGGTTCCAAAAGTATCACGATTAAAAATAGTGTATTATACATTAATATTAATTTTAGGATGTTTTCTTTTTACAAAGTGTCATTGTCATCTCAGCTTTTTTGTTGATCTCGATCAGAAGTATCAGCAACATTTTCATATTTTTTATTTTTATCATAAAAAATTTTTATGGATGACAAAATAAAAATATGTTATTAATTAATCAAAAATTGTTCTAGTGGGTTGTGTTTATTCAGTAGCGTACTGAGCAACTTTTTACCAGAATTTGTGTTTGAATATTGAATTGTTTGAGTACTGAGATACAACTGTATTTCATTCTTCATTTTTATGAATGAAGTAATCATTTGTAGGTAAGTAATATCTATGGTTAAAAAAAAGTTTAATAAACACTTACTTTAAAATGTTTAAATAAACTGTACTAAATATGAAGATTAATCTATAAAAAGAATACACAGTGACAGTCTTAAGGGCTAAAGTGTGAAAGCAACAACAATGACATCTGGTTGATAGGAAAGTTAGTGTATTTTTTTCCTTGTCCTATCAGTTTTCATTAAAGTAAACTTGACAAAAAGCACAAAATAATTTGAAAACTTCAATATTGTAAAATCCATGGGCAAATTTGAGACATGTATGCTTACTTGAATAAAAAAACATATCAAATAATGAAGTTTACACTTAAAAATTGTGAAATTTTGTACAGGTTTCCAAAATCATGTTAGAGCAAAACTGGAAGTCATGTTGTACAGGAGATATTCCCAATTTTCTGTTAGAGCAAAATCAGGTAGTATGTATGTATGTGCATATTTGTATTCATATTAATATAAGAAGAATATCATATCTATAACAATTGCATAACAATACAGTTTAATTAAAATTAAAAATTTTATGCTGATTAAGTTTAGCAAGAAAATTTTAGAGAATAAAGTATAATATAATATAAAATTTGTTAAATTTTTATCATATTTCTCAAGTAAATATGATAAAAAGACATCTTTTAAATTTAAGATGCACCTTAATTTTTACATGCTAACCCATAGGTGTATATTTTTTCAAAGAAAAACAAAAAACTTGAACAAATTAATGTGAACAGAATTAATTCTATTGATGTACTTCAATTCTGTTCTGTTCAATGTTTATTACACAGAATAGGATATTTATTACAGTAGAATCTAATTTTGATGTATTGTGAAACAATGGATTTTTTCTCAGGTTTTGCCAAATCAATGTAATTTGACCTGCTTTTAGCAAATCCATAGCTGAAAATAACAGATTATTTCTAGCCCATCTATTGTAAACTTTGTGTTTTTTTAATATTTAGTTAATAGTTTGATGGTTCCAAGAATTTGTAGGATTTGATGATGCACTTGTTACATCTGGGATATGTACAACTGAAGAATTGTATGAAGAGAGTCAGCATGCTGATTTGATTGAGGAAGAGCCACCTAATGAAAATTCTTATGTTGGTCCAAGTGTAATGCTGAAGTTTAGCAAGGCCATCTATTCTTTCAGACTTTTGAAACTTGGAAAGACTCAATGAAGACCTGCTGATGAGTTTCAGCATGAACAAAAGGCTGTACATGACATTGTTAATATCAAGTAATAGTATTCAATGGGCAGAAAAGTGACATCAAAACAAACCAAGGTGGATGAGTTTTTTAACAAATCTTGAAATCAAGTGAAGTGCTAATGAGCATATATAATTTGTGTCTTTTGTGCTTACAGTATATATAATTTCTGTCAGCTTTGTTGTACAACATACAGCATAATATATGATTTTGTAACATAATGTTTTTATAAAATAAGAATAGATCTCAAGACTGAATAATTTCAATTACAGGTATTTCTTATATATAGAGGGTTAAAAAATGGAAATTTTTTCAAATAACTGATATTTTCCTGTTATTTAAAAAAATTTCCATTGTTTGTGATATAATAGATTCTTGGAACAACAGATAATTTTTGGTGTCCCAAGCAATCCATTAAAATGAAATTCTATTGTATATATTATATAGTATCAAAGTCAGAAACCTCTTCACTTTCTGTTTTAGGCTTTTGTAAATTAACATTAGATTTGATGTTTACATCTTTCTACATGCAATTATCATCAGTGTTATTTGAAGCATTGGAAATGCAACATTTCTTGAAAGAGTGCTGAATACTTTTTTCTTTTTAATCCAAGTAGTAGTAATGATGTTACTATAATAGACGAAAAAGATTGAGCTATGTTGACCTCTTAAATAATTTATTATGAATATTGGTCTAATAAAATCATTAAAATGACATAATAGAATTTGTGATAGAGAAGTAAGATGCATGGTACTAGAGGTTGCTAATTATGATGTATTACTTCAAATCTAAGATGCACACATTTTCAGAGAAACTAAAACCTGAATAAAGTGTATCTTATATTCATGTGAGTACAGTAATAATAAGATAAGATTGTTTGCTTTACTATAGTATAAGTTGTTTATTTTCCAATGGTAGTGGAAAACTTTTTTAAAAAAAATGGAAGTGTGGTCTCACAAACTGATATAGTAAAAAATGTTTCAATGGTAAAGTTAAAAAATTCTCAATAAAGAAATTACTCATACATTTTTATTGTTAATTGAGGTGGAGTGTTAGCAAAAACATCCTCTGTATGACATAGAATTGAGTTTGTTCTCAAAATTTGATAGCTCTATTTTGATTAAACTTTGACATTTTATGTAATATGAAATGGGGAAATTAAAAATGTAATGAAAATCTGGGGTCCATGATTCTGTTTTCAAGATACACTGGGATCAGAATGACATCTAATGTCATTAATTAGCATGAGTGCATGCAATTTTTTTATATACAGGAAATCCTTGTTAGTTTGAAATTCTAGAGATGAAATTATTGCAACTTCAAATTATCGAGTTTTGAATTATCCAAAATTTAAATATTTCTGTACAATAGCCAAATGCCATGTAAGTGATGTAAGTTATTAAAGAAACTGAATATTTTTGCATATACAGAATGCTATTTTTGTTAATTAATAAATAATAATAATAAACTACAGGTAATCAGCATGTGTCCAGTGAGAATCTGACAGGTTGCCAGATAGGTTTTATAAAACGTAAAGCAGAATTCCTTGAAATGTAGGTTTTATAAAACGTAAAGCAGAATTCCTTGAAATTATTTTAAAAAATGGCCCAAAAAATAGTAAGTTGTCTAAATGTAGTAGTCTAGAGCCTACAAATATCTTAATCTGTTACTTGTAGCCCATTCTTGCAATCCCGAAAACTAGCCATATTTTATGAGATAAGAGGAAAAAAGGTAGTCCACGTGTAAGGTGACACTCAAAAATGTGCTAATGTAAAAGCAAAGCTATATTGACCAGATTAGAGTTGTTCTCAGTCTATTGTTCTCTTATAGCATGGAGGCACTTCAATCTAAACGAATGAGTTAATGTAATGCATATCACTGTTCAGACAGAATTTTCACTTTGAATTTTGAAGTAGGTATATTTTGAACTAACCGAATTCCTTAACATGTAAATCTCAATTTCCCTAGTCAGGACAAAAGTCCAGTTGTAAACCAACAGGATTTCTTGTATTTTTTTAATGCTGCTAGCGATATCGCTGGCAAGTAGTTGTTGTAGATGGCTCCCAAAACAATATTATTGACTTACTAGTATTTGACAAATTTCTTAGTTGGATAGAAAATGAACTATGCCTAGTAATAATTTTATTTGCTTGATGACGACAAACAATTTTTTAATAAAAAATAAATATTATTCAGAAAAATAAATGCTTTTTAAATAAAATTATGATTAGTTCACACTTAACAAAAGACAAATTTGAATGAAAAAAGAATAAACAAATTTTAGTACATTTTAAACATTACAAAAGCATATGCATTAATTTTAAGAGAAAAGAAAGCATTAGTATCACACACCAATATAAGCTATATAATGAATAGCAGTAAAGAATATACCTTTGAAACTTTAGAAAATCAGGTGTATTCAGAGCAAACATTTGGTTATGTTTAAAGGCCTTCCTGAGGCCTTTTACTATGAATTACAGTAGAGCGTCGATTATCNCTGGCCCCCAGTCAGTAAACTTAATCCTAATTTGGCCCTTCTTCAGAAAAGATGGCATCCCCGTGTATGGTATCACCAATTTGAACAGAAGGAAACGGCGAAGAATTTGGCGACAGACTGTTGCCTCTCTGTCGACATAGGCTTCTCGGGTGTTGTTTCGACTTTCAGCAAAGCTTATCTGTGTTTGTCGACATACACCGGCGATTGTTAGAATGTATAATAATAAAACCAAATATTTGGTCTTACACCAACGTATTTTGTATGTGTCGACATTCACCGGAGAATATCGACATTCTCTAATTTTGGTCTTTCACAGTAACATATATATACAAATATATTTTTGAAAAATTATTTTTATTTTGTGGTATTTTATTTGACATCCTTTTGCTTTTTACTATATTTAGTACCCAGCACTTGGTAATGGGTTTCAAACTGTATTATTATTTCTGGCTGAAGATTGCATATGACCCAAAGACAAGCTGTTATGCAATCTTTAGCCTGAATGTCTGTAATTGTCAAATGTTGAAAATACCTAGAAATTACTTAATACCAGCTTATTTAGTATCTGGTATAGTACATCACTTAGTTTTATTTTTAATTTTTTTTTTTCAAATTTTTTTGTGAGTTTAAATATGTTTATTACTTCTTTAAAGCATTACATTCTATATATTTATTATTATTATTATTAAAATTAATACAAAATGGTGGCTTAACTACCTACCTCCAGTCAAATTAATCAGTAATTAAATTATTAACATTGCCCAATAATTTTGGCAAAGATCATTTAGCTTTTATCAATTAAAATTGGTTTGAGTTGTTTATATATACAATTATTTAATAGTTTGTTTTTGAGTTTCTTTTGTTCATATTTTATTATGTTCCATTTCAAAAATTCTGGTTTAATAAATTTAATTTGGATTGATTTGTCTGATCATTCTTTGATAAAGTAATAAAAAGAGTGAATTCAAATTTTTATTAAAATTGATGTTTAAACAGAGCTAGTCTTAAATAAAGTAAATATTTACATAATTTCAGTATACAAAAATTTATATTAAGTAGATAATTTATAATAGAATTAAATTCTAGAATTTATTGGCAAGTGTGTGAGAAAGCAGCATAAATAGTAACCAGTTTCAAATTTGATATTTAATAAATTTATAATAAGCAAATTTTCAGTTTTGTTTTGCTTATTGTTTATCGCATCTTTATTTAAATCACAAGTAAATTATATTTAATGTAGGAAGTATTACATTTATATTTTAAAGTTATTCATATAAATAGATATATTTTTATCATCTTGCTTTCGGTTTTCTTATATGTATATGAGTATTACTTATCTGAATTTGATAGCACAAAGTTTTATAAAAGTTATAAAAAGCTTTGATCCCAGATACTTTGAAATAAATCTGTTATTACTTTTATCATGCTGTATTTATTGTATTGTATTATATATTACAGCACAATAAAAATAATAACATGCTACATTTATATTTATTATATAATATGCTATATTTTGAGCTAAAAATGATGCAATGAATATTATATTTCATTGCATCATATTTCATTGCATCATATACTTTCTTAAAAAGATTTGTCTTATACAAAGTTCTTAAAATTAATACTAAGTAGATATATATATAATGTGTGTGTACACATATACACAGGTATCCTTCAAATAACACTAGTTATATTCCAAAAATGTGTCATGTTATGCTGTACTATACAAACAAAAGACTAATGCAAAACATGGGGTTAGGTTCCAAAAGTATCACGATTAAAAATAGTGTATTATACATTAATATTAATTTTAGGATGTTTTCTTTTTACAAAGTGTCATTGTCATCTCAGCTTTTTTGTTGATCTCGATCAGAAGTATCAGCAACATTTTCATATTTTTTATTTTTATCATAAAAAATTTTTATGGATGACAAAATAAAAATATGTTATTAATTAATCAAAAATTGTTCTAGTGGGTTGTGTTTATTCAGTAGCGTACTGAGCAACTTTTTACCAGAATTTGTGTTTGAATATTGAATTGTTTGAGTACTGAGATACAACTGTATTTCATTCTTCATTTTTATGAATGAAGTAATCATTTGTAGGTAAGTAATATCTATGGTTAAAAAAAAGTTTAATAAACACTTACTTTAAAATGTTTAAATAAACTGTACTAAATATGAAGATTAATCTATAAAAAGAATACACAGTGACAGTCTTAAGGGCTAAAGTGTGAAAGCAACAACAATGACATCTGGTTGATAGGAAAGTTAGTGTATTTTTTTCCTTGTCCTATCAGTTTTCATTAAAGTAAACTTGACAAAAAGCACAAAATAATTTGAAAACTTCAATATTGTAAAATCCATGGGCAAATTTGAGACATGTATGCTTACTTGAATAAAAAAACATATCAAATAATGAAGTTTACACTTAAAAATTGTGAAATTTTGTACAGGTTTCCAAAATCATGTTAGAGCAAAACTGGAAGTCATGTTGTACAGGAGATATTCCCAATTTTCTGTTAGAGCAAAATCAGGTAGTATGTATGTATGTGCATATTTGTATTCATATTAATATAAGAAGAATATCATATCTATAACAATTGCATAACAATACAGTTTAATTAAAATTAAAAATTTTATGCTGATTAAGTTTAGCAAGAAAATTTTAGAGAATAAAGTATAATATAATATAAAATTTGTTAAATTTTTATCATATTTCTCAAGTAAATATGATAAAAAGACATCTTTTAAATTTAAGATGCACCTTAATTTTTACATGCTAACCCATAGGTGTATATTTTTTCAAAGAAAAACAAAAAACTTGAACAAATTAATGTGAACAGAATTAATTCTATTGATGTACTTCAATTCTGTTCTGTTCAATGTTTATTACACAGAATAGGATATTTATTACAGTAGAATCTAATTTTGATGTATTGTGAAACAATGGATTTTTTCTCAGGTTTTGCCAAATCAATGTAATTTGACCTGCTTTTAGCAAATCCATAGCTGAAAATAACAGATTATTTCTAGCCCATCTATTGTAAACTTTGTGTTTTTTTAATATTTAGTTAATAGTTTGATGGTTCCAAGAATTTGTAGGATTTGATGATGCACTTGTTACATCTGGGATATGTACAACTGAAGAATTGTATGAAGAGAGTCAGCATGCTGATTTGATTGAGGAAGAGCCACCTAATGAAAATTCTTATGTTGGTCCAAGTGTAATGCTGAAGTTTAGCAAGGCCATCTATTCTTTCAGACTTTTGAAACTTGGAAAGACTCAATGAAGACCTGCTGATGAGTTTCAGCATGAACAAAAGGCTGTACATGACATTGTTAATATCAAGTAATAGTATTCAATGGGCAGAAAAGTGACATCAAAACAAACCAAGGTGGATGAGTTTTTTAACAAATCTTGAAATCAAGTGAAGTGCTAATGAGCATATATAATTTGTGTCTTTTGTGCTTACAGTATATATAATTTCTGTCAGCTTTGTTGTACAACATACAGCATAATATATGATTTTGTAACATAATGTTTTTATAAAATAAGAATAGATCTCGAGACTGAATAATTTCAATTACAGGTATTTCTTATATATAGAGGGTTAAAAAATGGAAATTTTTTCAAATAACTGATATTTTCCTGTTATTTAAAAAAATTTCCATTGTTTGTGATATAATAGATTCTTGGAACAACAGATAATTTTTGGTGTCCCAAGCAATCCATTAAAATGAAATTCTATTGTATATATTATATAGTATCAAAGTCAGAAACCTCTTCACTTTCTGTTTTAGGCTTTTGTAAATTAACATTAGATTTGATGTTTACATCTTTCTACATGCAATTATCCTCAGTGTTATTTGAAGCATTGGAAATGCAACATTTCTTGAAAGAGTGCTGAATACTTTTTTCTTTTTAATCCAAGTAGTAGTAATGATGTTACTATAATAGACGAAAAAGATTGAGCTATGTTGACCTCTTAAATAATTTATTATGAATATTGGTCTAATAAAATCATTAAAATGACATAATAGAATTTGTGATAGAGAAGTAAGATGCATGGTACTAGAGGTTGCTAATTATGATGTATTACTTCAAATCTAAGATGCACACATTTTCAGAGAAACTAAAACCTGAATAAAGTGTATCTTATATTCATGTGAGTACAGTAATAATAAGATAAGATTGTTTGCTTTACTATAGTATAAGTTGTTTATTTTCCAATGGTAGTGGAAAACTTTTTTAAAAAAAATGGAAGTGTGGTCTCACAAACTGATATAGTAAAAAATGTTTCAATGGTAAATTTAAAAAATTCTCAATAAAGAAATTACTCATACATTTTTATTGTTAATTGAGGTGGAGTGTTAGCAAAAACATCCTCTGTATGACATAGAATTGAGTTTGTTCTCAAAATTTGATAGCTCTATTTTGATTAAACTTTGACATTTTATGTAATATGAAATGGGGAAATTAAAAATGTAATGAAAATCTGGGGTCCATGATTCTGTTTTCAAGATACACTGGGATCAGAATGACATCTAATGTCATTAATTAGCATGAGTGCATGCAATTTTTTTATATACAGGAAATCCTTGTTAGTTTGAAATTCAAGAGATGAAATAATTGCAACTTCAAATTATCGAGTTTTGAATTATCCAAAATTTAAATATTTCTGTACAATAGCCAAATGCCATGTAAGTGATGTAAGTTATTAAAGAAACTGAATATTTTTGCATATACAGAATGCTATTTTTGTTAATTAATAAATAATAATAATAAACTACAGGTAATCAGCATGTGTCCAGTGAGAATCTGACAGGTTGCCAGATAGGTTTTATAAAACGTAAAGCAGAATTCCTTGAAATGTAGGTTTTATAAAACGTAAAGCAGAATTCCTTGAAATTATTTTAAAAAATGGCCCAAAAAATAGTAAGTTGTCTAAATGTAGTAGTCTAGAGCCTACAAATATCTTAATCTGTTACTTGTAGCCCATTCTTGCAATCCCGAAAACTAGCCATATTTTATGAGATAAGAGGAAAAAAGGTAGTCCACGTGTAAGGTGACACTCAAAAATGTGCTAATGTAAAAGCAAAGCTATATTGACCAGATTAGAGTTGTTCTCAGTCTATTGTTCTCTTATAGCATGGAGGCACTTCAATCTAAACGAATGAGTTAATGTAATGCATATCACTGTTCAGACAGAATTTTCACTTTGAATTTTGAAGTAGGTATATTTTGAACTAACCGAATTCCTTAACATGTAAATCTCAATTTCCCTAGTCAGGACAAAAGTCCAGTTGTAAACCAACAGGATTTCTTGTATTTTTTTAATGCTGCTAGCGATATCGCTGGCAAGTAGTTGTTGTAGATGGCTCCCAAAACAATATTATTGACTTACTAGTATTTGACAAATTTCTTAGTTGGATAGAAAATGAACTATGCCTAGTAATAATTTTATTTGCTTGATGACGACAAACAATTTTTTAATAAAAAATAAATATTATTCAGAAAAATAAATGCTTTTTAAATAAAATTATGATTAGTTCACACTTAACAAAAGACAAATTTGAATGAAAAAAGAATAAACAAATTTTAGTACATTTTAAACATTACAAAAGCATATGCATTAATTTTAAGAGAAAAGAAAGCATTAGTATCACACACCAATATAAGCTATATAATGAATAGCAGTAAAGAATATACCTTTGAAACTTTAGAAAATCAGGTGTATTCAGAGCAAACATTTGGTTATGTTTAAAGGCCTTCCTGAGGCCTTTTACTATGAATTACAGTAGAGCATCGATTATCCAAATCAATTGGGGACTGGGGTTGTTCGGAAGATCAGTGTTTCGGATAACCGATTATGTACGAAAAAATATATAAATTTATCCCATCTTGACATTTTTCTCCGTTGCGTGTTGCTTTGCGTTGAATTTTCGTCGATGTTAAGCCTAACTAAGACTATTGTATTGTTAAAAATTATTTTTTTATTTTGTATGAACAAAATAAATATATTGAAAAATATAAAAACAATAAAAAATTATACTTCAGAAGTTAATTTAGTATCAAAAACGTAAAATATTTGAGTAGCCCAAGACAGCCAAAGATTGAAGCGCCACAGCACTGACGAAAATTTAAATTTGCCGACTGGAATTCTTTCGGATAATTGACGTTTTGGATGATTGACTTTCAGATAATCGACGCTCTACTGTATATTAATTGTATATGCAGATCATTGCATACTTAACAATGTCATTTTAGGAAAGTACTGAACTGCACATTAAACAAATGCACTAAATAGGAAATTTTAATTCTTAATATTAATATAGTATAATATGGTATATAATTAATTATCATAATATTTATGACAATAAGAAATGTATTATTGGTCCTTCAAACTTGATACCACCCACAGAAAGTTCCATTACATTTTACTTTTTCAAGAAACAATATGAGTTATGTCTGATGCTACTTGCTATAACATCATTTGCTTTAGCTATTATTCATAAACTAAACATTAATATCTGAATGTATTAGAAAATTATTAATTTTTCACCTTTCAAGGAAACTTTCTAGGAGAGTCTAAATACTGCTACCCAAAGCAATACAATTATTGTATATTAATTTACCATTGTTTGCTTTGTAATAAAATGTTTGTTAAATATCCCATCCCTGCAAAGTTCAATTATTTTTTATGAATAAAATAATTTTACAATAAATAAACACATGACTGTGTGAATGTTATTTAATTTGAATCTATAGTAATCTATAGAATAAACTTAGTCACAAAATTATATTTAAAATGCTATCCTCTAGCACAGTGTTTTTCAACCTGTGGGTCGCGACCCCCAGGGGGTCGCGGGTGAAAGAAAAAGACAAATGTTTGTAGGTCCTACACTACAATAAAAAAAACTAGAATTTCAGTGAGAAGGCTGTGCCTGTTTATTTTACAGTACAATTGGTTTTTCGATCAATATTTAAAGAAAGAAAATTAAATACGTAGTTTTTAAAATCACTGACATAGTTTTAATATGGCCATAGGGGGTCGCCAGAATTTTTTAACTTGTAAAGGGGTCGCGTATTCAAGAAGGTTGAAAAACACTGCTCTAGCATTTTAAAAATAATTTGGAATCAGAATAAATCACTATTAATCCAATCCCTGAAAGATGATCATCATGAACATTTTAAAACACTTCTACCTGTTTTGAAGGGTTTTAAATTAATTCTAATTTCAATTCAAGTTTTCTATAATTTCAAATGCCATGTTTAACATCTTTAAAAAATTATAAAAAAAAAAAAAAATACTTTGTCAAAAGCTTCTTCCGGTTTATATAGATGATTTAAATAACAAATATGTGAAATGTCTTAGTATGTATTATTTGCTTTCTTTATATCAGTGATGAGCAACCTTTATATCAGTGATGAGGGCCACAAGAGAACTTTATAGGCTTCTGATGAGCCACATGCATTTATTCTTATGGAGTTGCAAGCTTTAAGTCTGTTGAATGTACAAACATATGCCATAACTGCCAGTTCACTAGATACTAAAATAATATATATTACTAATATGCAAACTAGTAATGTATAGTTTATTCTCATCTTTTCACTAGTCAAGTTTAGATTGAATGTTCTTTGTCATGATTATCAACTTAAGAGTTGCATAATAACATGGTATGAGACAGAAAACAGGAAAATAAAATTGTTCCAAAGCTTTGGGAGTTAATATTAGGATCTTGCATGTGTCCTGAGGTTATAGTTGTTCATATGTCTGCTTTATTTGAATTAGCAGATGATGATGCCATTTTTTTGCTATTATTGTTTGAAATTTTTTAAAATTGCTAAATTTAGATTTACAGATTGTGGAGACATTTGAATTTTTGTTCAGAAGTAATTTTAAATTTTTGATGGCAAGTTAAAAATATCTTAGAGTAATTTTTTAAATTCAGAGATATTTCAATAAAACAAGATTTTTTGTTGAATACCAATTATTGTCATTTTATTTTTGTGCTAATGTCAGAAGTTTTTTGGAATTTAAAAAATATTTATTATTAAACATAGCTGTATTCCTATATTTTACATCTTATCTATATTAAGGTGATTGATTTATCAATTAAATGTTAATAGCCAGTATCAATTGATAAAAATCAATCTGATTATAAAATTATTAAAAATAAATATGAAAAAATTAAATTGTTAAGGAAAAGTTTTATTGTAGATTTTATTGTAAATTGTATTCTACAATTGAAATTTTAAAAATTATTATTATATTATGACAAAAATTAAAATTAAAATATTTTCAAGTAAACTTTTAAAAGTTATAAATCAAACTAATGTTTATAAAATAACTAAGAATATTAAATATTTATACAATTAATCTATATATATATATATATAAAATTACATGTCCTGACTGACTCTTCATTGCCCACAGCAAACCTCTGAACCTAGAGGTAAAATTTTGACAGTGTATTCCTATAATGACAGATAACCGCTAAGAAATTAATTTTCAAAATTCCACCCCTAAGGTGATGAAAAGGGATACAGAAGTATATATTGGAAAACATATTTTTGGTCGAATTTTGTAGCTTTGTTGCACAGATGGAATAAATTTCTTATCTTTTAAAAGTTTTTGTCTATAATTTTGTTATCTTGTTAATAAATATTTTTTTATTTGTTTAAAATTATAGTACTTAATTGATGTTATATTGAAGTTCAGAATTTTCTGGTTTAGTCGTCATTTATTTTTTATAAGTTTTGTATTTTTTGAGTACTTAGGTGTATTAATATATAAAAAATATACAAATTATTATATATGTAACATGTAAAGACAGTTTCTTCAAGTAACCAATAGATAGTGCCGTAGTATTTCTAAAGCGTGCTATAGTTTGAAACAAACAAAAATTAGTAACAACTAATGATTGAGAACCTTAGTGAAGTACCAAGGGAGGGTTATTTCTATCAAATTGCAAAATCCGTGTGGGCAAAGCCATGGGTACAGCTAGTACAATATATATTTAGTTTAACGAAATATACTGTGTTATGTATTTGGACTTTGGGCCAGATCTGGGTGGCCATGGAGATTGTGGCTGAGAGAAGGCAACAGTATGAGCACAGAAAGCATGTGGTCATTTGGTTTCTACAACTCAGGAACAACGTGTCTTGTTCTTGTTGCTCCAACTATTGTAACAAAGACCAACTGTAATAAAGAGTATCCATCCTATTGTCTAAGCATGACTGTCTGGATTAGTAAACTATAGCAAACATACAACATACTTCTAGAATCTTAGGACATATAATTCTGTCTTAAAGAATTGTATTTTTATTTAAGAATTGTACATTTATTTATTGCAAAATTATTTTATTCATAAAGAAATTGTAATTCTGTCTTCAAGAAAAGATTAATAGTTTTTGTAATTATTATTACAAAACTTATTTATTATTATGTTTTTAATTGATTGAAATAGCTTAAT
Source organism: Centruroides sculpturatus (assembly GCF_000671375.1). NCBI lineage: Eukaryota > Metazoa > Arthropoda > Arachnida > Scorpiones > Buthidae > Centruroides > Centruroides sculpturatus. The sequence goes on from NW_019384394.1 coordinate 696,233, forward strand.
ATAAGTAAATATTATAAAAACTTCAATAAGATAGTTTAATGGACAAGGAAATAAATGATATTCATATGTGTAACAAACGTTGTGAAGCCCAATATAGAAGCATCACCAAACTATTGCCTAAAAAATCAGGCTAGAATTTATATTATATATTTACCTTGCCAGGTAAAATGTTAGCTGGTTGAGTGCCATTGTGGAGTTGTACTTAGGCCGTGGACATAGGAGTCATTCCCAGCCAGCACCATGATTAATTAACTGCATAAGTTTATATCTAAATTTAAATACAAGCTCCGCCCCAGGTCGGTTTATTTTCTGCCAGATGGTTCTAAATTATTTAATAAATTATTAAAATTATAATTATTAATTTAGTTAAGAGATGGCACTTAACATCCTAATACCCCTAGTAGCAAATTTCTCAGCATTAATTATTAAAATTAGCAGAATTAAAGCCTGATTATTTAGGCAATAATTTGGTGTGATATTTTGGATATTCATATTTTCTTATATTGAACTGGAATTTACCTTCCAATTGAACACTTTTTGAATTTCTAGCCAATAAAGAACTAACAATTAGACATTTCTTTTTTAAAAAGATTGACTCTTCAAACATTTAAGGTATTTAAGGATTTGAGATTTGTATCTCTTCTAGAAAGAATTAGTTTTCAATTGCCCCACTGCAAAAAATTGATTTAAAACTATTTTTAGTTAATTTATTATAGTTAAAATCTATACTTCTTATTTTTTAATTAGCTTTTACTTTCCTGGCTGTTACAACAGAGGGAAAGTATGGCAATCCAGCAAAAAATGGCCTCCCAGATTTTTACATTTTTAAACTTGGGATACCTTGAAATGTTGAGAAATGCAAAAAAATTCGCACTTTTTTTTGTATGTATGGATGTTAGTGTGTGGCATGATTTTGTTCACCCGTTTGAAGCTTAATATCTCCTGTGCTTTTTGTTGAAAATTTCTGAAATTTTTCAGGGAGTTTGTTTATTAGGGGGATTGATGCTATTAAATTTCAGTGATTAAAGGTCAAGGGTGGGAAGATAAAGGGGGTTATGTGTAGGATTGGACTTAATGACGATTTTACTCTTTATTTGTAGTTTTTTATAAAACCCTTCCCTATCCTCAAAATTAAACTTTCTGCCATTTTATAATAGTTAAAAATATAAACATTTTATAAATAAAATATCATAACAGATGGCACCATAAAATGTTGCCAGAAAAGTTAAGCAACTCACTGCTGGATTTTTTTGTTAGGTTGGTTAAGATATTGTTAGTGTAAAGTGTCTTTTTTAAAGTAAACTTTGCATCTTGAACTATTATAATATTTGTACTTAATGATTATTTATTTAAATTGAGGAATTTTATTACTTTAAAAAAAGTAAGGTCTATAAGGTACTTTATTAACTTATGTGTTGATTTTAATTTTTGTTTATTTATACTGTATTTGTTTTATTGGTATTTATTTTTTTATAAGTGTTGTTCATTCGTTTGTCATGGGGACAATTTTTCTATCAGCTTTGTTACTTATTTAGAAGATTTAGTTGTATTTAGAAGATAGATTTAAAAAAAATTGTTTCATAATATATAGTTTCAGAAATGTGTATAATAATAAAAAAACTGGCATTGTAGAGTGGTTAATTTTGAGTTATAAGTGATTAAAAAATTGTGATGTCATTTCTTTATAGCAAAAATGATGTCTGATATAAGAAAATATCTGTTGATAATTTTATGTTAGTTTGTTACCCTTCATTTATTATCTGCAATACTTCATTACTTGAATTTTGATCCTTTTTAGACATTATTATTTTGATTTTTTAGATAATTTGACCTATTCAATAATGTGTGTAAAAGCATTGATAGCTTATTAATGAATAATGTATTCTTTAATTTTTCCTTATACCTGTTATAGCCCATAATATTACAAAATAGGAACAGAATTCAAGTATTGACATTGAAGTTTACATGTTATGACAAAAGAAAATGTGAAAATTTACAAGACTGAATATTGTCTTTCAGTGACACCTTTATCAGTTTAATATCATTTTCTTTGGCTTTATCATTAGCTGACTTATCACTTTGTGTATTGGTAACAGAAGTCAGTTTCCTGATCTGTGGTGCCATATTTAGTGATGATATCAGAAAATATTATAATATATTCTTCATAAATAACAACAAAGATTCTGGGATCATCTGCAACTAATCTAAATTTCTAAAAATTAATCTAAAAACTGCAATCAATCTAAATTTCTGTCCACTGATATTACATATCAGTAATATTATAATAAATAAATTAAATTAAATTAAAATAAATTTCTGTCCACTGATATTACATATCAGTAATATTATAATAAATAAATTAAATTAAATTAAAATAAATTTCTGTCCACTGATATTACATATCAGTGGACAGAAATTTATTTTGTTGCAGATGATCCCAGATCTTATTATTACCTGCTTATAAAACTAGATCTTGTGCTTTATCTCTTGCTTCTTTGCAAAACCTTGCCTGTTTCCAAGCATTCATTATTGTCTTTGACTTAATCTCATGCCATTTGGATGTCACATAATCTTCAAACAAAAGAATGTGGCATAAGATAATTGTCTGTGCAATTTCTTTATTGAGTTGATGGTTTATTTGCTTTACCTTAGAAATAACAAATAATGGGAAATAACAGAAGATTCATTTTTGCATTGGTGGAATGTGCTATATAGTTATCCATCAGCAAAAGGATCCTCTTCCTTTTGTGTTATCTCATTATCAGATTCTATCAACCATTATCCAAACATTTCTGAAGTTATCTATGCTTTTTGCTTTTATGATAGCACACTGGGAACTTTATGAAGCTTTTAAAGCAACTGGGATTTTTAGATTTCATGATAACTAAGAGTGTCCTCTTGTCAGGTCCCTGTGTGTTTAATGTTGCCAATATCATTATTTAGATTTTAGGTCTTTCCTAACAAGAGCATTTTTTACCTATTAAACCAAATGTCTTAACTAGTAACAGTTAATAAAAAAACTGTGCCTTTATTAATGTTATAAATGTCAGATGAACTGTATTGGTCAATCAATATTTTCTTTTGATTTCAACCATTCCTCTACAGCAGAATTATCAGCATTTGAACTTTTTCTGCTCATATTTTTGAAAGAAATTCTGTTCTTTGAATTGAGCTATCCATTCCTGGATCAAAATTTGATTTTCCCAAGTTTTGCAGTTTTTCATTTCCTCTTTTAAAATTGCATATTTTTAAATGCTCTGAAGCTCTATCCTGATTTCTAATTAACATTCTGCTATCTAAATCAAACCAAGACCATGAATCCCTGTGCCTTCTTATGTTAAATCCCTTGTTACAAGCCAATTCAAAAAGATTTAATTCCTCCATAGAAGAAAAATAAGTTGAGGTTTGCATTTCTTCCACTGCCAAAGTAAATTCATTTGTTTTAGGTTCATTCCAGAATAGTCTTTTAATCTTTTTTTTTTTAATCCTTTATAGGAGCCAAAATTTCAGCACTCAAAGCCAATCACAAAATCAGGGGACAATGATCACAGTCTGAAAACTGATCCATCATAAAAGAAGCAATATTCTTTCATATTAATGGAGTAACAAGGACAAAATCAATAACAGAATAACCACAATTAAAGATAAAAGAATATTCACCAGCTTCATCACCTAAACATCTTCCATTAATAATAATCAGGCTAGATTTAAATCCTCATATAAATGAAGTGACTTCTTACTATTTGATCAATTAGTAAATCTAGATTTTTCTCTGTTTAGGACAGTTAATACTAAAATGATTAATAAAAGTTTCAGAAATCATATTCTCCTGATTCTTCTGTAGTTAACTTTTATGTAAATTTCTCATTGTTCTAAATTTCAAATATTTTAAAAAAAATTTCTAAATGTGTTAATATTATTGTGCTTATATAAGAGCATTCTATCAAATTCAAAAACAATTAGATGACTATTAAATATAATTAAGAATATCTTTGAAAATATTTTAGAATAAAAATTATTTAATTATATTTAAGAAATCAGTTTACGATTCAGTTCATAATGTTTGTTTTATTCAAATTTAATTTAAGCATTTAAAATCTAAATCAAGATTTTTATTTAACAGTTACCATGTCGCAGTGGCCCACAAACTACTCATTCCAGAATTAATGTTGAACAGAATAAAGAATGTCTCATTAACATTAGTAAAAATAAATTTTCATTAGTTATTTCTGGGCTTACCAGAATACTCCATTCTGTCAATGAAATGGTAAGTTTTTATAAATTATGTTTTATGTGAAAGTAAAAATGATAGATATAATAATCTATAAATTAAAATTGCTTTTTCTATTTTTATACATAATCTTTGAGAACTATTTGTAGTTCTTGTTTAATAAATAGTTTACTGAGAGTAAACTATTTAGAACAGTGATTCTCAAACTTTTTCGATCCACCGCCCCCTTTGTTCCATAAAGTTATACCCAACGCCCCCTAACCCATTTTCTCTTGTGTGAGAAAAGGATTGGAAATATTCTTAGGAAAACTTTTCTATGAATCTCACACTTTGTGCCCTTACTGTACATTGTTCTCATCATCTGGAAACCATTAAACGCAATGTTTCCTCTTATCAGCCCCAATTTTGCCTTTGGTCACCGTTCAATACCCTGCCTCTATCATAGATCTATTCATCGCGCCAGAAGGGGGCGTTATTGCTTACTTTGAGAAACGCTGAGCTAAAATAAAAGTCAATGTGTTAGAAATATTCAAGTTGTGACCTTCAATAAAAAATAAAAAATATATAAAATGTCAACATTTTATATATATTCCGTTGAATTTTTATATATAGAATTTGTCTGCCGTCTCCCCTCTATATTTCCTTAACGCCCCCCAATTCTCTTTGAGCCTTCTACTGCCCCCCCTGAAAGCTGGAGGCTTTCAGGGGGACAGTAGAAGGCTCCAGCGCCCACAAGGGGGTGTTATCGCCCACTTTGAGAAACGCTGATTTAGAAGATCCTGTTTAGAAACTGAGCTATCAACGTTTGGATCTCTGCCAATAAATGTCATCAACACAAAAATCTTTTATATTTAATTTTAACATTTACTATTACTACTACTACTATTATTATTATTGTGTTGGGTTTAGTGGGTTACTCAGTTCACACCAGTGGCTGTGTACTATGCCGGACCAGAGTCAAGGTATAGCAACCAAAACAAAACTAAAATTAAAAAACTACTATTATTATTATTATTATTGTTGTTGTTGGTGGTAGAATGTATCCTACTCAACTTATATCAGTGCTTAGTGCTATACAGGACCAAGTCAAGGAAGAAATGTTATTTTGCAAATGTGCTGTTCCTGTATGTATTTCTGTGTTTAAGAATTTCCTGACTGTATGACATGTTTATTATGGCAGTTTTTTGTAATATGGTATTATGAAATCCTAATGTTTATAAACTTTTATGTAGTGTTTGTGATATGAAAGCACTGTGTGAGAAAGGACTGTTGACACAATAACTACCATATCCATTCTCATAAGGACTTTATTTTGTGAATGAGTTCTGAGTATTTTATTATTATTATCATAGTTTTGTTGATTAACTAGCATGTCAAGTCTCAGGGAAACCATGAAATCAGATATTTCCATATGGTAAAAACAGTTATGATAGTTTATCTTGGGGAATGCCAACATGTCAGTTAACTGAGGTTATACATCCCTCTACAGAGGGTGCATGAAAAAAAGCAAATGAGTTAGGTTGCATGGTATCTCACAGACATCAGTTTTTATTCTAAAATTGTAAAATTATTAGCTTTACATTAAAAACTACAATTTTTTCTTTAATTTCTGCATTTTATCTTCTTTCTAATGATGCAAAATATTCATGGAATGCCAAAAGTTACTTTTTTTAAATGTTTATTTTATTGTAATTTGTCCAAATGCAAAAAATAAACATATCAAATTTCAGAAACTTTCTGTAAATTATCTCAAGTTTCACAGATTGTCATGAAATTTGTTTATAATTGGAGACTGTGTTTTTCAAGATCAAGGTATTAAAAATTTTATTAAAATGTTGTTATACAAATGAAAGCCATAATTGAGAAGTAGTGAAATAACTGTTAAGGTTTAAAATAACTTGCCCTCCAAAAGTCAAAATAACTAAAACAAAATGAAAAATAAATATGAAAAATAATGTATCTAAATATAACTATAAATAAAAATTTTTCTTTCTCTTGTTACCTCACAAAATTAATAAATAACTAAATATTGAAAATATATTGTAATTAAAAGATATATAAAATATTTAAATTTTTTCCAGCGTACACACGGACAATTTCAACCAGAATTTGAAAGAAACTTTTATGAATCGCAGCTAATAATTTTAGATACTTTAGAAAAGTGCTTAAATGGAGTAAGTTTATCATTTATTAAAAATTAATTAATTGCTATGTTAATCTTAAATTTTTTTTGTAATAATAGTAATTAATAAGTTTAGCAATTATTAAATGGGAATAACATAACATGATACAAGCATGAATTAGATAATTTAAATCTTCAATTAAGAAGGATAAAAACTTCAAAAGAACAATAATAGAATATGCTTTTATTTTAATTTTAAATAACATTAGGAAAGTGTTTTATTGTTTTTTTTTTAATTTAAAGTGCATTTTTAAAGGTTATTTTATTGCTTTCTATGTTCTAAACTGAAAATGTTTAAGTAATAAAAACAAAAGTACTTTTATTTTTGTATTTTTTGAAGTTTTTGAATTATTTAGCTTATGCATGTATTGTTGGCGTTGTATTATTGTCATCTGATAATTATACTTTGCATTTTGACAAGTAAAATCTAAAATTATTTGGTACAATCTATCGGTCATGTTTTGAACATAGAAATCAGAACTATTGATGTATTTTAAGTTTATTCACCATAAAAACAAAAAGTAAAAGAATCTTGCCATGCAGTCATTTCAATATGACTGAAGCTGAGGTTATGAAGAAAACTTCAAAAATTCAAAACAGTTAAGTTGTGATACTGGCATGAATCATTTTACATAGGAATGTTCAAATTCTTAGAACAATATGTTTAATTAGAATCTTTTTTGAATCTATTAAATATAAAATTTATGTATTATTCATGATGATACATCGTCATTGTAACAAATGAAAAAGATTTATCTAGCTTAATAAATTTGTTGCAACTAATTTTGTGAAAAATTTAGTTAAGTATAATTGGAATTTAAAATATTACTTGAAATTTATGGAGTTTTTACGAAATTAATTTTATATTATTATATTGCAGAATTTTTAAGTGAAAGATTTATCATCAAAAATTTGAATAAAAACTGTAACAGTGACTTATTAAATATTTTCAATCAAGATTACTTTTTAATTGAAGTGGAGTGTTAGCAAAGCTTCTTCTATGAGGCTTACAGAATTGTGTTTGTTCTCAAAATCTGTTTGATAGATTTTGATTAAAGTTTGCCATTTTCCATTAATTGCAATGAGAATCCAAAAATGCAATAAAAAAATTGAGGTTCATGACTTTGTTTTCAAGATATAAGGTCATTTCACAAGTGCACACAACAAAGCAATATCACACAAATTGCGCGACTTTGTCATGCGATGTTTCGTGGTTGCAAGCACATCATGCATGGGCTTATGGAATCAAGTTTGTTCTCAAAATTGAATGGATCAATTTTGATAAAACTTTGCCATTTTTCATTAATTGATATGAGGAATTCAGAAATGTAATGTGGGTCCATTTAAGTGTAAAAAATCCAGCAACAAATTGCTTAACTTTCTCAGCAACATTTAAAATCTGGTGGCACTGTCTGTCATGATATTTCATAACAGACAGTGCCATCAGAATAGCAAAAAGCTTTATTTTGTGAGTAGGGATGCGTTTTATAAAACATTGTAAATGCTAATAACGAGTGAAATTATCATTAAGTCAGACCCTACTTGAGATATGACACATGATTACCCTTTATCTCTCCACCCCATTGACGTTAAACTGCCAAAATTTAATAGTATGAATCTTTCTAATACACAAACTTTCCTGCAAAATTTCAGAAATTTTCGAAAGTACAGGAGTTATTAAGCTTCGAAGAGAGTAAACAAAATTATGCCACACACATTAACATCTATACATATAGATAAAAACTGAATGTTTTTGTATTTCTCTATATTTTAAAATTCCCTGAGTCCAAAAATATAAAAATCTTGGGGGGTCATTTTTTTGACAGATTGCCATACTTTCCTGGCTCTGTTAACAAAGGGCTTTAAAGTAAAAATAGGAGTCTATGATGTCTTTGTTTTCTATATACAAAGGTATTGCAGTGGCAATGTCTATGCTCTCTGATGTGACTAGTGTACCTAACAGAATTTAGGCTTAAGGATAAAAAATAAAAACAGTGCCTAACAGAAAATACATGCAAAAAACATAGGAACACAAGTATTGCCATTGATTGCTTTGTTCTTGGATTGTCTCTCTGTACCTGGCCGGTGCAAGGATCATGTCTCCTGTGGCCTGCAGATATGAGGATAGCCTTTTTGTGGCAGTAAGTGCAAAGTTTGCCTGTCCGTGTTTGTCAGGTACTGTACAAGAATCGCCTCTTCTGTGCCTAAAGCTTAGTTCACACTGAGTGCAATTCGCTGGCAAAAGCAAAAAACAGAGCGAATAACCCGTCAAACGAGTCATGTTTGACCGGTTATTCGCTCTGTTTTTTGCTTTCACCAGCGAATCGCGCTCAGTGTGAACTAAGCTTTACAGGTGCTTCTTTCCTTCCAGCTCCAATTCAGTTCTTTTGCAATATGACAAAGTCTCATAATGTCCTATTTAATGATATAATTAGATTGTACTTTTAAATAAAAAATACAGTTGGAACCAACATTAATAATAAAAAAAAAATGTTATAATAATTTTAACTTGATCATTATGAAATTTGAAAGAGAAATTTGTTGTATTTTGAGTCCATTTAGTTAAATTTAAAAAAATACATACATTAACTTATTTGCTTAGATTAAAAATTTCAAGTTTTTAAATTTGAAATATAATATCAGTAATAGTTCAATTGAATTCAAAATGTTGCTAATAATTTATTTTGGTGTAAACATTAAAATAAAGAAAATAAGAAAACTAAAAAAGAGCAAACAGTATCAAAATAAATTAACAAAAGATAATTTAATCAGTTTTCTTTTCACAGCTGTAATTTTTTTATGTAATTATGTAAATACACAATTATTTGTTTTCTTAGCAACCAAAGGAAACAACGCGATATGATGAAGCAATGAATGTGAAATCATTACTTCGTGAACTATGTCAGGTAAAAATTTGTTTTAATTATGCAATGTAAAAAATAATTAAGAAAGTTTTAATTATTATTTAAAAATACATTTTAAAATATATACCGTATATTTTTTCCAGCAATATTCTTAATATTCTTAACAGGAATTTTTTGTTTGTTTTTTGTTAGTTTATTGAAGTGCCAAGTGATAATCCTCTTGTTGTTGAATTGAAAAATTTGGCTTCCAAAGTGTTATTTGCATTGAGTTTAAACAATTTTAATGCAGTATTCAGCAGGATATCTGCCAGGTATTTCTTTTTTACTAAATGTAGTAAAATCCAATGTTTTTAATAGTTATGACATCACTGGCAATTCATTTACCATAGCTACTGTTTGGACACGGTGTATATTGAAACAACATGTTGCTATGTCCAGAAAGTTTTATAACAGGAAATCCTTGTTAGTTGGAAGTTCAAGGGATAAAATAATCACAACAAATTATCCAAGATTTACATATTTCTGTACAGTATGCTAAATGCCATGTAACTGATGTAATTTATTAAGCAAACAGAATGCAGCTATGTATAAAGAATACTGTTTTCATTAATTAATAATAATAATATAAATAAACTGCAGGTAAACAGCATGTGTCCACTGATAACCTCATGGATCACCAAATACATATAAAAAGTATAGCAGAATTCCTAGAAATGCAACCCTAATTATTTTTAAAGTGGCCCAGAAAGTAGCAAATGGCCCAAATCTAGTAGTGTAGAGCCCTACAAATATTTCAATCTACTACTATGTATTTTTTGAGATAAGAGAAAAAAGGGTAGTTTATGGGTAAAGTGATACCCAAAAAAGTGTTGCTGTAAAAGCGAAGTTACGTTGACCAGATTAGAGTTGTTTTTGGTCTGCTTTTCTCTTATAGCATGGAGGCACTTCAGTTTAAATGAACAAGTTAACATATGCATATCACAGTTTGGACAGAATTTTCACTTTGAATTATGAACTGTATTTTGAACTAGCCAAATTCCTTAACATGTAAATCTCTATTTCCCTGGCTGGGACAAATATTTCAGTTATGAACTAATGGGATTTTGAACTGTCCAATTTCAATTTAATGAGGATTTCCTGTAACAATCTTACATTAATAATTTTATATTAATACATTTTGCATAAATAACATTATTTACTTGTTATTTTTCCTATTTATGTGTGATTTAACGGTAATGTCTTATAGCAAAGTTTCTGCTAGATACGACTAATAAATACGGTAATAAACTAGTAACAGTTGAGTTATATTTCAATAATATTTTTTTTAATGCTGTTCAAAAGTTAATTCATAATGTGAAGTTTACATTTTTGTGCAGTTCTCTTCTCTTTGGATAGCCTTAAAGAATACATTGATTACTTTTAGAAATACTTTACACTTAAAATTTTGCTAAAAAAGTTACTTTGAGTATTTATTTAACAAAATATATTCTATTCTTCAATCTGTCAACAAATCACAATTAAATTAAAAATCTAACAAGCAATTATTTATTATGACATTGTCACGATGCCAAGCTGCAATTTTTAATTGTATTTTAATTTAAAAAATCATACGACTTCTGGTCCAGACTGGAAGTTCCTATATAGTTAATCAAGGCCTCTGATCTTTTCATATCTTTTCTCAAATTTCATCTGTCTATTCTGTTTTTAAGATTAACCTATCCCATTTTGAAATTTTTCTCTGTTGCATGTCGCGCCATGTTTGAATTTTTGTTGATGATAAGCCTAACAAAAATTACATGTTTTTGAAAAAATAATCATATCGTCCAAAATAATTTTTATATTTTGCACAAACAAAATAGATATAATTTTTTTGTTTTTACATTTATTAATATATTTCAGAAGTTAGTTTTAATAATTTATAATGACTAGTGACATCTAGTTTCAAAAACATTACGATGCTGAAATGAGATATCTCAGGTCCACAGGTCAAGGTCATTAGGTTGTGACCTGAGATATGTCCGGAATACCAGGGAGTAGGTTAAAGGAGGACAGATGGACGGCAGACAACAGTGGGAATCTACAGGTATGCAATTTGAAAATTGCAGCCCAAAAATTAAAACTTTTAATTTTTAGGGGCTTTTATTCTTGGAAATGAAAAATAATGATAAATGCATTTAAGACTTTAAATTTTAAATTACTTTTTTTCAATAAATAATCTGTTTTGTTGTTATGCGTGTTGAAATTGTTGGAATTGGGCTGCTTACCTAAACCCACTGACAGGGTTTGCTGACTTGTAGTCTTTTGTTCTAAAGAATTAACAATAAAAACCTGCTCTTTCTGTCTTTTGTTGTGTGTAGTGTGTAGTCATTAGTGTTGTCAAGTCCAAGAGTATGGACCACTTTTATTTAATTTCAACAGGTGGGCCCAGATTACCCTTTATAGTAGTGCATGTCAGATAAGTCAAAAAATATATATTTATATATATTTTCTCAAGTTGACTGAACCCAACATAGTGGAAACAGGAATTTTGCTAAATCTCCCTATACTCAGATACCAATTTTTTGAGCTGTAAATTCAGAGTAGAAATCATACTGGAAGAAAAAGGAGTCAAGGAATTAATTATGATTATGAAAGAAGGAGCACAAATAGAACAGCTTTCTGAAAGAGAAAAGTGAGTACATTTCTAAGGACACACAGGCTAAAGCCACCATTGTCCAGTGCATTTCAGATAGACACTGGAGTACATAATACAAAAACTGCATTTGATATGTAAATGCACTAAAAGTGTTTTTGAAAGAAAGTATACTATCAAAGTTGTTTGTTAGGCATCAACTATCAAACCTAAAATGCGAAGAAGGGGCAAAACTACAAGATCACCTCATTTGCTTTGACAGTCTGATTAGCAGTGGTGTGCCAACCTTGGAAGCAGTGAAAGCACCGCTTTCCTTGTATTTTCTAAAATAAAAAGACATATTGTGCGATTATTTTCATATTTTAACATACTTTGAATTAATTAAAATTAATATTTTATTATAACCACATTATGTATCTTATTACAAATTTCTGTACTACATGTGAAAAAAACGATAAGATTGCTATTGTATATTCGAATATCAGTGGCGGAATTGTCAAATACGGGACAGCTTCCAAGCAGCCAGATTATACACATTTGCGCATGCACTTTACAGAGCACCAACCTCATGCAGTTTAGCTGGTGGAACACCAAAATATTGTATAACACTTTCAATGATTCTATCCAGGACCGGTTCTGGGCTGTTGCTAGATATTTGGCCATCCTAGCCCCATTATGTGAATTGCGAGTAGATTTATAAGTTAACCCAATCGATAGGAGTTTACTGGTATGTTTTTATGATAGTTCTGTATAGTTAACGGGAGTTTAAAAAAATCCATTAAAATATTTGATATATTTATTCCACTAACCGATTTTATATTACTCACGGATTTCAATGTTAAACCAGTGATATTACAATTTCGTACGTCCCATCTCTAAAGGGATGTAGAAAAAAACGTGTACAATTCTTGTACAATGTTAAAAAAATGAACTGTTACTTTGGCAACATCATTTACAACTAAATGTAATGAATGAGATGCACAAGGTACAGAAAAAAGATCTAGAATTTATTTTCCTTAAATTTATGATTTATGTATCTGTTGTCATAAATATTTGTTTTTCCACTTCTTTCCCAAGATTACAAATATTCAAGTACAGAGTAACCAGTTTCAACTTATTTCTACTTAAGAAATAGTTAAATAATTAAGAGATTAGGGAATTAGGGACATAAATAAAATCCTGATGAAAGAGCCAAAATTTTACTTAAACAAAAGCTTAACTGAACCATCTCTAGCTGAGTACACTGGAGACTGATTTCTTCGTATTATTAAAGTAATAAAGACAGAAATTTTTCCAGTTCAATGAGAGTGACCGAAAAGTTGTAAATTTTGGAAATTTCTGAGGACACTTGGTCCATCTTTTCTCAAATTTCATCTGTCTATTCTGTTTTTAAGATTNGTCGCCCCTCTATATTTCCTTAACGCCCCCCAATTCTCTTTGAGCCTTCTACTGCCCCCCCTGAAAGCTGGAGGCTTTCAGGGGGACAGTAGAAGGCTCCAGCGCCCACAAGGGGGTGTTATCGCCCACTTTGAGAAACGCTGATTTAGAAGATCCTGTTTAGAAACTGAGCTATCAACGTTTGGATCTCTGCCAATAAATGTCATCAACACAAAAATCTTTTATATTTAATTTTAACATTTACTATTACTACTACTACTATTATTATTATTGTGTTGGGTTTAGTGGGTTACTCAGTTCACACCAGTGGCTGTGTACTATGCCGGACCAGAGTCAAGGTATAGCAACCAAAACAAAACTAAAATTAAAAAACTACTATTATTATTATTATTATTGTTGTTGTTGGTGGTAGAATGTATCCTACTCAACTTATATCAGTGCTTAGTGCTATACAGGACCAAGTCAAGGAAGAAATGTTATTTTGCAAATGTGCTGTTCCTGTATGTATTTCTGTGTTTAAGAATTTCCTGACTGTATGACATGTTTATTATGGCAGTTTTTTGTAATATGGTATTATGAAATCCTAATGTTTATAAACTTTTATGTAGTGTTTGTGATATGAAAGCACTGTGTGAGAAAGGACTGTTGACACAATAACTACCATATCCATTCTCATAAGGACTTTATTTTGTGAATGAGTTCTGAGTATTTTATTATTATTATCATAGTTTTGTTGATTAACTAGCATGTCAAGTCTCAGGGAAACCATGAAATCAGATATTTCCATATGGTAAAAACAGTTATGATAGTTTATCTTGGGGAATGCCAACATGTCAGTTAACTGAGGTTATACATCCCTCTACAGAGGGTGCATGAAAAAAAGCAAATGAGTTAGGTTGCATGGTATCTCACAGACATCAGTTTTTATTCTAAAATTGTAAAATTATTAGCTTTACATTAAAAACTACAATTTTTTCTTTAATTTCTGCATTTTATCTTCTTTCTAATGATGCAAAATATTCATGGAATGCCAAAAGTTACTTTTTTTAAATGTTTATTTTATTGTAATTTGTCCAAATGCAAAAAATAAACATATCAAATTTCAGAAACTTTCTGTAAATTATCTCAAGTTTCACAGATTGTCATGAAATTTGTTTATAATTGGAGACTGTGTTTTTCAAGATCAAGGTATTAAAAATTTTATTAAAATGTTGTTATACAAATGAAAGCCATAATTGAGAAGTAGTGAAATAACTGTTAAGGTTTAAAATAACTTGCCCTCCAAAAGTCAAAATAACTAAAACAAAATGAAAAATAAATATGAAAAATAATGTATCTAAATATAACTATAAATAAAAATTTTTCTTTCTCTTGTTACCTCACAAAATTAATAAATAACTAAATATTGAAAATATATTGTAATTAAAAGATATATAAAATATTTAAATTTTTTCCAGCGTACACACGGACAATTTCAACCAGAATTTGAAAGAAACTTTTATGAATCGCAGCTAATAATTTTAGATACTTTAGAAAAGTGCTTAAATGGAGTAAGTTTATCATTTATTAAAAATTAATTAATTGCTATGTTAATCTTAAATTTTTTTTGTAATAATAGTAATTAATAAGTTTAGCAATTATTAAATGGGAATAACATAACATGATACAAGCATGAATTAGATAATTTAAATCTTCAATTAAGAAGGATAAAAACTTCAAAAGAACAATAATAGAATATGCTTTTATTTTAATTTTAAATAACATTAGGAAAGTGTTTTATTGTTTTTTTTTTAATTTAAAGTGCATTTTTAAAGGTTATTTTATTGCTTTCTATGTTCTAAACTGAAAATGTTTAAGTAATAAAAACAAAAGTACTTTTATTTTTGTATTTTTTGAAGTTTTTGAATTATTTAGCTTATGCATGTATTGTTGGCGTTGTATTATTGTCATCTGATAATTATACTTTGCATTTTGACAAGTAAAATCTAAAATTATTTGGTACAATCTATCGGTCATGTTTTGAACATAGAAATCAGAACTATTGATGTATTTTAAGTTTATTCACCATAAAAACAAAAAGTAAAAGAATCTTGCCATGCAGTCATTTCAATATGACTGAAGCTGAGGTTATGAAGAAAACTTCAAAAATTCAAAACAGTTAAGTTGTGATACTGGCATGAATCATTTTACATAGGAATGTTCAAATTCTTAGAACAATATGTTTAATTAGAATCTTTTTTGAATCTATTAAATATAAAATTTATGTATTATTCATGATGATACATCGTCATTGTAACAAATGAAAAAGATTTATCTAGCTTAATAAATTTGTTGCAACTAATTTTGTGAAAAATTTAGTTAAGTATAATTGGAATTTAAAATATTACTTGAAATTTATGGAGTTTTTACGAAATTAATTTTATATTATTATATTGCAGAATTTTTAAGTGAAAGATTTATCATCAAAAATTTGAATAAAAACTGTAACAGTGACTTATTAAATATTTTCAATCAAGATTACTTTTTAATTGAAGTGGAGTGTTAGCAAAGCTTCTTCTATGAGGCTTACAGAATTGTGTTTGTTCTCAAAATCTGTTTGATAGATTTTGATTAAAGTTTGCCATTTTCCATTAATTGCAATGAGAATCCAAAAATGCAATAAAAAAATTGAGGTTCATGACTTTGTTTTCAAGATATAAGGTCATTTCACAAGTGCACACAACAAAGCAATATCACACAAATTGCGCGACTTTGTCATGCGATGTTTCGTGGTTGCAAGCACATCATGCATGGGCTTATGGAATCAAGTTTGTTCTCAAAATTGAATGGATCAATTTTGATAAAACTTTGCCATTTTTCATTAATTGATATGAGGAATTCAGAAATGTAATGTGGGTCCATTTAAGTGTAAAAAATCCAGCAACAAATTGCTTAACTTTCTCAGCAACATTTAAAATCTGGTGGCACTGTCTGTCATGATATTTCATAACAGACAGTGCCATCAGAATAGCAAAAAGCTTTATTTTGTGAGTAGGGATGCGTTTTATAAAACATTGTAAATGCTAATAACGAGTGAAATTATCATTAAGTCAGACCCTACTTGAGATATGACACATGATTACCCTTTATCTCTCCACCCCATTGACGTTAAACTGCCAAAATTTAATAGTATGAATCTTTCTAATACACAAACTTTCCTGCAAAATTTCAGAAATTTTCGAAAGTACAGGAGTTATTAAGCTTCGAAGAGAGTAAACAAAATTATGCCACACACATTAACATCTATACATATAGATAAAAACTGAATGTTTTTGTATTTCTCTATATTTTAAAATTCCCTGAGTCCAAAAATATAAAAATCTTGGGGGGTCATTTTTTTGACAGATTGCCATACTTTCCTGGCTCTGTTAACAAAGGGCTTTAAAGTAAAAATAGGAGTCTATGATGTCTTTGTTTTCTATATACAAAGGTATTGCAGTGGCAATGTCTATGCTCTCTGATGTGACTAGTGTACCTAACAGAATTTAGGCTTAAGGATAAAAAATAAAAACAGTGCCTAACAGAAAATACATGCAAAAAACATAGGAACACAAGTATTGCCATTGATTGCTTTGTTCTTGGATTGTCTCTCTGTACCTGGCCGGTGCAAGGATCATGTCTCCTGTGGCCTGCAGATATGAGGATAGCCTTTTTGTGGCAGTAAGTGCAAAGTTTGCCTGTCCGTGTTTGTCAGGTACTGTACAAGAATCGCCTCTTCTGTGCCTAAAGCTTAGTTCACACTGAGTGCAATTCGCTGGCAAAAGCAAAAAACAGAGCGAATAACCCGTCAAACGAGTCATGTTTGACCGGTTATTCGCTCTGTTTTTTGCTTTCACCAGCGAATCGCGCTCAGTGTGAACTAAGCTTTACAGGTGCTTCTTTCCTTCCAGCTCCAATTCAGTTCTTTTGCAATATGACAAAGTCTCATAATGTCCTATTTAATGATATAATTAGATTGTACTTTTAAATAAAAAATACAGTTGGAACCAACATTAATAATAAAAAAAAAATGTTATAATAATTTTAACTTGATCATTATGAAATTTGAAAGAGAAATTTGTTGTATTTTGAGTCCATTTAGTTAAATTTAAAAAAATACATACATTAACTTATTTGCTTAGATTAAAAATTTCAAGTTTTTAAATTTGAAATATAATATCAGTAATAGTTCAATTGAATTCAAAATGTTGCTAATAATTTATTTTGGTGTAAACATTAAAATAAAGAAAATAAGAAAACTAAAAAAGAGCAAACAGTATCAAAATAAATTAACAAAAGATAATTTAATCAGTTTTCTTTTCACAGCTGTAATTTTTTTATGTAATTATGTAAATACACAATTATTTGTTTTCTTAGCAACCAAAGGAAACAACGCGATATGATGAAGCAATGAATGTGAAATCATTACTTCGTGAACTATGTCAGGTAAAAATTTGTTTTAATTATGCAATGTAAAAAATAATTAAGAAAGTTTTAATTATTATTTAAAAATACATTTTAAAATATATACCGTATATTTTTTCCAGCAATATTCTTAATATTCTTAACAGGAATTTTTTGTTTGTTTTTTGTTAGTTTATTGAAGTGCCAAGTGATAATCCTCTTGTTGTTGAATTGAAAAATTTGGCTTCCAAAGTGTTATTTGCATTGAGTTTAAACAATTTTAATGCAGTATTCAGCAGGATATCTGCCAGGTATTTCTTTTTTACTAAATGTAGTAAAATCCAATGTTTTTAATAGTTATGACATCACTGGCAATTCATTTACCATAGCTACTGTTTGGACACGGTGTATATTGAAACAACATGTTGCTATGTCCAGAAAGTTTTATAACAGGAAATCCTTGTTAGTTGGAAGTTCAAGGGATAAAATAATCACAACAAATTATCCAAGATTTACATATTTCTGTACAGTATGCTAAATGCCATGTAACTGATGTAATTTATTAAGCAAACAGAATGCAGCTATGTATAAAGAATACTGTTTTCATTAATTAATAATAATAATATAAATAAACTGCAGGTAAACAGCATGTGTCCACTGATAACCTCATGGATCACCAAATACATATAAAAAGTATAGCAGAATTCCTAGAAATGCAACCCTAATTATTTTTAAAGTGGCCCAGAAAGTAGCAAATGGCCCAAATCTAGTAGTGTAGAGCCCTACAAATATTTCAATCTACTACTATGTATTTTTTGAGATAAGAGAAAAAAGGGTAGTTTATGGGTAAAGTGATACCCAAAAAAGTGTTGCTGTAAAAGCGAAGTTACGTTGACCAGATTAGAGTTGTTTTTGGTCTGCTTTTCTCTTATAGCATGGAGGCACTTCAGTTTAAATGAACAAGTTAACATATGCATATCACAGTTTGGACAGAATTTTCACTTTGAATTATGAACTGTATTTTGAACTAGCCAAATTCCTTAACATGTAAATCTCTATTTCCCTGGCTGGGACAAATATTTCAGTTATGAACTAATGGGATTTTGAACTGTCCAATTTCAATTTAATGAGGATTTCCTGTAACAATCTTACATTAATAATTTTATATTAATACATTTTGCATAAATAACATTATTTACTTGTTATTTTTCCTATTTATGTGTGATTTAACGGTAATGTCTTATAGCAAAGTTTCTGCTAGATACGACTAATAAATACGGTAATAAACTAGTAACAGTTGAGTTATATTTCAATAATATTTTTTTTAATGCTGTTCAAAAGTTAATTCATAATGTGAAGTTTACATTTTTGTGCAGTTCTCTTCTCTTTGGATAGCCTTAAAGAATACATTGATTACTTTTAGAAATACTTTACACTTAAAATTTTGCTAAAAAAGTTACTTTGAGTATTTATTTAACAAAATATATTCTATTCTTCAATCTGTCAACAAATCACAATTAAATTAAAAATCTAACAAGCAATTATTTATTATGACATTGTCACGATGCCAAGCTGCAATTTTTAATTGTATTTTAATTTAAAAAATCATACGACTTCTGGTCCAGACTGGAAGTTCCTATATAGTTAATCAAGGCCTCTGATCTTTTCATATCTTTTCTCAAATTTCATCTGTCTATTCTGTTTTTAAGATTAACCTATCCCATTTTGAAATTTTTCTCTGTTGCATGTCGCGCCATGTTTGAATTTTTGTTGATGATAAGCCTAACAAAAATTACATGTTTTTGAAAAAATAATCATATCGTCCAAAATAATTTTTATATTTTGCACAAACAAAATAGATATAATTTTTTTGTTTTTACATTTATTAATATATTTCAGAAGTTAGTTTTAATAATTTATAATGACTAGTGACATCTAGTTTCAAAAACATTACGATGCTGAAATGAGATATCTCAGGTCCACAGGTCAAGGTCATTAGGTTGTGACCTGAGATATGTCCGGAATACCAGGGAGTAGGTTAAAGGAGGACAGATGGACGGCAGACAACAGTGGGAATCTACAGGTATGCAATTTGAAAATTGCAGCCCAAAAATTAAAACTTTTAATTTTTAGGGGCTTTTATTCTTGGAAATGAAAAATAATGATAAATGCATTTAAGACTTTAAATTTTAAATTACTTTTTTTCAATAAATAATCTGTTTTGTTGTTATGCGTGTTGAAATTGTTGGAATTGGGCTGCTTACCTAAACCCACTGACAGGGTTTGCTGACTTGTAGTCTTTTGTTCTAAAGAATTAACAATAAAAACCTGCTCTTTCTGTCTTTTGTTGTGTGTAGTGTGTAGTCATTAGTGTTGTCAAGTCCAAGAGTATGGACCACTTTTATTTAATTTCAACAGGTGGGCCCAGATTACCCTTTATAGTAGTGCATGTCAGATAAGTCAAAAAATATATATTTATATATATTTTCTCAAGTTGACTGAACCCAACATAGTGGAAACAGGAATTTTGCTAAATCTCCCTATACTCAGATACCAATTTTTTGAGCTGTAAATTCAGAGTAGAAATCATACTGGAAGAAAAAGGAGTCAAGGAATTAATTATGATTATGAAAGAAGGAGCACAAATAGAACAGCTTTCTGAAAGAGAAAAGTGAGTACATTTCTAAGGACACACAGGCTAAAGCCACCATTGTCCAGTGCATTTCAGATAGACACTGGAGTACATAATACAAAAACTGCATTTGATATGTAAATGCACTAAAAGTGTTTTTGAAAGAAAGTATACTATCAAAGTTGTTTGTTAGGCATCAACTATCAAACCTAAAATGCGAAGAAGGGGCAAAACTACAAGATCACCTCATTTGCTTTGACAGTCTGATTAGCAGTGGTGTGCCAACCTTGGAAGCAGTGAAAGCACCGCTTTCCTTGTATTTTCTAAAATAAAAAGACATATTGTGCGATTATTTTCATATTTTAACATACTTTGAATTAATTAAAATTAATATTTTATTATAACCACATTATGTATCTTATTACAAATTTCTGTACTACATGTGAAAAAAACGATAAGATTGCTATTGTATATTCGAATATCAGTGGCGGAATTGTCAAATACGGGACAGCTTCCAAGCAGCCAGATTATACACATTTGCGCATGCACTTTACAGAGCACCAACCTCATGCAGTTTAGCTGGTGGAACACCAAAATATTGTATAACACTTTCAATGATTCTATCCAGGACCGGTTCTGGGCTGTTGGCTGCCTGCCTGCTAGATATTTGGCCATCCTAGCCCCATTATGTGAATTGCGAGTAGATTTATAAGTTAACCCAATCGATAGGAGTTTACTGGTATGTTTTTATGATAGTTCTGTATAGTTAACGGGAGTTTAAAAAAATCCATTAAAATATTTGATATATTTATTCCACTAACCGATTTTATATTACTCACGGATTTCAATGTTAAACCAGTGATATTACAATTTCGTACGTCCCATCTCTAAAGGGATGTAGAAAAAAACGTGTACAATTCTTGTACAATGTTAAAAAAATGAACTGTTACTTTGGCAACATCATTTACAACTAAATGTAATGAATGAGATGCACAAGGTACAGAAAAAAGATCTAGAATTTATTTTCCTTAAATTTATGATTTATGTATCTGTTGTCATAAATATTTGTTTTTCCACTTCTTTCCCAAGATTACAAATATTCAAGTACAGAGTAACCAGTTTCAACTTATTTCTACTTAAGAAATAGTTAAATAATTAAGAGATTAGGGAATTAGGGACATAAATAAAATCCTGATGAAAGAGCCAAAATTTTACTTAAACAAAAGCTTAACTGAACCATCTCTAGCTGAGTACACTGGAGACTGATTTCTTCGTATTATTAAAGTAATAAAGACAGAAATTTTTCCAGTTCAATGAGAGTGACCGAAAAGTTGTAAATTTTGGAAATTTCTGAGGACACTTGGTCCTAAAACGAATTAGTTAGAAAACAAATGACTATTAAGTTTAACATATTTAGATTTTTACAGCTATAGTGAGAAACATTATGTCATGTTCTTTGAGGTCATGTCCTTTGAGGTTTACTAGTGATGCAACAAAAGAGATATTTGGCATTGACCGGTATCGGCACTTTCTGGATTACTCTGATTCCATCCATTAGCCATTTGTAGATAAGTGGATTGTTTTAAGATTTAAAAAGTAAAGAAGATTTTATGTTATTTTTATGTTCTTTACAAAGCTATATTTACCGTATTTTGACGAGTATAAGTCACACTTTTTTTACTACTTTTTGGGGCTCAAAATCATGGTGCGTCTTATACTCGATAGGTAACCATTTTTACAGTGAAATTACCTACAGTAGTGGTCCACTCTAGGGACCAACCTGTGCAGTGGTCCGTTAAACAGATGGTCCCTCAACCGAATGACTATAGTATCTAGATTATCAGAGTAGTGACACACGAGTCATCGCCGCCATGTTCTGTCGACTGTCATCACGTGACCTCTGAGTTAACATTAAGAAATGACGATTATTTCAGTTTAATAAAAGTATCAATTCATCCATCCATCATATTCTTGAATAAAAAAACAAATAAAATGCATCTTTAGACAATCCTATTAAAACAGTTTTTTTCTAAATTTTTTGTCTCAAAATAGGGGTGCGTCTTATACTTGACAGCAACTTATACTCGTCAAAATACGGTAATTATAATTTTCTTTAAAAGTATATTCATCAATTGAAGAATATTTTGTACCAGGTATGTACATCCATCACACATTTTATTTCACCAAGTAAGTTTTTATAATTTTATTTTTAAGTGTTAGCCCTTATATCGTTGCTAGCGATTCAGAATGTAATTGTGATATTAAAAATACTTTTAGAGAAGTCTACGGTTTTTACTGGCTTATCGAACAAACAAATATGAATGGACCTTAGACCAGGGATTGGAATTAGCGGCTCTTCGAACGTAAACTCCAATTTCACCTCACCTCATTTCACTGCAGCCTTATAACTTATGAATTTATGAGATGAGATAGAAACTTTGACTCGTACAGCATACTCTCTACCACTCTTTAGCCCATCCGCACATGACCACACTCGCATTGATCAATATGAGTCGCATGCAAGTGGCAGCATTTGAACCATATCTATCTATATATACATAACCCATTGAACACGTGTCTGTTTGTGTAACATTATGCCAAAACAGCCACTAGAGGCACCCCTGTCATGTGTCGTATTTTGCACATTTAAATTAACAGTATAAATTATTATTTATTTGGCCAATAGCCAATAACAATATAAATAATTCAGTATATTTGTAATAGGAATTTATTATTGTCACAGAATGCCTGTAACGCACACTAGGGGGCATCTCTCTGGTGCATGTTATATGTGTGTCTCTCTGGTACTTTTGTTATACTGTTTCCATGACAATTTGGCTCTTCTCACTTGACAAACTGCCAACCCCTGCTCTAGACCATCATTGATGCGAAATTAACTAATTGTCCCTAGAAGTCTGCTTCTTACAGAAACACAGCTTCCCTATCATCAAATGTCATGGCACACCACTGCTGATTAGGGATCTTTAGTGCTAGTTTAACTCCTGATGAGGATGACCTATAGTCTATATCAAACTCCAGAAGGCATTGACATGGAAAGGTACTGTAGTTAAATAAAGCTCTGTATTGATTCAGAGAGACTATGTTGTTGGGATAAATGCTTTGATGTATTTGCATACAAGAATAAATTGCAATGAGCAAAAAATGATCCATGCTTATACATTGGAGACTATATTTGGATTATAATTTTTTTTTATGTTTTTCTGCTAACTGGTGAGCATGACAATCAAAAATCTTGTTAATTGTTTAAAAACTGAATTCAACTCAAAAGACCTTGATTAACTCGTCATTCCTGGGAGTGGAAATCAGTTATGATGAAAATTCTGTTAGGTTGAATCAAAGGAAATTGATTGACAAAATCTTTGCAAAGTTCACAATACATGATAAAGGAATCTTGACACCTCTGGAGCCAAACTTCAAGATTGATACTGATGAACCAATTTGCAATATACCCTATAAGAAACTTATTGGAAGTCTAAATTACCTGGCCATCATAATATTCTACTCTGCAGCTTATCTTGGATGTTTCCTTAATAACACTCCAACGTCATCAGCATGGAAGGCTGTCAAAAGAATCTTGAGATACATCAAAGCTGCTCAGGTCCTATAGCTAACCTTCTACAAGAGGAAACCACCAGATGGCATCGATGTAACTGCCTATGCTGATGCTGACTGGAGATCAGACATGACAATTTGAAAAAGTGTGAGTGGATCAGCAATCCACTACTGTGGAAACCTAGTCTCAGGGTATTCAAAAGAAACAGCAAACTGTCATACTTTCACTATAGGCCAAATATCAAGCATCTGCTCGCTGTACAATAGAAATTCTGTTTGTATAAGAACTCTCAATGGACTTTAGTGAACACACTGTCAAAGCTCATATGCTAGTGGATAGTCAAAGTACAATAGCTATAATGACCAACTATGAAAACTCAAGAAGATCCAAACACATTGACATCAAATTTAATTTCTTAAAAGACCTTATTATAAATGGAACTGAGTCTGTTGATCTATGTTCCTTCAAACATGAATATAGCAGATATTCTCATGAAAAGTCTATGCCCAAGAAAGTTTCCAAATATTTATAAACAAATTATATTTGATTTGATGCTGTACACAATATTATTTTGTGTGTTAAATGCTCTCCAGGAATGCTATACAATCATTCATGTCTTGTATCAATTATTGATTTTTCTCATTGATTGGTTAACTAAAACTCTTAATTGAAAGGGGAGGTTGAAATTATTGGAATTGGGCTACTTACCTAAACTCTCTGCTAGGGTTTGCTGGCCTGTACTCTTTTGTTCTAAAGGATTAACAATAAAAATCTGTCATATTTGTCTTTTGCTGTGTGTGGTATGTAGACATTATTGCTGTCATGGACCACTTTTGTTTAATTTCAACAATGCAGTATGTAATAACAAGTTTTAAGTTTTTATCTACTACAGTTTATAAAAATAAATAAATAAATAAAAATGTTACAGACTAGTATCAGGTACTTGCAATATTATCATTTTTATATTTTAATAAGCAAACAATACTGCAAGCTTTTAATTTAGTTAAATATGGCTAATTAATTAGTTATACTTCCCAATTAAAATTTGCTAATGTTGGTTATTACTATAGGTGCTCCCCTACTTTTGAACAGGTTAGGTTTCTGAGGTTTTGTCATAAGTCAAAAACTTACCTAGAAAGTACATTTTTACACAGAATAACCACATATTGTTAGTATTTGATCCTTCAATGCATTTAATGGAATACATTACACTTGTTTAACCATTTGCTACTACTAAGTAGTGGGTGTTTCAAATGCAGGTTTTTTCCACCCGACATACTTAGTTTTATAATGTTAAGTTTCCATGGTAATAGAGCCACACTTCTTGCAATTATCTTCACTACTAGATTTACTATTAGTTTTGGACATATTTTTGAAGCACTAATCATAAAAGTTTATAAAAATTGAAAACAGTAGTGAAAAATGCTGTTACTCCAACATTACCAACTTTGAGGCCACCTTGTGAGCTGTGATGGAACATCAGAATTCATACAAAAATGAAAAATGATGATATGCAATAGAAATAAATCTACATTAATTATTATTACTGACTTTGACACCATTTCACAACTGACAAGAGAACTTCATAATATGTGTGAAATTTAAGTTTTAGATGTACAGTCAAATTGTAAGTTTCTGAAAGTTTATAGGGAACTCCCCTACTTATAAGTTTATAAGTAGGGGAGTTCCTGTACCTATTCAGCTTAGTTTATAATTTGTTTTATACAATAAAAAATTTTTTACATTCATCACACTACAAAAAATTTTATTTGTAATTATTTGTGAAAATTCTTTCCATTTGGTAACATGTCATTGTATTATCCACACTCAACCTTTNGTAAAACATTTTGTAATGTAACTTCCCTAAAATATATAAATATATGAAAAATATCAATTTGTATGGATGGCTCTATTTTAAACATCATAGAACAGAATATCAGCATTACATTTCATTTTAAAAATAAATCAAATATTTCATTCAAACAATTAAAGAAATAATATAACAAATTAAATCATATTTATTTTAATTTAAAATTAATTAATGTAAAAATTATAATATATATATAAAATTTATATGAATACTAATCATCTTATAGATTGCAAGAACTGTCAAATAGTAATGAAGAAAATCCTGATTATATTGATATTGAACTTATTCAACATATTAATCTTGATATTAGTCGCTTAATAAAATTGCTATCAGGTAAATATTATGAGTATATACTTATTATTCTTTAATTAAATAATAACAACTTAAAATTTATTTAATATATTTTTATTTAAAGTTATTTTTTATGTCATGATATCATTAATAAAAATCTTGATTTTTCAGTTTAAAAATTTTGTTATATACTAAAATATTTTAAGTTATGAAAATAATTTAGAACAATTTTTTGTTTTTCAGAAATTAATCAAAAGTTTAAGAGCTTAAAGAAGAGTGCATACTTGGTTTTAATGAATAGTGTGGAAAAAGTAATTATAAATTTAATGTATATAGAATATTTATACTTTTAATGTAACAATATTGTAGGATATTATTTAGAAAAGATTTTTCAGGTCTGTTAATGATTGTAAATAAGATATTTAAATAAAGACTGCTTTAAGAGAAACAAATACATTCCCATAATTTCCATAATGTGATTAGACATCTATTGAATTATCATCATCTACCTCATATGTTCTGGTATGTTCTCATTTTTCAAGTGTTCTGAAATGTCATCTATCGCAAGGTCACCTTATTTATTAGACACTTTAAATACAATGCCTTAGGCTTACAAATACAGTTTTAACAAAAAGTTTTACAGGAATTTGGAAGGAAAACAAAAATTTTAAAATAAAGATATTTTTTATTTTTATTTACAAAAATTATAAATAGACATTTTTAAAAATAGAAGTAGGCTTATTAAATGCCAATTCTTGAAAACATAAACTATTGTGAATCATATTTACTATATAAAAATCACATTTAACATATAAGATTGGTAATTAAGATATATTTGTTTTGTCATTTTTAATTTGCAAATTCTTATTATTTTATTGATAGGCAGTTATTTTAATATTTCACTTTTTGTAGAAAATACTGATAAAGATGATAATTTTGAACAGATAAAACAAATGATTTTTATATGATTTAATGTTGAAAATACTTGTTTACCTTCTTCAATCATCCCAAAATTGATAAGTAAATTTGAAGTGCAACATTTGTATTTGGGAAGCTTGTTACCACATTTCATTTAATTTGTGCTGATATTAATTCTGATATTGTTTTGCATTCCAAGAATGATTTTAGAAATAATTCACTTACAGAGAAATCTTCTAAATCTAGATTATATTTATGGATTTTAGTCTTTGCTGTGGAAACAATTTCACATTCTGGCATTGGTTTATCAATAAGTCAGATCTGTCTTAAAGGTTATAGGCAGATCACCTTTTATAAGAAAGTGATCAAAAGTTTATTTATGCTGATTGTATTTACAAATATCTGGGTATAAAATGAATGAAATAGGAAATAGGAATGATGACAGTGAAAGTGATAGTGAAGATCTTAGTGAAGTTCTTTTCCAACTCCGTCTCATTGAGTTGGTTTCCATGTGTATCACGATTCGATGTAGTGATCCAGGTTCAATGGAAAGCACACCTCCACACTCAAATTGATAATATTCACAGTTTATTTACAGATTTCTATACGTAGAAGGTACAAGTTTGAAAACATAATATATATATATATATATATGATAACAATGCATGGTGACTCACGTACTAGTTTGGTTTCTGGGAACTTTTAAACTTTAAAGAGGACTCAGTCAGCTCGTGGAGTTGGCTCAACTGCACAGTCCATCCAGTCTCCACACTAACCCATCCCTGAGATGTTTACCAGAGGAGAACACTCTCTCTATGCTCAGCGGGCCTTCCAAGTGCCTGAGCTACAGTGTACCAGTCTCTTGCCCTTCTCTCTTCCTCTCTCGTTTACCCCGCAATTTAAGGGTTTTTTTGGACGGGAACTTCTGACCAATCACAACCCCTTCTTGCCCGAATAGCTTTCACTCGGGCCCGCCGTCATCCGACGAGAGTGAAGCTTACATAAACGTCTGCCACTTGTTTACATTCAGTTGTTTACCATATGGCAAATGGTCTGATGTCTGACTACAGGTGGGTCCAATTGACAAAGCCGGCACTTCCTGTGTTTTCCCTTGTTTACAAGTCAATACCTTACAAGTGGTATTACCCGACCGCATGTGGGTCCAATTGACAAGGTCGCGCCTCTTTTGTTCCCACTCTGCTAAAAGGTCAATACTTTACAGTGATGAAATATTATTTCAATGACTTTCCAAATTTTTTAATGCAAATTTTTTGTATACAAATAAAATTAATAATAAAAGGTTGATTTTATATTTTTGTCCTAATTTTTTTTCAAACAATAAGGATTCCAAAATTGGGAGTTGACTTATATTCAGGCCAATAAAGTAATTTCTCCATATTTTTTAATGTACAATCATTTCAGTAACATAATGATTATTATACAGTATAATGAAATAAAATAATATCTCTTTTTAATGTTATATACAGTAAAGTTTCTGCACATTAAAATGTTTTGTAGAAAAAGAAAATTTATAGTTAAAAATTTATTTTAAATGAAATATATTTTTTCACTACAGGCTATTTGGAATTGGATGGATACTTATCCACAAGAATTTATGGATTTACAAAAGAAGCCAAATGAAGAATTAGCTGGTTAGTAAAACTTTTATATTTTTAAAATTAATTAGAAAATAGTTTTAATGAATAGTTTTTGTTGAAATTAATTTATGCTCACATTCTTTTACATTGTTACATATGTAATATTTTTATCATCAACTAATTGAAAATGAATATAATTCAATTGAAATAATTTTTAGTTTAATTGGAGAAAAGATTCAGCTAGAACATTAAACATAGCATATTTAACAAATTTTTAAATTGTTTCTAATTTGATCTAGACTTTTTTATACTTTTATTTATCAATTAACTTTAAATTATTACTACAAAGATATGCTAAAAATATTTATTTCTAAAATAATTTATTATGTTAAAATGGATCAAATGTAGGAAATAATGGACATTAGAAACAAGTATGAGTTGTTGAGTACAGTAGAGCGTTGTTTATCCGAAAGCCGGTTATCCGAAACGTCAGTTAACCGAAAGCATTCCAGTCGGCAAATTTAAGTTTTTGCTAGTGCTATGGCGCTGCAATCTTTGGCTATATCTTGGGCTACTCCAATATTTTTTTTGTTGGTGTGTGTGTTTTAGCTGGCAGCACTGGCACTTTTGTTTGTTGTGCTGAATCAAACATTTTTGATACTAGATTAACTTCTAAAGTATATTTTTGTTTGGTTTTTATATTTTTAGTATATTTATTTTATTTGTAAAAAATGAAGAAATAATTTTTAATGATACAATAGCCACGATTATTATTTTAAAAAGTTTATGTTAGGCTTAACATTGACTAAAATTCAACACGAAGTGACACACAAGAAGAAAAATTTCAACATGGGATAGGTCAGAGGTCGGAATTAGCGGCTCGCAAGCCGCATGCGGCTCTTCAGAAATAAACTCCAATTTCATCTCACCTCATTTCACCGCAGCCTTATAACTTAAGAGTTTATGAGATAGAGCCGCTGAACAAACTTCGACTTGTTCTCCGTCCGCACATGACCACACTCGCGTTGATCAATATGAGTCGCATAAGAGTGGTAGCATTTGAAGCATATCTATATATATAACCCATTGAACGCGTGTCAATCCATCCGTGTAACTTTATGCCGAAAACAGCCACTAGAGGCGCCTCTGTCGTGTGTCGTATTTCGCACATTTAAATTAATATGCGGCTCTGGTACTTTTGTTATCCTGTTTTCATGACAATTTGACTCTTCTCACTTGACAAACTGCCGACCCCTGGGATAGGTTGATATATTTTTTCATACATAATCGGTTATCCAAACAACCTCAGTCCCCAATTGATTTGGATAAATGACGCTCTACTGTATATTTATAAATTGTTATTTTTTATAATTATTAAACAATACCTATTTCTAGACATATGCTATTATATTTTATTTTTAAAATAATGAGAATTAACATGTTAGAGAAGAAAGGTTGAATGTATTATAGAGATTAAATTTATAACTCAATAACTGCTATATAATAGCACAAGTATTAAATTAATTATTATTCTAGAGTCAGAAATTATTTGATGAAAATTAATTTTATAAACAATAGTGCAAATGGACAAATAACTAAAAGAAGCCAGGCTTCTGGCTGTTAAAGAATATAACAGAGAGAAAATATGATGATTAGTCAAATTTTGACCTTTCCTCTCCTCCTCTTTTTTTTTTTATATTCATGACACCAAAAATCAAAAAACCTTTACAAAATTGTATTTCTGTCTGTTCTGCATTTGCATGTTTGTTTATAAAGAAAGAGGGATTGTATTAGATGGTATTTACAAATACTGCAATATTGTAAAATTTGCATTCGTCTATTTTTTCTCTTTCACTCAGATAAAAACTTCAGGAGTGAATACTGCCAGAGAATACAAAATTTTGTTGTATTATCTGACAAGATGTAAGAATTAAGATGTAAAAATTACATTACATGTATAACAAATATTCTACAGTTATATTCTGTATAAGTTCTGTCTTATTTAATATTTTTTGAAAGGTAGAAGTATTCATTTCTAATATCATGGGAAAAGATACTGTACAGTAAATTTTGTTATAACAAATGTTGGTTTAATAAAATTACTAATATAACAATCCTTGCCCATTTACTATTCATCCTAATATAAAAATTTATAAAAATGTTTTATTTTAACAAATATCACTAACAAAAATTTCAGTTTAATGTAACAAAAATTAAAGCTCATATGAACAAAAGTGCTGATTACATTGAAATCTGTAAATATATAAATTATAAATAGAGATATATGTTGCACTAACCTTATGTAGCTTTGCAGTTAATTTTTGAAACAGCTATATAAAGTTAGTGTGACATATCTGTATTTATAATTATTGCTTTGTCCATAGGATGGATTTTAATATATAAATTAATTTTCTTTGTTGTCAATGGATACTGTTTTGACATTTATCTGATAATATGAATTTAACTATAATTATTGATTTAGTTTGTAGTATAGTGTCAGTATTGTACAGTACAATTGTCCAAAGTGGTATTATTGATATTATCTAATATTGTAGATGATGATGAGATTTTCATTTTGGTTATAGTCAACATGATACAAAGTCTATGCCATTTTCTAATTGGAATTCTGTCACATAATGTAGGAATTTGTGGAGAAGGTTTTGATTACAACATGAATACAACATGACTGAGAATTACAGAATAAACAACGGCTATTTTTAAGTGAGATACACAATAATCAGGCCACTGTTGTTTTGTGTTTCAACTGTTCAAAACAGTGCTGACAATAAACTTTTAGTTACAAATACAGACAGCTAGGTAGTTGAGGCTGTATCCATTCTGGAGAATCAAATTCATGTTTTATGTTCAGAAGTTTTCAAGGAAGTTGAACTAGAGCTCCTCGTCTCAACAACCCCATTATGGGTCTTGCTTAACCCATGGTGAGCATGATTAAAATGCCTGCATAGTGCCCACAGTGCAGAGAAAGTCAAAAGATGGAAAAGTTACAACAAATTGTTGAGTTACTATGATTTTTTAACAGAATTTTAAAAATGGAAATTTTGCTAAAAGTGTTGAAAAAATTGACTTAAAGATTCTTTGCCCTCAAGGTATAGGAGTTTTTCAATAATTAATAGCTTTTCAACATTCTGGTGTATTGACTATTTATCAATATAATGAAATTTTATTATAATGAATGTATTTTTATGTTTCCTGCAATTTTGTTAAACTAACATTAGTTTATACTGTGTTAATTTATTTTTTAATAGAAGATTTCAAATTGAAATGAAAAAAAGACTTATAATGCACACACAATTGTTTTCCAAATGAATAAAAATAATACTGAACATAATACATTAAATAAAATATAATACATAATTAGGAAGAAATTATAAGATTATTAGATTTTTTTTTTTTAATTTATATACAATATTTAATATTGTCAATAATTATTTGGAAGAAAAAGTGTATATTTTACTATATAATGATTAATTTTAATATGCAAATTATTATATATTTATTCTAATCTAAAAATAATTATTTTATTTTCTTAGATTGTTGTGATCGTTTATTTGATTTGCTGGATAATTTTGCTGAAAACAATAACAAAAAGAAAGCTGCAACTTGGCCTTTACAAATTATGTTGCTTGTTCTCTGTCCAGTAAGCACCTTAAATGCTTTTACATTTTAATTACATTTGATTTTTATTATATGATATTTTCTAAAAATATTATTGTACTAATTAGAACTAAATATTTAATATTAGTGTTTAATAACAAGTGTTATATTATTCTGATTATAAATTATCTCTGAGGAAAAGTAAGAAAGGGGTCTTTTATGTCATTATTTTGAGAACAAACTGTTAACAAAAAATTTCTGAAATTTCAACTATTCTTTTAACTGTTATTACTGTTAACTTATTTCTGTTGTTATACTTATCATGAATCAATTTGTTTCAGATCTTTTGAAGTTTTATTTATGTTTGTTTGAATAATTTTGTATGTCAATAGATCTAAAATGTATTGATTTTTTTTTTCCATTATCAATTGAATTTTGGTGTTAAATGTATTTGTAGGATGATTATTATTATTATAATGAATATTAATGTTTTATTTAATAATCTTTATGAAATAATTATTTTGTTTCCACAAATTAAATTTTTTTCAAAATTATATTTATGATATAAAATTGCATTGCATTTATTTATTTTGTTTTTCATGTGTTCATTTTTTTTTCACTTAGAAATTAAATTCATTGATTAACCTTTTGATATATTTTTGAAACATACCAATAAGATAGATTTGACTGAATCAGTTCATATGAGAAATGTCATAAGTAATAATCTGTCACTCAAAAACAAAACTAATTTTTATTTTTAAACTTTTCTTTTTTCATTTTTTCAATTATTTTTGGTAGGAACTAAAAATAAACAAAAAGAAATAAAAATAATTGAAAAAATGATCAGCAATGAATTAAATTTATTAAGAGATTAAAATTTTTACATATACATTATTTCTTAATTCTAAAATGCCAGTTTATTCTAAGTTGCAACATGAGTTTAAAATAGAATTTTAAGATTTTCATTTATATTTCTCTTACCAAGGCAAATGTGATTTTAATTTGTCTAATGCAAAATTATGAAAAATTATATAATTTACAACATCCCCTTCTAATAACAGGTAATTCACTATCATTCATAGAGATTGTCAGCACCTTGTCTGAATACTTTCCTCCTTTCCTCTGCTATAAATTCTGTTTAATATACCACTACAACATTTTTTTGTTTTTAATAGAAGACCTGAAAACTTTCTTTAGAGTGACAGTCATTGATATTTTGTTCACTGTTTAAACATGTGGTGATCTTATTAATATTATACAAATGCCAATAAGACAAGTTTAATTAAAAGTAATTTGCTTAACATTTCTAAAGTTTTAACTAAAGTTTTTAGTATACATTATAATTTATAGAATTAGCTAGAATTTTGAAAATTTTTTCAATATTATAAAAGTGAAAATTTAGATTTGTACATTTTATTACTTCAGATATAAATTAATTTCAAAATTACAATTTAATAGATTATTTAATTAGTTATTAGTATTGTTAGAAAATATGGTTCATTTTAAAATATATTTAATGAAATAATTTATAGAAAATTTTAGAAGAGATTGTTAATGCTGATTCAGGAGCACCATTGTCTCAGAAACATACTAGAAAGGTAATAATAGTTTTCAAAGTTAAAAATAACCAAAATACATTTATTTGATTATTATTCTTATTTGAATTTCAGAGACAATTTGTAGATAGTGTTAAGAAAGCACTAGGCCCTCATACAAGTAGCAAGCAATTGAGTGAAGCTGCAGCTGTTACATGTGTGAAATTATGTAAAATATCAACATATATCAATATTTTGGATAGTAATAATGTAGTATTTTCTTTAGTGCAAGCTGTAATTAATGATTTAAAGGTATTTGAAAAATCTTTCTTAAAAAAACTTAAAAAATGATAAGTTAGAGCTTTTTTTAAATACAACATTCTATTATTTTATTTAAAGAATAGATGCTTAGATTTCAAATTTTACATTTATTTAAATAAAAATTTCATTAGTTTAGTATATAAAATTTTAAACAAAAGCTAATCTATGTAAGTTCAATTAATTTATTTTCTTACATTTTTATGAAATATCTGTGTAAATGTTAACTGATAGGAGTTAATTTTGAAAAGAAAATCTTATTTAATGTCATGAAAGTTCACAAAACTTGGCATCGTCTTTACAAATAAATTCATAAAATAAACAAGGATTTAATTAAGTCAATATTTTTTATTAAACAAAAGAAATGTTTTTAGTGATTATTTTCAGCTTAGAATCATCTACTGTATTAGAATGATGTAGAACAGAATTCAAGTTATGTATTCAGAATAATTAAATAGAACAAAATTTTTGAGAATGAAAAGGAAATACAATAGAACATGTCAAATTAAAAGTAAATAAAATAAAAGCATGAAAATAATTTTTGTGTAAAATTTCAGGATAAAAAAGTATACATTTTGGAAAATAAAATGTTCCTTAGGCAAATCATACAGGGAGAAAAAAGAAATTGAAGGAATTTAATAACGATATCCAAACAACATTAATTTTGTACACATCTTCAATATTAATTACATTACAATGCTGGCTTAAAATATAGATATACAAGTACTCTAAAATTTATTTTTGCCAGTAACTGTCAATTATTTATTACTTAATATTTCTAGGCTTTGGATGTTAATATTAATTAGGCCACTAATAAGCTCTCCAGAAAAATCATATTAAACCCATCTGAAATTTATTGATGTTTTTATTTTATCTTATTTCATTTATTTATTTTAAATTTTATTTAATGTTATATTTCTTTTTAATTTTAAAAGTTTTATTGTATTATAATTGTTCAGAATATTCAATTAGAATTTTGTTCTACTATGTGTATTCTGTTCTACATCATTTTAATACATGGCTATAGGCTGACAATAGTCAGATTTTGATTGAAAATGTTTATTTTGTTTAATAAAAAATGTTGGCATTCTGAAATAAACAGTGATTAGATTTATTTATCTGATATCACATAGTTATTTTCTATTACTTGTTTGATTCTAGAGAAATCAACAATACAATTTATAAATTAAAAGATATATTTAGATGGAATATTAAAAAGAGTATACTCTGTTTAATTATATAAATTCTTCAGAATTTGGGAAGATAATGTTTGTGAAGTGATTAATTTAAAAATAGTTTATAAAAATTGATTTTTAAATTTAATCTTACTTTTATACTTGATTTCCCCTTGTTCTTGTTTTCAATTGTCAGAAGTAAGCATAAGATTGCTTAAGAGAACTAATCACAGAGGAATATCACAAAGCTGGATTATACAAGGTTTATTGATTATGAAGGATATGCATTTAAG
>NW_019384394.1:733142-810151 GCF_000671375.1 Centruroides sculpturatus
CCCCTTTTCCAAATTTTAATATCAACTCAAAATAATTTAAAAAGACAAATTACAATAAAACGGTTTATTATCCAACTATCAGAAATTTCACAACATGCCAAGGAAGAGAGGAAGGAGAATTAAATAATCAAAATTATAAAGTATATAAAAATTGGGAATATTGCACTTCTAACAATCTCTGTGAGTATGTGGGCTAAATTTAAAGAATCCGTGCTTCTTGCATGTACAACTGTATGTGGCCAGCTCATGCGCCGGAAAACCTTCTGATTTATTCGTGTACGCACCAGACGGAAAAACAAAAAATATAGTGTATCCACAAGCACTCCAATAAATAAATAGAATTGAAACGACACTTTGAAATGTTTTCCCGATAAAAAAAATAATAATAAGTTTCAATAAAAATGATAAAATGTAAATTTAATTTTATCATAACGAGTTTGCTTGAATTTCGTTTCTTCTGAGATCACAGCAATGCACGACGGGTAAGCTAGTAATCAATAAAGCCTGTATAATCTACCTTTTGTGGTGTTTTTGTGTGAATAGTTATCCTAAATAATCTTAAGCTTACTTCTGACAGGAATCTTGGTTTAAATATTAAATGTGAGAAAAAAATAATAATAATAAATAGTGTTTTTGAATTCTTTAATCTTTTTAATTGTATTTATAAATACAATTAAGTTGTTTTACATACCAGATTCATTTTAACTAATTGACTTGTATTTCTCCACAGTCTTGCAAATTTCTCCACAGTAGAGTTTTGAAAGATTCCTTTTTAGTGGTATATAAGTCATGTGAAAATAGTTTCATGAATAGATATTTTAATGGAGATATTTCTTATACAAAGTTTAGATTTACCAGAAAATCTTTTCTTATTACTGATATTAAATGAATTAATAAAATGTTCTTTATATAAATTTTTTTATATATCAATAAAAATAATGAATTATTTATATCAGGTCCAATGTATGTCACATAACATACCCAAGATATGCTATGATGGGAAAACTAACCCTTGAATGATTAGTATTATACTAAAATAGAGATATAAAGTTTGCATAAAATTACGGTTTTACTTCATGAATGCAATTGATACCAAATTATCATACTGGTAGGACAAATTATGGGTAGATAATAAACTTAAACCCTATATGGTCTTTTGAAATTAAAAACATTTTCATGTAAAACTGTTTTAAACAATTAAAATTACTGTTATTTAATTTCAGTAGGAGATGAAAGTACGTTTTATCATTTAAATACACTAGAAACACTATCAGTTCAGTTCCTACATTATGTATGAAAGCTGCAAGTAATAAACTGTACTAATGATCTTCAGTTGGTTTATTTTCCAGCTTTCTTTCCCACTCCTCAGTTTTTCTGAAGGTCTACAGAGTATTGAGAAGTCTAGCTCCAAAAAGCCTTCCTTGCTATGGGTCTGACAAACAAATGCAAATGCAATACTACCTGAAGGCTGGATTATTAGATCCTATTAGATACCTGGAGCTGATGGATCAAACTGAACATCATTTAGCCAAAAACGTTGTTTACTGTAACTCTGTTACATAACAGAAACATCTTTGCACTTCAAAATTTTATTTGGCCTTTTATTGTAAAAAAGGAAAACTATGCCAAACACAAAACATTTTATAATGCAGTCTTGGAATGGGACAATAAACTAGCAAACAAGGATTGTGTTGTGGGATTTATTCATTTGAAGGTCCAGATTGTTTCCAGTAGGTAGTGCTGTGGCACTGCAATATTTAGCTATGTCTTGGGTTACTCCGATATTATTTTTTTGGTGTGCGTGTTTTAGCTGGCAGTACTGGTACAACCATGAGAGGGTACCTAAGGACATGCCAGTATTTGAATGAGGCTTTTTTTCCATCATGAGTGGTGAGCTTTGCTTGTTTTGTGTGGTGTTTTTCTGAGGACTGTGTGTCAGCTGTGTGTCGTACTGAATCAATGTTTTTGATACTAGATTAACTTCCGAAATATTTTATTTGTTTTTATATTTTTCACTATATTTATTTTGTTTGTACAAAATAAAGAAATAATTTTTAATAATACAATAGCCACAATTATTATCTTAAAAAATTTTCATTAGGCTTAACATCGATGAAAATTCAATGCTAACAATATGCAATTGAGAAAAATTTCAACATAGGATAGGTTAATATATTTTTTTGTACATGATCAGTTATCTGAACAACCCCAGACCGGAATTGTTTTGGATAATTGATGCTCTACTGCCACCATACTCAACCTGTGGCCCGCTGAGCTTTTGTGAGTGGCCTGAACGTGAAAGAGAGCAGAAAATAATTACATTGACTTCTGGAATTAATTAACACTTCTGGAAAGTAGTGCCCGATCAATATAAGACTGTAAAAAATGTGCTCAAATTTTACTTACATTGTTCGCATCAACGTATCTATGTGAAACATCATGCTCGAAAATGAAATATGCAAAGAACATATATAGAAACTGGTTTACTGATTCACACCTGGATGCCATTTTACTAGTAGCATGCAGCAGCTACAAACCTGATTTAAATGAATTGACAGCCAAGCGGTCAAGGTGGCAGCCTACTGCTCTGGATCGAATCCGGTCGGGTCAGAGAATCCCCCAGGAATTTTTCGGGGAGTGGTCTGTTCGGATATGTTGGGCCCCGTCCCTCACCACTCGGTCGCACCATTGTGTGTCTGGCCGAACCCAGGCCCACAATGGTGCCTGCTATAAGGGACCTGCTATAATGGTGCCTGCTATGGGCCTGTTATAAGAGGCCCTCTTAGTGACCATAGGGCGAAAAGAGTATTAAAAAAATTTTTTTTATGAAATTGTGAAAAAATGTTCGCAATATCAACAGTTACACTAAATTTCTAGGGTAAGTGAGAAATTAAGTAAGTTTTTTATTATAATTGTTATGTTGCAGCCCGCATGTAATAGCTATCATGTGTATGTGGCTTGAGAGAAAAAAAGGTTGAGTATGGTGGCTCTACTGTAATACTCGTACACTATGATATAAAAAGATATGAAACACAAAAAAACATTTATGTTTTAAAGATATAAAAAAACAATCATTATAATTTATATTGTCTTTTTAAACATAAAAAAGAAAAATAATAATTGTAATAAAGTAGTTTAAAGGTTTTAATTTCTTTGATTTATTTGTTTTTGATTTATTTTTATTAAATTTTAATTTTAATAGTGTTGTAGTGATTTGAAAGATGCTTTCTAAATGAATTTTCTTTTTAATTTTTAGCAATTGTTATTTAATCCAAGTAAACCATTTTGCCGTAATCAGAATACAGTTAATCAAGATATTGATTTGATGATTGATTGTTTTGTGTCTTGTTTTCGTATTAATCCACATAACAATGAAGCATTGAAAGTATGTCTGAATCCTTCTTCACCACCAACATATCATTTTGTATTAGTAAGTTCTCTATATCGCATCATAACCCAACCTCGTCTAGTATGGTGGCCACAAATTGATATTATGTATAACAAAGCTCCTGAATTGCGTTCCATGTTTACTGAAACATTAAATAAAGTTACTCAAGTTTTCAATAGTCATGCTCCCTTAAGAATGATGCAGGTAAGTGTCTCTTTGGTTATATTTTTACTAATTACTAAATTTTACTAAAATTATAAAAATGTAAAATGAGTTTATACTAAATATTATGTTAAATATTTTATAAAAAAATAAAATACAATAAAAACAAACAGCCATAAACTATATTACAAATCTTTTTATTTAAGATGATTTTAAAGACCACAATTGTTAATTTAATGTCTATTTTAACATGACCATATATTGTAGTTTGTTTCATAAATTATCTCAAATATGTATTGGCTTAAAATTATATATTTGATTAACTTTTTCTAATTGTTACCTGTTTCTTATAATTAATTTTATTTTTGGTTCTGTTTTATTTTTATAAAAAATTAATATAAACTGTTTTATTAACTGCATAAATAAATGATTTTGGCACATTTTATTAATACTGTAGATCAGGAATTCCCAACAGGGTTCATATAGATTCCTAGGGGTCAACAGAATTATGAAAGGGGTTGATGGAATTCAAAAGGACAGTTGGGATAGGTGGAAAATCAGATACTTATTGTACATTTTTGAGAATTTTAGATAATTCATTCAATAGGAAATTCAATAGCTGATTTAATAATTTACTTGATGATGTGAAAATTTTGGGAAATAACATAACAAAAATGTTAAGTGGGTCAATTGAAAAGAATATTTTTTGTATGGGGTCAATGCAAGAAAAAGGTTGGGAATTCCTGCTGTATATTAAAGTGAAAACAGTCATTTTTTTACAAAAAGTTGTTTAGGAATAAAATCATATTTATACAATATTATTAAAGTAATGAAGAACTGAAATATTTTTATTGAAATATACATAAAATTAAAATCAACTTGAATATCACTAGAGATAAGAATGAAAGATAATTACAGTGGGTGATCGGTTAATGAACAGTTTGGTTAACAAACAAATCAGATAATGAACACTTTCGCAAAAGATTTTTATGTTCGGACAATGAATACCTCACAGAACAAACACAAGAAGTAGTGATATAAAATAACTGGTCTTCCCTTGTCTTCTGGCAACAATTCAAAACTTTCGGAGCGCAGGAGATGTTGACATTGACTCTCAACTCGGTATATACTGATCGTATAGTATTCCTCCAAACTTTGAAACTCTCCCTTGTAGTTCCAGCCTTTTATTTTTCTGACAGAAACAATTCTTTTATTGTATTCACGAGACTGTTGGGTAGACACTCATTAAGTTTTGTATCAGTTTTTATTTTCAAAAGGTGAGAGTATAATAGCAGAGGTATTTGATGTTACTGGGCAGTATGGTTTGAACAGATCTACAGTAGGCTACAGTTCAATCTTATCTAAGAAAGCTACTGTATTATCAAGAATACTCAAGTAGCTAAAGGAGTAACAAAAATCACATGTGAGAAATAAAGAACATTGAAGAGCTCATAATGGAACCTGAAACTGATCTGACGACAGAAGAATGCCAAAAACTCTTGAATGAAGAACACCAAAAAACTTGGCAAGATATGTTTTTTTCTGAAAAAGAGAATTAATGTCAATATCTGCTATTAAACATTTTTTTGAAGATTTTTTTAAAAATAATAATCGTCGCTACTGTATCATTAAAAATTATTTTAAAATTATTTTATTGCTCACAAAACAAACAACCACTCAGAATTAGAAAATTAAGTCTCATTTAAATACTGCCTCCTTTTCATGGTCAAGCCAGTGTTGCCAGCTAAAACACGCAAAAATTTAACAAAAATAATATTAAAGTAGCCAAGACATAGCCAAATATTGTAGTACTGCATCACTAGCGGACATTTGAAATTTGCTGACTAGAACGGTCAGTTAACCAATGTGACGGTTAAGTGGGGGTCAGATAATCAATGCTCTACTGTATATATTTTTTATTTTTTGGGGGCTCCAGAANCGGGGATACGGAGTAAGTAAGACTCTAGTATCACTTAATCAGCGACTATTCTCTAGAATAGCCCTCTGTTTGTCTAGAAGAATGGCTTTTCTATCCCAAGAAATCGAGTGTGGAGGAACTTACAGTTTGAATGTTAAAAGAAGGATCTAGGGGATGAATCCTAGATCTAGATCTAGTCAGGATTCCTTGACACCAGTTAATCAGATTTATTGTTCGCGGATTAACACACGTAATGAGTTGTGAAGGAGATGGTGAAATATGTTTCATTCAGATGACATAAGAGACATTTCTTTAACAATAAGAACAAAAATTTAATGAACGAGAACAAGATTATACAAAATTGAATCCTCGAATAAGACTATTAATTTTGAGAGAGAGAGCTCACAGTTTTGGTCAAAAACATACTACCTCAAATCATGTGTCTTTCTGTCTTCTTCTTGAGATCTGTATCTGGATGAATGTTCTTTCTTATGTTCTGTAGCAGCACATAAATAAACCTTTTTCTTCACTATATTTACTGACTTAATAATTCCTTTAGGAGACTTCGGGAATCGGTTATGGGCGTTGGCCGGAGGGAGATGATGTGGAATACGTCTGTCCTCCTTGGGATCTTCTGGTGTACTCCTTGAATAATTCAAAATTCTTTCTGTTTCTGACGAATTTTCACCAATCAGCATCTTGTAATTTTCCACGTGAACAGGAAAAAGCGGATTTTACTTAGGGGTTGACAATTCCCAGGGTGACTAAAATTTTAGGAGATAAGGGAAAACCAAAAAGGATGTTCAACTTCCGTTGAAGGAAGTGACTTTTACCAGTTTCCTTCATTTTAGAAAATATAATTTTCCCACCAAAATCATAGAATATTTTCATCTAAAATTTTACCATTTCGATTAAAATTTTAATTAATTACAGGTGGTTTGCATCTCACATTAGCATTGTAATTGTAGAGTTTCCTAAGCCTATTAACCTCAACCTAGTTTGGATGCCATTCTAACACTGTCGTTCTGATATCATCCCACTTCTTCAAAAAATGTTTAATAGCAGATATTGACATTAATTCTCTTTTTCAGAAAAAAACAAATCTCGCCAAGTTTTTTGGTGTTCTTCATTCAAGAGTTTTTGGCATTCTTCTGTCGTCAGATCAGTTTCCATTATGAGCTCTTCAATGTTCTTTATTTCTCACATGTGATTTTTGTTACTCCTTTAGCTACTTGAGTATTCTTGATAATACAGTAGCTTTCTTAGATAAGATTGAACTGTAGCCTACTGTAGATCTGTTCAAACCATACTGCCCAGTAACATCAAATACCTCTGCTATTATACTCTCACCTTTTGAAAATAAAAACTGATACAAAACTTAATGAGTGTCTACCCAACAGTCTCGTGAATACAATAAAAGAATTGTTTCTGTCAGAAAAATAAAAGGCTGGAACTACAAGGGAGTTTCAAAGTTCGGAGGAATATTTTTTCATGCTTCTCACAATTGGTATGCCTCTTAAATACTTTAATTTCATTGTATTTAACACTAAATAAGAATCAGCAAATGATGCAATGAGGTGAACAAATATCATCATCAAGAGTTAACCAAGTTTTGAATTCATTTACTTGGGCCAGATTTTTGTAAATTACAATTGCATGATCTTTTTTTGAGGAAAAGAAGAATCAAATAAATACAGTGGTACCTCGGTATACGTCTGCTTTAGAATACGTCAAATTCAGAATACGTTTTGTTTGGACGAAACAAATTTTGCTTGGTATATGATTTTCATTCGGTATACAACTTAATTCAATTATATTGTAAAGTACTATATTTAGTTTATCAACAGTGAAGCTTACTGTAATAGAAAGTTTGATTCCTTTTTTTAAAATAATAGGTTCATGATGAAATATGTTTCATTCAGATGACATAAGAGACATTTCTTTAACAATAAGAACAAAAATTTAATGAACGAGAACAAGATTATACAAAATTGAATCCTCGAATAAGACTATTAATTTTGAGAGAGAGAGCTCACAGTTTTGGTCAAAAACATACTACCTCAAATCATGTGTCTTTCTGTCTTCTTCTTGAGATCTGTATCTGGATGAATGTTCTTTCTTATGTTCTGTAGCAGCACATAAATAAACCTTTTTCTTCACTATATTTACTGACTTAATAATTCCTTTAGGAGACTTCGGGAATCGGTTATGGGCGTTGGCCGGAGGGAGATGATGTGGAATACGTCTGTCCTCCTTGGGATCTTCTGGTGTACTCCTTGAATAATTCAAAATTCTTTCTGTTTCTGACGAATTTTCACCAATCAGCATCTTGTAATTTTCCACGTGAACAGGAAAAAGCGGATTTTACTTAGGGGTTGACAATTCCCAGGGTGACTAAAATTTTAGGAGATAAGGGAAAACCAAAAAGGATGTTCAACTTCCGTTGAAGGAAGTGACTTTTACCAGTTTCCTTCATTTTAGAAAATATAATTTTCCCACCAAAATCATAGAATATTTTCATCTAAAATTTTACCATTTCGATTAAAATTTTAATTAATTACAGGTGGTTTGCATCTCACATTAGCATTGTAATTGTAGAGTTTCCTAAGCCTATTAACCTCAACCTAGTTTGGATGCCATTCTAACACTGTCGTTCTGATATCATCCCACTTCTTCAAAAAATGTTTAATAGCAGATATTGACATTAATTCTCTTTTTCAGAAAAAAACAAATCTCGCCAAGTTTTTTGGTGTTCTTCATTCAAGAGTTTTTGGCATTCTTCTGTCGTCAGATCAGTTTCCATTATGAGCTCTTCAATGTTCTTTATTTCTCACATGTGATTTTTGTTACTCCTTTAGCTACTTGAGTATTCTTGATAATACAGTAGCTTTCTTAGATAAGATTGAACTGTAGCCTACTGTAGATCTGTTCAAACCATACTGCCCAGNTTCTTCTGATTTTAATTTGTAAGTAAAATTTTATTATTTTTATTAATCATGAATTGCAAAAAGGCAAATGAAAAGCAACAGAAAATTAAAAAAATGACTAGAATCACAATGGAACTGAAAAAAGAGATTTTGAGAAAAATGAAGGTGGCATGAGTGTTCGAGATTTTAACTGTTGCATACCGTATTCCGAGAACGATGATATCGACAGTCGCGAAAAATGAAGACATTATTAAATCTGCTAACGTTGCGAAAGGGGTTAAAACAATTTCTAAACAGAGATCGAAGACATTAAACCATGTTAAGAAATTGCTTTTGCTTTGGATAGCTGAAAAACAGTGTGCTAGAGACAGCGTATCACAACCATTTAGTTGCGAGAAAGCTAAAAAGATACATGCTGATCTCATGAATAATCAAGCAGGAACTAGCCAGGAAAGTGAGGTGTCTCAAACCAGCCATTTTTTTAAACATGAGAACGGATTAATCATTTTTACATTACTTCTTATGGGAAAGGTTGGTTTGGTATACGTCCTATTTGGTATAAGTCCAAACATCAGGAACGGATTAAGGTCGTATACCGAGGTTCCACTGTACTTAGAATGACTCATCTTGAAAAATTAATTTTTAAAACTCAAAATGGCAGTAAACATAGTGCAAACAATTATTTTTACTTAGAACTGCACAAATTGCATTTGAAACTTTAATGCATTATAGTATCATCTGTGAATCATAAACTTTCATAGTTATAATGAGAGTCATTTTATTATCTAAAAAAAAAAAAAACACTTCT
The DNA here is from genome assembly GCF_000671375.1 of Centruroides sculpturatus. Taxonomy (NCBI): domain Eukaryota; kingdom Metazoa; phylum Arthropoda; class Arachnida; order Scorpiones; family Buthidae; genus Centruroides; species Centruroides sculpturatus. The sequence continues at coordinate 742,346 of NW_019384394.1, forward strand.
GTATGGGCTGAAACTAAGTTAGTTGAACAACACCTTAAATGCTTTTTCAGTAATACTTTTAATTTATTTAAACAAATGTTTTTGATCCCTTTCCATAGGTCTGTGTCAGGTTTAACAAGAAGATTTGAACTGTCTTCTTAAACAATTCGAATCTTCTTGCATTTTTGATGCTTCATTGTATTTTAATTTGTAATGTTTAATGTTTTAAATTTCTGTCAGAATGATAAATTATTTAAATGCTTTATATAATCATTATGAATTGATAAGTAGAAATTCTTATAAATCATTCACAACAATATTGATGTATAAATTATTTATCAATATACTGTATATACTGTGTGTAAAATATTAAAATTGTTTTTATTCCAAGTTCTGAAAGTAGCTAATTAATTTGAAAAATATGTAATAGACAAATGAATATTTGTATCATAAATTTGCAAACAGTAGATTATATATTCTTGATATTATGATTTTAACCTTAAATAGAATTTTCAAATTATCATACAAAGCATTTATATGTAAATAAAGATCTGATTGAAAAAAAAATTTAAACATTTTATGTATTAAATAAATTTACTAGTTTTTAAAATATATTGATGGTCATTATTTTTATATTATGCCTCCATTGGATTTATGAATTAAAAGATATGCCAGGTCAGTAAATTCAATTTTTTTCTATCTTCTATATTAGAAAAAAATTTATTGAATTACTTTTACAGTTTGGCAATAAAAATGTGTTTTTCATTACTAATGTTGTTAAAGTATTTTAAAGATTGAAACAAAACATGTTTCTTGTAGTGGAAATGCTCATACATTTTCTCAAGACTTCTGTTTCATAAATAAGTTTTATTTAAAGTAGAAGTTATTTGCAGTACAGTAATACCCCGAACTTACGCGATAGGTGGGACCGAGCGGTAACCGTGTAAGTCGAATTCGCGTAAGTCGGGGTATAATTTCGCATATAAATACATACAAATAATTTTTAATTGGGCCGGAGACTAAAGAAAACAATAATTTAGAAAAAAATGTTTAATAAAATCTTAGATAATACATATGTATAACAAATTACGCCTATATTATTTTACAATTTTTCACATTTACTTGATTATCATGCCATAATTTTAACATTGTTTCCATCTCAGTGATAATTCCGTGACATTTACGAATGATGCTTGAATTTAAAGATTGAGCATTTTTCACAGCTTCGAGAATTTTTTCTTTGCCTTTTATAATTGTTCTGACCGTCAATTCCGGTAGATCAAACTTCTTTGCCAATTCACAAATTTTCATTTTTGTATCGAAGTCTTTAATAATGAGTACACTCATAAAGTCAAACGAATTAAACGTGTTAGTAACGAATCGTTCAAAAAGTCTAATGAAATAGGAATAAACGATGACGTCATTCTCGTTTAACTCGTTCGACTTTACCAACGTACCCAATGTTAACTTTACTTTCCAAAGATAAAGTTTTTCTTTTCTTGTTTGATGCAGAAGACTTAGTTCTACTTCGTTTGGATGACATAGTAGAGTCTCTCGAGTCTCTGTAGATATAACAAACACAGACATAAATAACACAAAATAAATTGTAGCTATGTGTTGATTCCGCGCGACATCCGAACATGCAAGCTGAACAATAGTGTGGGGGAAGTGAGTAATCAAGGGTTGCGTGGCGCTCAAACAAAAGACGAATCGACGAGATTTGAAAATCGCATATCTCCGGGTTCGCATAAGTCGGGGTATTACTGTATATTATTATGAATGAAGTTTAAGATAAAATTTAATTGCTTTTGAGCAAAACAATATTTCTGTTTATCATATATCATTTTGATAAAATATAAAAGTAATTAAAATACCAATACATTATAATAATGTGAATACGGGGGCATAAGGCTCCCGTTCAGGATGTCTAATTGACTCTCAAATGTCAGGCAGTGGGTGGAGAGAATTTGGGGTCGACGATAAGGTGAAGGGCGTGATCGAGTAAAAGAGTCTACCATATTTATAACAAATAAAATAACAATTTATTAAACCAAGTGAATTAATCAAAGACTACACAAATTGCGTTTAAACCGCCTAATATGCTCGAGAGAGAGTTTCCCGCTGTTCATACCTCTTTATGGAGTTCCTTGATCTGGGTAATCCGGGGAGGCACTTAATGATCAAATCTATTATCCACAGAAGCACAAATTTAAAAAGGTTTGTGACTTTTGCAAAGATTTAATTCGAGGTTCATCGGAGATCGGAATTCGGCGGATTCTGAAAATTGGCGTGATGTCGTTAGTCCTGCGTTCGTTCATAGACTCCCCAGAGAGGGGGTAAGAACTGTCTTTTATAGGTTTTTGTGGGAAATTTCCACCATGTGATTGGATGTTCATGAGTTAAAGGTTATAGGTGTTCCAGAGATCTAAAACAAATGACAACATTTAGATGCTAGCTGTAAACCTTCTTGCAAGACGAGATGCAAGTTCTGCAGAGAACAATGAATGTTGCTAGTTATGACCGGAAAGTTTACACAATCCCGGGCAAACTCGTTTTTTCTTCTAAGGCGTTACATAAACGAAAGTTTAATTAATTAACATTTTTGTTAATGAAAGAGCAACATTTTCGTTAATAAAATTCTGGATCTCACAATAATAATAGATTTAAATATCATCCAAATATATAACATTACTTGTCCTGACTGACTGAATGAATGACTGACTGACTGATTCATCATTGCCCAGAGCAAACTGCTGAACCTAAAGAGGTGAAATTTGGTACACAGTTAAGGTACGTCATGAAAACGCGCACTAAGAAGGGATTTTTCTAAATTCCTAGGCGGAGGGGAGAGGGAGAGGATTAAGGCTTAACCAGAAGAACAGATTCTATTGTACTATTTTAAATGCGATATTTTGTTTTTATCTGTGTTTTAGTAGGGTATGTCATGGGAATGCACACTAAGAAGGGATTTTTCGAAATTCTCCCACAAGGGAGAGGTAGAGGATTAAGGCTTAACCTGTACTATTTTAAATGTGATATTTTGTTTTTATCTGTGTTTTAATAGAGACATTGTTATAAATATTTTGATATATTTAGATTTTTTAACCAAATGTTCGAACCGTTTTAAATTCTAATTTGTTATTGCCTATTGGTTCTATTATAGAACGATTGTTAACATTCCAGAATATTGATCAAATTGAAAACATTTCGTTTGATTCTCGGCAATTCTCATCATTCTCAGCAGTAGGTGTTATATAACAATTACTATGGTTGTTGAAATACTGACTATAAATGGGGGTTGCTTGCAAAATCCTCGCGGGCAAAGCCGCGGGTAACAGCTAGTACTAATATATTAACTATAACAAAATGAAACGAGAGATATAGTCTAAAAACTAAAATCTGTAAAATCTATAGAATTCCATCAAATTGTAAATTAAAATGAATATATTTATTAGCCATCTTCAGATTGCTTGTAATAATTAATTGAATAAATGAATCATTTAAATTTAAAGAGAGAATTTATAAGATAATACTTTACTTGTATTTATTAGTTTAAATAAGTAAAAGTTAATGAGGCAAATATAAAAACTTCATGCAGTTGGCTGTTATCCCAACATGAAAATTCATGTTGAGATTGTTTTGCAATCACTTAAATTAACAGTTTTATCTTTTATACAACTTAACAAATTTAGCTTGAGTTTCAATTCCTCAAATAAAGACCACATTTTTTCCAATCTATATTTGTTCTTTCAAAACTAGTAAATGCTTCCAAAGTTTTATCAGTATGATTGCTCTTTTCACATCTTTTATATGCTTGAAACATTTTTAATATATCCATGATACATGTTTTATGCATGAGATACTTAAGTTTAGATTCTTATTTCATCTCTTAATAGTTATAGATCAGAAGATTTGCATTTAAATACTACAGATTGACCATAAACTGTTTAATTTGTCTTCTTATTTACCATATCATTGAATTGTAATTTTTCAATTTAAGAGCTGTTCCTGTTAATCTGTGCTTATATTATTTTTATTATAATTATTACTTTTTATAACTACTAACTGTTTTTATATTTTTCCTAATCAAGTTGTTTAATATTAGCCTTTGTTAAACTACTAATGTAATCAGTATTTTATCTAATTGTTTTTAATTAATGTATTATTCTAATTTTTATCAATTCTTGAGTTGTATTATTCTGATGATATGAAACCGTGCTTTGCTATTTGTTTATGCTTCTGACACAATATAGTGCTATAAATTAAGACACTTGGCGGATTTTCTCATCTTTATTTAGTTGATACGTGTGGAAAAAATTACACGTTTCGAGCTCTTAAGCCCCTCTTCAGTCAACTAAAACATTTAAAAAGGATATAACATACACATAAAAAGGAATACACNGGCTACAAGAAAAAATACTGTGAATAAGCTGATGTTGCTGAAAAAATATCGAAAGTAAACTGCTACTTTAATTTATAAAACCTGTATGGATAGGTATGTTTTATTTTTTAAAAATTTTACAAAACTTGTGTATTCCTTTTTATGTGTATGTTATATCCTTTTTAAATGTTTTAGTTGACTGAAGAGGGGCTTAAGAGCTCGAAACGTGTAATTTTTTCCACACGTATCAACTAAATAAAGATGAGAAAATCCGCCAAGTGTCTTAATTTATAGCACTATATTGTGTCAGAAGCATAAATTGTATTATTCTGTTGTAAACCTTATAAAATGTTTTTGTTCTGTGCACAATAATAAAATGGACATGTTCCATTTTATTATCATGAAGACATTATGTTCTAGTTTGATGAAATGCTTGGAAAATAAATTCAATGTTTCTGTATGTCTATACATACAGAAACATTGAATTTATTTTCCAAGCATTCTGTATGTCTATACATACAGAAACATTGAATTATAATTAGAACCAAAAGATTTCGCCAGATTTTGGACCTAAAATTGCCAATTTTTTGCCTTAAATTCGCCCAAAAATCACCAGTTATTTATTTCAAAAACAAGTTAAAACAAATTACACTTAGATATTTCAAATGATCCTCACTTAAACTATGATGTCAATCACTCAATATTGATGAATACAATAAGAACGAACGTTCAACGTCGACTGTAACTAAAGGAGCGTATTCGCTATTAACTTTATCACTTAAATTCATATCAAAAGACATAAATTTGATAAGATCAGGATTACTTGACAAAACTTTTTCCAATTTTTTAAAATATAACCAGAAACAATTTCTTTTGCATTTTCAATTAATTCGGCTTGTTCAGCTACACCGAGTCCTTGTTCTTCCAGTGATGATATAATATTTGATAGCTTGACAAGATTACGGAGATTAAATCTTTCTTGAGGTTAACTTTTTTCTCTTGCAATAGTTTCACCAAAACATTTCTAGCATTTGAATGAGATTTTTGTTTATAGTTCAAAATGAAGCGCTCAACAGTATCAAAATTATCGATATAGTATTTTGCAGTGTTTAACCAAGACCCCCAGTGAGTGATAATTGGTTCTGGAGGAAGATTACTAACTCCACTTGCATTCTTAAAATCATTTTGTCTTTCTCTTGACTTCACAAAAAACTTCTTCATTTCTAATGTAAGCGAATTTGTTAATTTGTGCTCATTCTGAATCCTAAATGCAACGTTATGTAAGGCGTGAGCAAGACATGTGACATGATGTACATTTGGAAAAATCGATGAATTTTTCTTAATCTCACTTACTGCCTTCATCATGTATTTTGCTTGACCTGTCACTATTAACTTCAGTTTTGAATATTTTAAATCATTTGGCCACAATTTTCTAGACACGTTGAGTATACATTCTTGTATTATAATGTTGTCAACTGTTGAGTGAAACATCACATCAATTAACATTGATTTTGCTTTCTTGCCATTCAATTTTCCTACAAGCATGTTGACCACTTTACATTGCACTTTGTCACTAGTTTCATCAACAATGAAATAGACATCATGTCCATCAATTTCGTCCTTAATTTTTTCTGTTACTGAGTTGAAGATAGTTTTTTGATGTGCCCGCAGTGCTAAAAAAATAAATAACTCAATAAGACTGCGAATAAAATCATATTTCAGCTAAATTATGAGCACAATCACGAACAGCAGCATCAATTTCAATAAAATAAACATTTCATTAAAAAAACTAATTACAATAAAAAAATACCTGGAACACTTTTGATCGGCTTTTTCATATATTTCTTGAGAAACAATCTCAGTTTTTCGTTATTTAATTTTTCAAGCAGAATATCTGCACTGGTGAATGCTTCAAGCATTTCTTTATCAAAATTGCTTCCATTTTCAAACAACAATGTTTGTGACTGTAGCACGCTATGCTTCTTGTGTTTTGCACTGTTGAGATGGTCCGAAAGTCGTTTCTTAGTTGTATCACGCTCGTAGTTGATGTGTGTAGAGCACTTAACACAGAGAATTGTTTTTTTGGTATGGCGAAATATATTGCCACCTAATTCCTTAATCACAGAATCAGTTTTAAACTCAATTGACTGTTTTTTAGGCATTTTTGCACAAAGTACATGGGAAACTGTTGGGAGACTATAAAATGATTCACCCAACCAAAATTAACGTTAACAAAAAGGGAGAGTTTATTTCTACATCTTATCTGTTTGAGGGCAGCAGAGAAAGTGGGTACCAGATGGACAAGTGTTTATATAAAGATTGTAAGTTTTTAGCATGTTTGTATGAATACTGTCGCAATTTTTTCGCCATGATATAGGAATCCGAACTATAGGAACCCATGTTATAGGGGGGGTCGACTGTAATTAAATTTTTATGATGATAATGCATTTGATGTCAGATGTGTCAAAATATTATATTATATGGGATTTATATTTTAACACATTATTTACTTGTTAACAAAGCATTGTTGACATATGAATACCCTAAAGTGCCAAAAATCAAATTTTACAGAAGCAACAAAAGGCGATTAATCTATATATATAAAATTGCTTGTCCTGACTGACTCACTGATTCATCATCGCCCAGACAAACCGCTGAACCTAAAGATGTGAAATTTGGTACACAGTTAGGGTACGTCATGAAAACGCACACTAAGAAGGGATTTTTCGAAATTCCCCAGCGGGGGGAAGAGGGAGAGCATTAAGGTTTAACCGGAAGAATGGCTTCTACTGTAATATTTTAGATGCGATTTTTTTTGTTTCTAACTGCGTTTTAGTAGGGTACGCCATGGAAATGCACACTAAGAAGGGATTTGACGGAATTCCCCAGCAGGGGGAGAGCATTTCATTTCAGACATTGTTATAAATATTTTCATATATTTTGATTTTTAACCAAATGTTCAAACCATTTTAAATTTGAATTTGTTATTGCATATTGGTTCAATTATAGAACGATTGTAAACGTTCCAGAAAATTCATCAAATTGAAAACATTTCGTTTGATTCTCGGCTGTTCTCATCATTCTTAGTGGTAGGTGTTATATAACAATTACTATGGTTATTGAAATACTGAATATAAATAGGGTTTGCTTGCAAAACTTCCGCGAGCGAAGTCGCAGGTAACAGCTAGTATTGCATATAATAGTGTAAGATTTTCCCCTTTTTTTAGGTTTATTATAAGTTATAATCATATACACTGTCTGAACTCAAACTAAATGATTATCATAACTGACTAAACTCAACAACAGAAAGAGGAGTATCAATTATGAAGGTTTCCTCAGCACTGTGGACTGCCCAATATATGAGCTTATTACAAGTAACAATACAACCAATTCTGTTTATTAAATGTTAACGAAGTTTCTGCAGAATATGCATACTGCAAGATCTTGTGTAACTATAACATAAAATTTATTTGACTCATAGTGGCACTTATAAGTTTTTCGTGTGTCAACAACAAAGTATGATTTCATTACTGAATATTAAATATTTTTACTATGTTTCAAATTTGGTTTTAATTACTTTAATTTAGTATTGATATTCATATATAAATTTTAATATGTAAACTAAATATTTTAAAATATAACTAAAAAGTATTTTAATACTATACTATTTGCTTTTAGAGCTTGACTCTTAAAGAAAAAGTAAGCACCCTCAAATTTAAAGAAAAATCTGAAGAGACATTAAGTTATAAGAATTTACTCTTGTGGTTAGTGAGATTAGTTCATGTGGATCCCATGTTAATGTTAAATGTAAGTTTTTTGTGTTTTGTCAAGTAAATAATTTATATTAATTGTTGAAGTTATTTCAGTTACTAAATTATTTTGTATTATTTAAAGAATCAAGGAAAAGCTGGTCATGAAATCCAAAGTAGTACTCTTGAACTTATAAATGGTTTAGTACTAGTAGTCCATCATCAATCAATGCCTGAAGTAGCTAATGAAGCAATGGAGGCATTACTTATCTTACATCAGCCTGATAATATTGAAATGTGGAATCCAGAAGCACCTATAAATACGTTTTGGGATGTCAGGTATATTAGTAATTAATTGTAATTACTCTTATTATTATATATTCTAATGCATTATTTTTTTTTTTTAGTTCTCAAGTTCTGTTCACTATTTCACAAAAATTAATTCAACATCAAATCAATTATTATACAGAAATATTGAAGTGGCTAAGAGAAATCTTGAAATGCCGTAATTCCTTTTTGCAACGTCATAAAGAATATGCAAATTTAGGCTGCAATATTAATATCTGCAAGCAGGCTCATATAAAATTGGAAGTAAGAAAGTAAAGTTTATAAATTAAATATATCATATTTATTTAATAATTAACTTATATATTGATAATTTGATTAATATCTTTAATTTCAGGAACTTGAACAGTTATAAAAATAGAAAAATTTAATAACAGTTTCATAAAGATTTAATTTTGATTTCTAGCTTGAGTTTTTATATTAATGGATTTTTGAAATTATTGAAAAATGAGTCTTTCTCAAATACTGGAGGAGTCAACTTTACTTTATAGGGTTTTTCTTCTCCTACAAGATCTCAGTTGTAACAATAAAACTGCAAATAAAATAGCAATGAAAAGTGCTATTTGCAATTGTGTTGTAACTTATTAATTCTAAAATAAAACAAATATGTGCTGGTCTTAATCTTTTAATTAGAATTGTGGACATCCTGTTGCCAAACTTCTAGGAGACAGTGAACACTGCTAGCAGCATCATTTTAAACTAGTGGCGTAGTGTGGGTGTCAGCCACCCGGGGCAAAGGAAAATTTTTCCATCTCCTTATTTAGGTATCTCAATTTAAAAGACTAAAATTCAGTTTCATCACAGAATAAGTAATGAAAAATCCGTGCTAGTGTTGCCACCTTATTAAAATTGCTGACCCGGAGGGCAGGTGAGGTTTGTTCGAACAGATTCCTGACGCATGCGTATGTCATTTTGCAATGCGAAGAGTAATGTGCAGTGCATGCCCAGATCTAAATCACTTACAGTTTGAATCGTACAAGCAAAAATAAAAAGGTTGACAGGTTTCACATGATGTACCAGGTAAAATTAATTGTTCACCCGAATGGTGAGTCGATTCCCAGACTGTCCAGTGGTATCACTATTCTCCGTGCTCATTTCAATTGGTCTGAATCATAAGTACGACGAAAATATAATATGAAATGCTTCAAATTTTTACAAGATATTATTATTATTTATTGTGAAATTTTGCCTCCCCCACTACACTACACCACTGTTTTAAACCAATACCTAGAGAAACTGGCCAAGGCAAAAAAAAATGCTACCAACAAAAGTGCTCAGAAGCACTTTCCTCTAAGTTCTTTAATTTTTGGAAAAAGGAGAAGTAACTTGAACATACATTGGGTGAGTATGGTGGGTATTCTAATATCTCTCGATGCCATCTGCTTATCATTGTGCTCTCTTGTGACAAATGATTGGGAACATAAATACAAGACAATTGGATGTGATTGCAGCAGCTGTGGCCTTTGATGATGAATTGCTGGACTAAGATGATGATCAAGAAAGTGGCTATAGTATCTAGTGTTAACTGCCTCTCCCTGTGGTACACAATGAGACATGAGGACTACTTGGAAGTTGTAGGCAATGATCATTAACACTCTTACCCTACCCAGTTCTTACTGCAGTTTCTTTGGATATGGAGATGATTAAATATTCTACTTATTCAATTTGCATTTCATCTTCTGGTTTATAGGACCTGACCCATATTTTGTCAATTGCAATAATCTGATGAAGGAAGGATTCTTCTTTGCAGTTACAACATTTTACTTGAATTTGAGTAGTTTTCATTTGTTGCCATTTCTATATGTTATTCAGAGCCTGAGGAACCTAATCTTGCAACTTCGTTGTCAAGATGTAAATGCTGGAAACTACAGTACAATGCTTACTTTGACACTTGTTGGCAAGCCCATCAATGATCAATAACCTCAAAATGGCTACTAGATGTTTCATCTGTTGCAGTGATTGAATGGCAACCAGTATTCTGTTCATGCAAAAGGCTCAACTCATCAAATAACATCACAACATAGCAGTGCAGCATTCATCACATGCTTCATGCAAACCTTTGTGACTGTCATATACTTCATCTATGTTTTACCTGAATTTTGATAAAATATTGTTTTGTGAGTAAAGAATGCTTAGGGCAGTAAACACTTAAATGTTTGATGATCTCCTGTTTCTCAGATATACAGGTATACCTCGACTTACGTCGTTCCCGATTATACGTCGTTTGTCAAAAAAGTATATAGAAAAATAAAAATCAAGTTTAAGTCATTTTATTCGACTTTACGTCTGTCCGCTACAAATATTGAAGTCGTAATATCACTAGAAAAGCGTTTAAAGCACATAAAATCATATTAAAATATATACATTTACAAGTATGTACTGTATTTACAGTACATGCATTCGTAAATTTAGATTACTTTTTTCTGTACTATATTAAAAACTAAAATTTATTTGTTTGTAAGCTTAAAATAGATCCTTATTAATTATATATTATTAAAAATGCATTAACAAATAAAATACAGAACCGGAAATGGTAATTTATGGTTTAGCCTAGTGACAAGTAGATTCGGAGACAAGTAAATTCGACTTACGTCGCTTTCCTGGAACCAATTACCGACGTAAGGCGAGGTATACCTGTAGAGGTAAGCAAAACAAAAATGCACCAATGCATATGTGAACAGTTAAACAGAATTTAATAAGCTTTGGCAGTTTAAGATTACAGCCCAATTACCAGCAATTTTGCTGGTTCAAAAAAATATCCTTAAACATTTTAAACATCGGATGGAGTATTAAACATTTTAAAAGCAATGTGAAATTGCTTTTAAAATGTTTAATACTCCATCCAAAATTGAGATTTTGTAAAAATTGTATAAAAATCTATAACCAAAATTTACTTAAAAATACAAACACAAGAAAATACAACAGTTAATTTTTTGTTTGTTGTATGAGAAATGTATAAATATGCACACTATATGCAACAAAGCATATTTAAACATTAATAGAGTTCACTGTAGTATATTTTCTACCTGAAAGTATATAAAATTACTTTAAAAACAATTTTACATCTTTAACTCTTTAAAGTGATTTAAACTGATCTCATGTTTAATCTATTTTTTTATGAAATTGTTTGAAGGAAAAGTTAGTTGACTGGTTTGGATAAGGAGTAAAAAAAATTGAACAGAATAGCCTGAGAGATAAAAAAATCATCTCTTCACATGCATAGAAAAATGAAATTTTCAGAGCATAGAGTTAACCAAGAAAGTTTAGTTTTGTGCTCTTTTGATATGAGGATGTATTAAGAAAATACCATTGGCTATGTTCAGCAGAGTCAACAGTTGTAACTTAGAAAAGGTATTTCAATTGGTAGCTGTTATGAAGTTACATCTGCTGAATGATGAGTGATGTATGTATTGGAACAGCAATCAGCCATCATTGGTCGATTTCAGTTAGCAATAGGTAGCGTAAATGAAAGACACTAACTAAATGTGATGTCAAAATACCAAACATGTTTCAAAACAGCATTACTGTGGAGATCATTCAGCAGAAAATTACTCAACAATTCAAGAACTGTTGAGTAATTTTCTGCTGAATGATAACTGAATGAAACATAATGGTTGTGTTCAGCAGACTCAACAGTTCAAGAACTGTTGANACGCCCCTTATTACAGTTTAAGTCACGCCCTCTATTACATTATACCATTGTTCATCAATCTGCATATCATTCGATAAATTCACTAGATTATTATTACTATTTTTTATTATTTCAATATGTTCTTTAAATTTGCGTTTATGTATTTCTTTTTCATAATGTAATAGTTTTGTTATTCCTGTCAATCTTACAACTATTAATATTTATGTAATCAAACCAAGGGGAATTGTTATATTTTAATTTTATAGCGGCTTCATGTTCTTTAATTCGTAATTCTAATTGCCTACCTGTTTTACCTATATAGTTTTTTGGATTTAGCCTATACAATCACACCTTATTTTATATACAACACTTAATTCTTTTAGTTTGTCTACTTTATTCGTATGTTTTATATTATCAGAATGGATGTTGTGTGAGATTTTATTAATTAAAGACGGGGCCAAAATTATATTTTCTTCTTTTAAAATTTTATTTAGGTGGTATTTTTCATGTATTTATGGAGTATATATAAGGAAATTAGAATTGTTGATATTTTCTTCTTTTAAAATTATTTTTAGGTGGTATTTTTCATGTATTTATGGAGTATAGATATTGATGCTGTACTTGTTGCGATGTCTTGTTTTGTTCTCTTATGTGAAGAAGCTGATATTCGATGTGGACAAGACGACTTAACTGTAACATATCTCCTTCCAAATTATCATATTTATCAAGAATTAGCTGCTGCTAGTACTGTCCTTACTACAGGTTTGTAAAATTAAAGATTTTATATTTAGTTTTGATGATAATAAACTATATGTATTATATATATATATATATATAAACAAGTTATTTATAATGTATTCATTGTAAAACAGGAAGAGCAGCATTACAAAAACGAATTATGGCATTGTTAAGGAAAATAGAACATTGTACTCAAGGTTGTTCTCTTGTAAGTAGATATTTATAATCCATATCTTAATATACTAGTTATGAAATGAATGGGATTTTAATTTTATACTTAATTTTTGATTTAAGGCTTGGGAAGATACTTTTCGTAATTGGGAGAATGTTACTAAACAACTTGTTAGTTATCCTAAAGCAAAATTAGAAGAAGGTCAGATATGTGAAAGCTTTCATCGGACTATTGGAAAAAGAAGAGCTTCTCATCAAAGTACAGAACATGAGCTAGAGGTATTTTAAATTTTCCTACTTTTTAAAGTTTTGATTGAATTTTTAATATTTACTTTATGTTGTTTTTCAAAACAAAAAATAATTTATCAATTTATTGTTTATAATTAGATTTAATAAAATTAATTACATTCTGAATAATTATTTCTTGATTACTAATTAGCATTTACCATATTAATCTATATGAAATTATTAGATAAACTTTTATTAGTTAAGTAAATTTTTCTTATTTAAGATTTAACAAGTAAATTATAGTCAGTTTTGGAGATTATGTTCTTTAGAACATGTGAAAAAATTTGGCAAAAAAGTTGTTTCAATTTCAAGCAGCAGATGAAAGAAAAAATTTTTGCATATATAAGTATTTTGTAATAGTAAATGGTAGCTAACTAATTATATGAAAGATTATTACTAGTTTTATTTAGGCAGTAGATTCTGGAAAAACTCAAGAAAGCATTTTCATAGCTTTATTAGACTTTGCATTTTATAGTTAATTTATATTTTGATTTACAGTTGTTTGATGATAACTGTATATTTGAAAAAATTATCATCAAATTTTCTCTTTGTCTTTTTTTTTGCCCCATCTATTCTTGCTAAGATATACTGGAGTAGTAATTTCTTGTGTTACGTAACTGTTATTAAAAAATTAAAGTTAATTTTTTATCAAAAAATTTTGTATTCTTCATATTAATATGAATGATAAGTTCTTTCAAATTCTCTAGAATTTATCCTTCAAATTTTATTACAGTCTGTTCATTGGATTCTTTCTTCTTCATTACATTATTTTTTATTTTTATATATTAAAGTAAAATAATCTGTGTTTAATATTATTTCATAAAATTATATATTAAAAACTTATATTAATAAGATATTAGATGATAAAAATATTCATTAACTTACTGATACTTTCAAAAATTTTTCCTACAGTATCTATGTGTATTTGCATATGATTGTATGACATTCAATATATTATGAAGTTTAATAATTAATTTGAAAATATGTTGTTACAAAATTTATTATAATTCTAATTATTAGGATCAACTAAATGAATGGGCAAATATGACAGGATTTTTGTGTGCTATGGGTGGAGTTTGCTTACAAAAAAAGTCTCCATCTAGTAGAATAAGGTTTGTTTCTAATTATAATTTATATATATATCTTTTAAATGCTACATATTTTATTTAAAGTAATTTTGAACAGTACATAGTTTTTAATTTTTGAATTAGTTAAATTAATTAATAATTAAAATAATTTGTTCAGTTTAATTAAAATGTATAAAAATATATTATATTTGAGCAGAATAAAATTAAACTTTTTGTGAATTTCAGACCTTCTTTGTATCATATGTATGGTATGTCATGTTCATCTCTTTCACTGGATTGCCGCAAAGGAAACATGCTTTCTGCCAATCAAGATATGCAATATTGTCCAGTCACTCAGTAAGTGTCTATTTTATTTTTTTGTAACACCTTATCTCCCTCTATTGAGAGCCTAATGAGAATAGTTTCCTAATGATGTGTTACATAAATGAGGGTTTGGTTAATGTCAGACCTGGACTTTATATGGGCAATAAGTAATGAAAAATTGTTAATGAATCAAAAACCCAAAATAATTAGTATGTAATAATAAAAAAATTATTTATTTTTTTAAGCCCAAATATGTACAATAACAAAATAAAGTTGGCAAAAATTCAAAATATACTGTATTTACTTGCGTATAAGACAAGGTTCTCATTCATTTTTCACTGCTTCAAGAACCTATACATGCAAGTGAAGGATTCTTTGAGTTTTGCAATAATTTCTGTGAACTGTGTATAGTTTATGCTGCCATTATAGCTATTTATAGTTTATGCTGCCATATGCTATTTATTGTAAGTTTGCTCTGACTGTAAACAAACTAAGACGCACCTCCTTTGTTTATTGGTTTAATTCTATGTCCATCAATTAAAAACCATGTTGCATCTCATTCATCCACAGAAAATAGTTCATTGTTATTTATAAAATCATTAATGAAATACAAAGCACTTCACAATGATTATAAATATAGTTATTTCATATTAGTTAAATTGTTATTTTCAATGAATATTAGCACATTCTGAATCATTAAAAATAAACTTTTCCGGTTGTGCACATCATAATGTTTTGGTTTTGTTTTCCATTCATCATGTATTAAGGCAAACATGGTTGTTTGCCTTAATGTGTGCATTTGATAATATAGTCAAGTCAACACCCCAAGTGAAGTGGAAATGTGTCAAGTTATTGATATGGCAACTAAAACGAAGTTGGGGGAAACTACAAAACTACAATTAGGAAAATACAGTAGTGCTTTATACAGTACATGCAATGTATCTCTCTGACCATCCATCACTGGCACTAAAGTTGGTTTATACTCCAAGTACCTCAGCGGTTTCCATCACTTTTTGTTTCAGTATCAGCCCTGAAACAGGAAGATTCGATGAATGAATTTGCTTTAGTCAACATACCAGAGCATCTTCGAAATCTTTGTATTGTGACTTTCTCTGGAATTTTCAAGACAACCGCAATGAAGACCTAAATAAAAGTTTCTTAACATGTTGACTGCCAACTATGAGATAATTCGTAGTTTGCTTTATTGCTTAGGATACCACCTACGAATTAGCTCATAGTTTTTTTTACTTGCCATATTTGTGCAGCTACAATGAAATTTGTAGTATATCTGTGTAAATATGATAGATAGCCTTGGGTAAGAACAAAATATCAAGGTTGATTTACATGAACAGAACATTTATTAATAAGTGAATAGAAAATATAATCATAGAAAGTTTATTCAAAAGCAAGAGCATATTTTTATTGTTTGTGATAATTTTTAAAACAATCTTCCACACAGGGCTGGCTTCTCTCTGAACAGATTGGACAGAAATAATGCATTTCTCAGTATATTTTAGCTTTGGTACAAATTTGACATGGCTTTGTCGGATGCTATTTTTTCCCCCCAGTAGGTGGGATACTCTGTAAATAATGAAGCTCTTTCAATCTAATTTTTTTTTAAAAGATTGAATCTCTTCTCCAATCAATACGTTGATGAATTGTTCTCTAAACTGTATAAGTTTTATTTTAGAAGTTGCTTTTTGAAAAAGTTTGTGCGCATTGTGTATATATATCTCTATAATATGTAATGCAACCTTTTTGGGTCATCTAATAGTCTTTTTTAGAGCTGTGTAGTACGATAGCATTTGATCTCATGGGTCAATGCCAGACATTCCTTGATTGTAATCTTGAATTATATTCAGTTTCATTGAACATTTTCCATTGTGATTGAACACCTCTACCATTTCAACAATGTGCATGCTTGAAATGGTAAGGACTTCTCATTTGTCTTTCCATTTACATATAGTAACAGGACCATTTTGCTGCCAAATAAACTCCCCCTTTATAAGTTTTCAATTTACTATATTTCTGTGATTCCCCTTTCTGTTATTTCGTAGAGTTCCCCACAAACAACTTTTTTGTATAGTCAGTAATATTGTAAGAGCAACAGAATTATAAAAATTATCCATATATACTGTATATCTCTTATCGAGATAGTCCTCAAGTAAGTGTAAGACAACATCAGTAGTGTGACCTAAATTACTGTGAATTCCCTCAGATTTTTTGCTGTAAATTGTTATTTTCATAACACCATCAGATTCACATAGTTCGTACAATTTGACACTGTACAGTAGTACCTCAGGATATGAAATTAATCCATTCCCTAACTGAGATTGTATCGTGAAAATGTCATAAGGTGAATCATTTTTCCTCATATGATTACATGTAAAACCAAATAATCTATTCCAACACGAAAAACACACACAAATTAAAGCTAAGTAGTATATTGAAAAAAAATAACTTTAGTAAGGAAAACACTGAAAAATGTGTTTTGAAGTTGTAAATGTATAAATAACCATAATAGAATAATAATTGATAAAAAAAATTTAGTTTTATTTGCACTTTGAGGATAGATGATGGTGGAGATGTAAACTGGTATCAGAGGAGAGGGAGAAGGGAAATGATACTAAAATTTAACTTACATAACATAATTTAACAATAATTTAACACTAATTTTTTTATTTTTTTTGTTTTATATATTTTTTTAATTTTTTATTCACTGCTTTTTGCTTTCTTTCCTTCATTTCCACCAGCACTTTCATTGGATAGAAGTCACTTGGTAAAATATCTATCCAAAGAGGTTTGGTTTTCATACTTTTTAAAAAGTTTCTAAAATGACTTAGGCAAATGTCATTAAACTGAGCACAATGAACAAAAACTCACCTTATGACGTTACATTAGTTTGCAGCGCCACTGCCATGATTACGTGTTCCTTCTGTTCATCAGTCTTAGTCTGCACGTTTGCTTTGTTGTGGAAGGATCTCGCTCAATAAAGGAAATCTTGAGGTATTATCAGAAAGTGACTGATTTTATTGAAAAGAAACATCCCGAAAAGGTTCACATTGGCTGTATTGCTGTATTTTATATGTGATTAAATGAAATAAAATTAGAATTGTATTAATAAATCTAATTTCTTTATTTTGATCTCTAAAGTCACACCTTGTCCTACATGAGAGTAAATATGGTAATAAAAAGATATTTCATCAAATCCAAAAACAAATATATGTACAAGAAACTTTTCCCAACACTTGGAGATTTATAAATTAATTTATAACTATCTTAGAATTATCTACACACAACTGACAGCAAAAATATGAAATGGAAATGTATAAAAAATTTACAAGGAAATCTTACAAATTAACTTTGCCTAACCATCACTAAGAAACTTCTGCATTGTCAGCCTTGCTTTTACCTCATTCAATCCTTAGCTTCACCTCCTTATAGTGTGTTTGTGGTTATGTTACATGATTATGCCCACTTGACTGTATTTACATACTTAAGTGGCTAACATTTGTTTAATTCTAGTAATCTTTAAGCCATGTCATTGCCCTTACATTTAATTTTACAATTTTTTGTTATTCTGGAAGCATTCTAGATTTTCTAGTTTTATGGACACAGGATAAATATATATTTAAAGTATAAAATAAACAATGAAAAGTAAAGAACAAAACTGTTTTTAACACACCAATGCCATTAGTCACACTGGAACTGGCATTATACAAAATGTATGCCATGGAAAACGAAACAAAGTGGCTTATGGCAAATTACAGCTGTAATACAGCCCACCAAATTCAAAACTTGTTAGTTTCAAAAAAAAAAATCTGTTTTCTGGAAGTCAGATATTTGGTTTAGTATTGTAATAATAATAATAATAATAATTATTATTATTTCAGATTTGTTGGTCAATTGCTCCGTCTTTTGGTTTGCCATAATGAAAAATTTGGAACACAGATTCAAAAACATGTTAAAGAATTAGTAGCACATGAAATGAGTGCTACTCTTTATCCAATTCTTTTTGATCAAATAAAAGCAATTGTTGAGAAGTTTTTTGATCCACAAGGACAGGTACTTTATAAATATTTTGTTTTAAAATTTAGTTTTAAAAATAATAAAATATTATTTAAAATAAATGTTTTTATATTTGATACTTTTAATATAATAAATATTACCTCAGAATTACTTATTATAATATTTGAAACAATTAATTTTAAAACAATATTAATAAAATTATATAAAAGTATTACTTTATTTTAAAATCTATGTAAATTATTTTTTGTTAAAATTGTATACAGGATGTTAATGATCAACATAACATAAATTTAAGAGGTGGTAGAATTTGATGAGCTTGTATTTTCATGAAACATCCTAAGATGAGAAACAAAAATTGTCAGAATTATGGTCTGCAGAAAATTTGGACATACCTGTGTAGTAGGCAATTATCATCCCACTTGTACATTTACCTTCTCCATTTTGTTGTGTGTGTGTTTTGGGATATTGAGTAATTGGTACAATACAGTAAATTTTATTACCCAAAATCATCCTCAGAAGGAAAATAATTAACACTCAAACATCTTATTTTTGCTAAGAAAACATTTATTAAACATTCACAAACATTTTCAACCTGTTCTACAAGTCATCCTCAATTGCAGAATACAAACTACTAACTGATGCAAAGGAAACATTTTTAAGTGGAAGTTTACGAATTTCTACATTTTGGACATATTCAAATATTAATCTTGGAACAGAATATCAATTTAAACTAGGGGTCCCCAAAGTGGTCCATATCGACCCCTTGGGGTCGATAAGAGTTCTCCAGGGGTCGATTAATAAACGAGGGTCAAAAGGGGATCAATTAATACCAAAGAGGATCAATTAAATTGTCTAGGAAAAAAATAGAATATTCCAATAAAAATTCAAAATACGGATATGATCAACAACATTACTGACTACCCTAGTTATAACTTGAGTTTTGCCTTAGCCTATGCCAGCAAAACTCAAGCCGCTTTAAGCATGTGTTACTCTGTTTTCCTGCATCTGGCAACTGTACTAGTGTTGCAAACATGTTATGAATGCTGGTAGTTCATTATACACAGACATACATTGCACTGTTACACTCTAGTTGGTTTGTCACTCTAAGTATTTTATATCTAAATGTAGATATTTTGTCTTTTACAGAGAAAATATTGTAATATATTGAAAATCATTAATATAGTACAGAAGCATTTGCAAGAAAAAATGGCCTTTCAAGTAAAAATGGAGCTATTTAAATCTTCACTGGCACGATCCAATTTTAAATATTTTTCAAACTTGCGAGTACTAAAAGAAAATGAAAAGGTTTCGGACCGTGATTTGGAGATATATATTAAACACCTTGATAAATTAAGAGAAGACTTTAAAGCACGTTTCGAAGAATTGGAGAATATGCATGTTTCTGAATGGTTTGCTAATCCATTTGATGTAAAAATAGATAATGAAGGTAGTGAAACTGGCTTAGAAGATGAATTGAGTAAAATATGTGTAGATCTCGAAGCTAAAGCATTGTTTAAAAATAAAAACCTCACTGAATTTTAGAGCAATAACAATATTCCTACTAAATATCCCAAGCTCAGAGCAGAAGCCGAACCTTTCTTATGTGCATTCCCAATCTCATACGTGGTTGAAGCTGGTTTTAGCCACGCGAACGCAGTTTTGACAAAACAGAGGAACCGTGGTGATTGCAACTAAAACTTACCAATTTTCAAATGAATATCAATAAACTTGCTGCTTCTCTTCAGAGACATCCATCCCACTAATATCAACTACAGTAGACCCCCCTATAACACTGTAGATAAGTCCGTGTTATATGAATTCCATGTTGTACGAGTCACTTAGATTTTACAAATACGTGAGCTGTTCACAGCCTGGCATACATATTTGTAAAATCTAAGTGACTCGTACAACATGGAATTCATATAACACAGAATTATCTAGTGTTATAGGGGGTCAACTGTATTTTAATAAAAAGGTATGTCTACATATTTTTAAGGCATTCAGTAGTAGTCACAAAATGACAGTAAAAGGTTTTTCATCCAATATAACTAATGTTATGTTTTCAAAGATAATTGTGTATTTTATGGATTATGACACGTACGGTTTAAGAATTATAGGCAAATTTCCATCTATCCATAATTTTGCTATTATTTTTTAAGGTTATAAATCAGTGGAAAATACCTCCTTTTTCTGTTAATGTTATTGGGTGGATCTTATAAAATATGGGAACTATAAATTCTTTTGTTGGGTTGTTATGCAGGCCTCCTTATCACTTAACATTAGAAATGCAAAAATGATTTAATGTTTTTGTTAAATACTTAATCTGGGGATCGATAAGAAGGCAAATATTCTATAAAGGGGTCGACGGGATAAAAAGTTTGGGGACCCCTAATTTAAACTAATGAACATATAAGAAAATAAAAAATTAATTATAGACAAAAATTAAGATACAACAGTTCATAATTTCCTTACAACCAAGAGTTAATTTTGTTTTTTATCTTCATTTTATTTAATTTATAGTTACTTGTTTGTTTATTCATTTATTTATTATTTAAAAATTTTGATTGTATTTATTATATTAGTTATTTTGTTTTGTTATACATTCATTTAGTCTAAATTGATATTGTGTTCCAAGATTTGTGTTTAAATATGTTCAAATGTAAAAATTTGAAAACTTCCATTTAAAAATGTTATTTTTACAACAGTTAGTAGTTTATATTTTACACTTGAAGATGACTTGTAGTAAAGGTACAAAACATTTGTGAATGTTTAATAAAGAACATATTCTCAGCAAGAGTAAGGTGTTTGATTATTAAGTAAATTTTATTGCTATTTTTCTGTATTTACAATAAATATTTAAAGTGGTAACTACCAACTTTATTATATAGGATACAAACAACATTTTGTTGTACTCTCTTGAAGAAAGTTTATTGTCTTCTGATAGTATAAAAAATTGAAATAATATGGATGGGCAGTTCTTTCTTTGTTTCCATTGGTGTTTCATATACAAATGGAATACATTTCTTACATAGAAAGAAGTCAGGAAATGGTACATTCTAATTTTCTATAGGTTATAGCTAAATCAATTTTTGTTTTCACCACAATGTTGCTTCATAAAAGAAATGCTCATCTCATTGATTTTTACAACTCCTTAAATTTACAATGCATTGAACATTAACATGCTATATAAAAGTATCATTTATAAAAAAAAATTCTTTTTCAATTAGTTTTATCTTAAATGAGATATAATGTTATTTTATTCAGAATATATTAGTAATTTCTTCCTTATTGCAAAATTATATTATTTGTTAAGATGAAAAATTTTGAATATGCATTGTTAAATAAAATAGTGCATTTAATTTGCAACTCATGTTCTTGTGATTTGCTCTATTAAGTAGAGATATAAATCAAGATAATCAGTATTAATTTTGTTTATAACATCTGTATTAAGATTATACAAAATTGAATACTACAGCTCAATTTGCTGCATTTAGTGTCACAGAATTATCCTTGTTATTATATACATGTTAAAGAATGACTAATTTAACCATTGTGTCCATTGAAAAAAGATTAAAAAATAATTTAAGTGTTTTACAGTGTTTATAATTATTTATTTTTTTTTAATCTGATAATTTAGAGAAAACACCTTTTAATATTTACATAGTTTTCATTTCACTGTTTTATTTTTAGGTTGTTATGATTGAAACCAATACACAGTTCATAGAGCATATTATATTTATTATGAAAAGTGTACTGGAAAATAAAGTTGATCATACAACAGAACATTTAGGGGTTACTAGTATTGAAGGCATGATGCTTGCAATTGTGAGGTGAGTAATAATTTCATTTTAGATGTAAAATAATTATATCATGTTTGCAAATACAGTAATGGTTACACTGTATTAAACATTTATAAAGATTTAAATATAAAATTAGTTTTGATATAGTATTTGTTCTTATTTGCTACTTTATTACTATTTTTTGATGTTTATTGTTAATAGTTAATCATAAGTGATGATGATCTGAAATAAATGCAATTAAATCTGAATGTTTAATTATCAATTTAAATTTTTCCAGTTTTAGAAAAAAACTCTGAAATTGGTATTATTTTCAAAAAGGAATTACAAAATAGTTCCATGTTTTAATTGATCTTGATAGGATTTTTTTAAAAATAGTATCAGTGAATATCTGAATATTTTAAAATTTTGAGTTTCTTTATGGTTATGTTTAGTATAATTGTATTTTTCTTTCTCTAACAAAACTTCTGCTTCAAAGTAGTTTGGTATATATCAAGTATGAAAGTTTAAAATTCATCTAAAGGAAATGTTTCCTCTCCCATCTCTGTCATCTTTCTATAATTTTCTTTCTTGATAACAATTTTTATTAAAATGTTTACTAATAAAATTCCTATTCATCTAAATAAACTTAATATAATTTTTAAATAGTTACTTGTAAATAAATTAAATTTTATTTTAATGAATGAATGTTTGTTTGCAGATATGTTAGGCATTTAGATACTACAGTTCATGCTATTCATATTAAGACAAAACTTTGTCAGCTAGTAGAAGCTATGATGTCAAGGAGAGATGACTTAGCATTCCGTCAAGAAATGAAGTTTCGCAACAAAATGGTTGAATATTTAACAGATTGGGTGATGGGAAACAGCCATCAGATTGCACCACCTGGTTCTGGTGATGTAACAGCTCTTACCAGAGATTTAGATCAGGCATGTATGCAAGCTGTTGCTGCTCTGCTAAGAGGATTACCTCTTCAACCTGAAGAGAGTGACAGAGGAGATCTATTGGAAGCTAAATCACAGTTATTTTTAAAGTAAATATAGTTTTTAATCATAATGAAATTTTTTAATTTTAATAATTTGAGAATTTATAGATTTAATTTTATATAATGCTTATCTAAAAGAAAAATTTAATGCAATAAAAAATGTTTAATATTTTTTTCCAGATATTTCACATTATTTATGAATTTGCTCAATGAATGTAGTGAAACTCCTGAAGATAAAGATGTTGCAAGACATCGTGTACAGTCATCTAAACTTAGTGAACTAAGGACATGTACAATACAAGCAATGTCAAATCTTCTTAGTGCAAATATTGATAGTGGATTGATGCATTCCATAGGTATAATTTTTTTTTTTAAGCAAAAAGTGATTTATTTCATTTTCAATAAATTATTTTTTTACACAAAACAGCCATTTGATACAAATATTAACCTTTATTATTTTATTTTCCAACAATAGGTTGCATATTTTTCATAAATAATTATTTATGAAAAAATTTAATATCAAATAAAACATTTTTATATAATTTACTTGTATTACTTATTATTTAGTATTTTCTTTTTTTTCAATAAAAAGTATTAAAAATGTATTTGAATCTATACAACTGAATATAGTTTAACCATCTCAGCACAAATATTATTAAATTGTAAAAGGAACTGAATAATGTTACAAAATGTCAGAATTATTAGTAGGCATAGATTTAATACAGTCCCGTATCTAAAGAGAAATAATAGCTTTAATAACAGAACTATCACTTGAAGAAATGTAAATAAATTTACTTGATTTTAACTCTAGTTGATTTTCTATTCAAAATAACCTTTTAATAAATAAAGCTTTTGATTTTTCAGGTTTTTATATTAGACATAGTTATTATAAGTACAAGGTGATTCACTTGGGACTGAACACTTGTTTTATTCAATATGTCTTGATTGCATAGTGATATTTAAATAATATGTAATGTAAAATGGGACCTTTCGGGTCAGCACCTCTTTAGTGCCCTGTCAGGATTGACACCATTGTGTTTATCAGAACACAGAAGCCAAGACGGCAATTACTACATCACACCATCGCGCAAGCGGTCCTGTAAGTGGACAGACGGATTCGTAATGTCAGCCGATCGAGAGACAGCATGTGGAAGAGACTTGAACTACAATTAACACTTAACAAGGATTTAATTAAAATTAAATTGGATAACGTACAGAGGTTCTTAAGTTTTGTTGGAGAGAGAGAGAGAGTTCACATAAGGTTCGCGTGGTAATAAATACCTTCGGTAACAGATATCCCAATCAGGGTTGTATCAAATCGGAGAACCAGGTAATAGTTCTTCTTATAGGCTTTTTCAAGATTTGTCCAAGGGTGAAATATCCAGTCAAAATGACCTGTTGAAATATCCAGGCTCTATTGTGCACTAACACAAAAAAAAAATTGTTGATAAAGGTTATCCTACAGAATGGGTGATGACTTCTTTCCTCTCCAAGGACTAAAACGGCAACTGACTCTTTTCAGCCATTTCTGGCGATATTCACAGACGATTTTGGCCATGCAGAGGTTAATAGTTCATGAGAAAGCGTCATGTTGCCTCCGAGAAAATGTAATGGGAGACTTTCTCAGGTAGCTATGAACAATAATCGTTACATCTCTCGAACAGTGTTAATATTAAAGACTAGTTCTAATATAGGAATTTCTGCTACTTCACAGAAATATATCTTGGTCAATTGCTTCATCATGGAATAAAGAATCATTGTTTGTATTTTATATGCCTCTTTTCATTTTATATGGAGATATTTATATAATAAATGTCCAATCCCAAGTGAATTACCTGTACTATCCTTACAGTTTTGTAATCCATATTAAATTGTAGCATATTTGATATGCAATACTATCACTTGTTTCAGCAATTTTGTAAATTGTCCAAAATAATAATTATATATTACATATTGATACATATATTTATTAAAAAATATCATATCCGTTTAATAATGAAAACTTTTTGCCAGTTTTGTTCTGTTCTTTCTATAAACAAACACAAAATGTAAAATTTATAATTGTTATCATTTTTATGTGGAATATCAGTGATTCATGAAACTATAATAGTATCTGAAGTGCTTTTTACATCACTTATATTGCTCACATTATTTGCTTTACTTTTAAATAATTTTAAATTAAAAGTCAGAGTTACAATATTTTAATTATGAAGTAGAAAATGTATTGGAATTTCTATTCAATTAATGAACATCATATTTTGTTCTTGAAAGAATTTGTATTTGTAATGTGTTTATATTTAGTACTGAAAATCAACTATGATATATGTCAATTAGAAATAGACATTTATGATTAATAGTGATTGTGAAAACAGCATAACCTCTCAACTAAAACAAGAAATGTTAAAATATTTAATTAAATGCATAATATTACAACAGAATCAGATAAAAAGTTAAGGCAGTTTTTTGCAATTGATAAAAAGCTATTGGAGAGTTTTTTGATGAAAGCAGCAATTTATCACAACTATTTTTAATTAATTTATTGTTGTGATGATTTTTTTTAAGTCAAATTAGTGGAAGTTTCTGAAAATAAATTGTTTCTAATATCTTATTTATAGAAAGGAACTAACTGCTGATAATGTAACTGTTCCAACAATTATATTGTCATATTGTTACTTGAATTAGTGTTGGATTGAAAATTTGTGAAAACCAGGTGCCATTCATAGGTATAACCTGGGGTGAAAATGGGAGTAAGAAAGAGGGAGGAAAGAGCAGTGTGGGGTAAATAGCATAGTGTTTAGAGAAGTGAATGAAAATAGTGTCATATTGGTACTGTAAAAATGAGCATTGTCATAAATTGATAACTTCGTATTGCTTATTTCAGAGTATCATCATCACATTATTTCTTGCACATGGAATATAAAATACTGTTGAGCAACTTTACAATATTTCTACAATTCAGATAATTCATGAAGAGAATATAATGACACAAGAAAATGACATATAATCTTTTTTACTTTTCCAATAGATTACATAAGTTTTAAACTTTTCTCAAAGCAAAAAAATTATACTTGTTTCAACCTGTTGTTGCTTTTTTTAAAATTAGCCTAAAATTATAAATTTCTTTCAATGATAGTATATTCAAGAAAATAGTCTTCTTTTTTCCTCTTTGTGAGTGACATTATTTTAGATGTGAGAGGTTTATTGCATATATTTAGCTTTTCAGCCATTAATTTTCTGAAAACTTCTTGATATTCGATATATCTCATTGTGTTGATATTAAATTTATATACTGTATTTAAATTTTATCATAAATATTTAGAAATATTCAAGAAATTTCATTTGTCTTAAAGTTTTTATTACTTATGCATTTTTCAAATACTTTGCAGGTCTGGGTTATCATAAAGATTTACAAACTAGAGCTGCTTTTATGGAAGTATTAACAAAAATTTTACAACAAGGAACAGAATTTGATATGTTAGCAGAAACAGTGTTAGCAGATCGTTATGAACAGTTAGTGCAATTAGTTACAATGATTGGAGATAAAGGAGAACTTCCTATTGCTATGGCATTAGCAAGTGTTGTTATTACTCCTCAAATGGTAATTAATTTTGTTTAATATTAAATGAAAGCAATTATGTATTTAAATAAAATACATTATATAAATTTCAATGAAATAATATGTTATTTTATTGATATAATTGAATTAATTTTATAACAGCAGATTTATAAGTTTTTTATGTTTTAATGCATTTTGATTCTTTTACTAATTTTCAAAACATATTATCTTGAAATCAGATTAATCCAAAAGCTGTAATACAAAGAATCTATAAAATATTAACAGATGTTAAATTGATTAAGTAAATATTCAAAGTTGCAAAATACATAATTTTGCAATTTTGATATATAATCCAATCCTGGAATATTGAATTATTAATATAATATTAATATATATTATAATAATTTCACATAAAACAGTTTAAAATATCTTGTTCTTATAAATAAAGAATTGAAAATGTAGATCTCATTTGAAATATATCAATGATTTATAGGCTTTAATGTGTTTAATGTAATTGTATTTAAGCTATTGAATTTAACTCATTTTATATAAGATGATTAATTGACATAATAGATATATTTGTGATATGAATGTAAATAAATAAATCAAAAATTAATTTTTGTTATTTTTAGTTTATCATAGTTCTAAAAAGTTCGTATTATTATTATATTTTAAACAATATAAATAGATCCATTAANTGAATTTTTGTCAATAAATGATCCATTAAATTGTGTATATATTGTGTTGACCTGAATATAAGTCAACTCCCAATTTTAGAATCCTTAGTTTTTGAAAAAAAATTAGGACCTTATAGATTGACCAATATAGATTGACATTTTATTATTAATTTTATTTTCATACAAAAAATCAGCAATTGAATTTAAAAAATTTGGAAAGTTCTTGGAACAATATTTCATCACTTTCATCATCATCAGAACTTTCATTGTCATTATTCCTGTTTTCTATTTCATTGCCATTGTGGTCTTTGGCCTTCTATATCATTCTCTGTTCTGATTAAGTTGTTGGTAATATGACACTTCTTAGTCTTTTGTAATTGTGTCTTTACCAATGATCTTTCATAATTCTGCTGTTGTTCTAACTTTTACAATAATAAGTGAAATTTTTATTACTTTTTATATATTATATATGCCATTGATGAGTTTGATAATTAGCAGTATTCAAATAATTTTTTTTTCAAAATTTACTTGAAAATAAAATTTTTTAAAACTTTATATTTACAAATATCTGAGAATCAATTAGCATAAATGAATTTTTGATTTATTTTTTTAGTAATTTTTACAAATTGCATTTAAATCATACCTAGTCAATCAGAAAATTGCATTCAGGTGTGTTATAGAAAAAATATATGCATTGAACACCTATATTATAAGTGACAAATTGTAACTTATTGCTTTTTTTTTTCTTTTTGTCTATATGAATAGAAATGAAGTTAATAAAAGCTATAGAGCAAAATCAAAACAATGTTTTATGTACATTGTCCTATGTACTATAGATTGCTCAACATATGCATCATGCAAACATTATAGTAAAATGATATATTACTTGTAGTACTAGCATTAAAGTATGATATTCTGGTGTAATACATATACAAGGTCTGTTCAAAAAGTATCGGACCTTTTTTTTCCGCCTAAACCAATGATGTGCGAGAGGCCTCCTTCGGTGCAGTTGTGGAGAGGACAGTCATGCACAGCCCTGAATTTTTTCCCGCCTGCAAGAAGCGTCAGTCGTTGGCAATCGGCCTATGAGTGAGGTCATGTAGCGCGCTCTCGTCGGATTCCACTAAGCTGGAAAATGACTGAACAACGTGAGCAGCGATATTACATCAAATTTTGCCAAAAACCTTGGCGATACCCGAGTGTAAACCATTCGCAAGATTCAGCAGGCTTTCGGGGACGATCCTCGAGGCCAAAAAAAGCGCGTCAGGTCCGCAGCAATATCAAAGGTCATGTTGACAGTTTTTTCGACTCTCGTGGGGTGGTGTGTCGTGAGTATGCACCACAAGGCCAAACCATCGCAAAGGAATACTACCAGGAGGTCCTTCGTCATCTTTCCGATACAGTGCGACGCAAACGACCAGATCAGTGGTCAATCAGAACTTGGCAGCTCCATCTTGATAACGCATCCGCTTATTCTGCGCATCTGATTCGGGCTTTCGTCGCCAAACACAATACTCCTGTGGTTCGTCACACTCCGTACTCTCCCCACATGGCTCCGTGTGACCTTTGGCTATTTCCCAAGCTGAAAATGCCACTAAAAGGAACCCGAATTTAGTCGAGAGAAGACATCGTGCGAAATCCGACGGACCGGCTGATGGCCATTCCAAAAGATGCGTTCCAGCAGTGTTTCCAGCAATGGCAGGAACGCTAGGAGAAGTGTATGCATTACCAAGGAGACTACTTTGAAGGGGATTAGGGTTTCTTACCTCAAAATCGATAAATTTATTTTTGCCGACCAAAGGTCCGATACTTTTTGAACAGACCTTGTATTTACAACTACATGTTTTGTTTTAGCTAACATGTAAGTTAAGTTAAACAAATCATACACTTAAA
Organism: Centruroides sculpturatus; assembly: GCF_000671375.1. NCBI lineage: Eukaryota > Metazoa > Arthropoda > Arachnida > Scorpiones > Buthidae > Centruroides > Centruroides sculpturatus. The sequence continues at coordinate 771,956 of NW_019384394.1, forward strand.
ATGTTTCCTGATGTACTATATCTATTAAAAATTATGGATTATTTTTATAAAATTTTTCATATAATTAATTGATTAAATTCATCTGTACAAATTTTCAAAAAATAATAAAAATTTACCAAAAAATGAGTATTTACATAAGAATAAAGTTTTTACTTTGTTTAATAATTACCTGTTTTTGTTTTAAGAAGTAAACTACTACAAAATTTTTTATATATGTCTTTTAATAAGTAGTAAACATAATTTGAGTTTTCTTTATAACATACGTAACTTTATTCAAATATTTATTAATCTTATCATAAATAATCAGTAAAATATTTTTCAATGATTATTTATCTTATAAATTGTCATCTTACATTTGTCATTTTAATAGTTAAGAACATTAATATTTTAGTAATTCAAGAACAATTATCAATTATTAGAATGCTTAGAATCTAAAATTTGAGTTATCCAAACATGTTCTAAATTCTTTAAGAAATAAAAATTTAATTTGATTTAATTTTTAATGAAACCTAAAAGAAAAACTACAAATCTTTAACTGATAAGTAAGAACTATTCTTAATTATTGTTTGATTAAAATTTTATAGTTATAATTGACAAAAATATGAAAATTTTATTGAGAATGAAGAAATAATCACCACAAATTTATATTAATAATCCATGATTTCTGTATTCAGAATAATGTAATGCATTCTTTATTTTAATGTTCTTTATAAACAGTGAATTATTTGAAATACACAAAGATAGTCTGAGTTTTGATAATTTTTGTATGTGCTAAATGTAAGCAATAAAAAATCATTGATATATAATACACTTATATGGTAGATTAAAATTAGTGTAATCAAAAATATCATTATTAGTTATTTAATAATATCAAAATTAGCATATCTCAAAACATATAAGTTAAAATATTTCACTTATTGTAAATAGTATTGGTTATAATTATTGTTGTCTTAGGAGAAAAAAAATCCTTGTTCTATCAACCTAAACATATAACTGATAATGCATAATTGATCCATGTTTAATATTTAAAGCACTGGTGCTTTAAACACGGATCAGTTTAATCATTATTTACTTAAAATACATTAGTTTAAATTGTTGGTATTTCTTCAATTATATGCTAATTGTTAGTAAAGGCATTACTACAAAAGCAGCAGATAAACTATACTAGATAAATTATTAACCAATACAATCATTATAATTTATACAATAAGTAGCACATTCATTAATTGTTTTAACGTATATTTTTAATGCTAAATTTGATAAGATCAAAATTTGTATTAATTGTAGTTTTATTTACTTACACTGCTAACAAGTAAGTATTATCAGTTGATTATCGTCATCAGTATAGGCAAGTTCCAGAGTGTATGATAAGCAGATTTTACTGTAATATAAAAAGACTTGAAAAATCAAAATTAATTTTAGATAGTTTGTCAAATATTTCTTTATATTAATTAGCAGAATTAATANTCGTCATCAGTATAGGCAAGTTCCAGAGTGTATGATAAGCAGATTTTACTGTAATATAAAAAGACTTGAATAATCAAAATTAATTTTAGATAGTTTGTCAAATATTTCTTTATATTAATTAGCAGAATTAATACATATCTAATTTTCTCTCTTTTTTTTTTTTTTTTTTTTTAGATATTGTGATAAGCATTAGTATGATTTTACAGAAAGATCTACTTATTAAAATTTCATCACACATTATACATTATACTAATAGATATTTTTAAATATGTATGTGTATGACTTTGAAAATTAAAAAAATTAACATTTGATAAACAAAGAAATTATGGATTGTTAACTCGAATTTCCTTCCATTGCAAAAAAATGAGTATTTACATAAGAATAAAGTTTTTACTTTGTTTAATAATTACCTGTTTTTGTTTTAAGAAGTAAACTACTACAAAATTTTTTATATATGTCTTTTAATAAGTAGTAAACATAATTTGAGTTTTCTTTATAACATACGTAACTTTATTCAAATATTTATTAATCTTATCATAAATAATCAGTAAAATATTTTTCAATGATTATTTATCTTATAAATTGTCATCTTACATTTGTCATTTTAATAGTTAAGAACATTAATATTTTAGTAATTCAAGAACAATTATCAATTATTAGAATGCTTAGAATCTAAAATTTGAGTTATCCAAACATGTTCTAAATTCTTTAAGAAATAAAAATTTAATTTGATTTAATTTTTAATGAAACCTAAAAGAAAAACTACAAATCTTTAACTGATAAGTAAGAACTATTCTTAATTATTGTTTGATTAAAATTTTATAGTTATAATTGACAAAAATATGAAAATTTTATTGAGAATGAAGAAATAATCACCACAAATTTATATTAATAATCCATGATTTCTGTATTCAGAATAATGTAATGCATTCTTTATTTTAATGTTCTTTATAAACAGTGAATTATTTGAAATACACAAAGATAGTCTGAGTTTTGATAATTTTTGTATGTGCTAAATGTAAGCAATAAAAAATCATTGATATATAATACACTTATATGGTAGATTAAAATTAGTGTAATCAAAAATATCATTATTAGTTATTTAATAATATCAAAATTAGCATATCTCAAAACATATAAGTTAAAATATTTCACTTATTGTAAATAGTATTGGTTATAATTATTGTTGTCTTAGGAGAAAAAAAATCCTTGTTCTATCAACCTAAACATATAACTGATAATGCATAATTGATCCATGTTTAATATTTAAAGCACTGGTGCTTTAAACACGGATCAGTTTAATCATTATTTACTTAAAATACATTAGTTTAAATTGTTGGTATTTCTTCAATTATATGCTAATTGTTAGTAAAGGCATTACTACAAAAGCAGCAGATAAACTATACTAGATAAATTATTAACCAATACAATCATTATAATTTATACAATAAGTAGCACATTCATTAATTGTTTTAACGTATATTTTTAATGCTAAATTTGATAAGATCAAAATTTGTATTAATTGTAGTTTTATTTACTTACACTGCTAACAAGTAAGTATTATCAGTTGATTATCGTCATCAGTATAGGCAAGTTCCAGAGTGTATGATAAGCAGATTTTACTGTAATATAAAAAGACTTGAAAAATCAAAATTAATTTTAGATAGTTTGTCAAATATTTCTTTATATTAATTAGCAGAATTAATACATATCTAATTTTCTCTCTTTTTTTTTTTTTTTAGATATTGTGATAAGCATTAGTATGATTTTACAGAAAGATCTACTTATTAAAATTTCATCACACATTATACATTATACTAATAGATATTTTTAAATATGTATGTGTATGACTTTGAAAATTAAAAAAATTAACATTTGATAAACAAAGAAATTATGGATTGTTAACTCGAATTTCCTTCCATTGTAATGTGAAAAGTTTTAATTAGGCAATATTGGATAATTAAATATTGTATAAATGAGAAAACAAAAACTTAATTTGTATTCAGTTTTACATATTTTTATTTATATGTGCTTTTAGGATTCAAAAAATTTTAAAGTACATTCAAAATAATTCTATCTTTGTTTTAAAATTGTTTTTAATATTTCAGTTTGATATTTCAAATGTATTAGTAAAGAAAATAAGAATTTTATTTTATTAGTGCACATAAGTATATATTTAATACATATATCACAATCTGTAAATAAAAACCATAAATTTTAGTTAAAATATATCTACATCTTAATATATGTGTGTATTTTATTTTTATATAGGATGAACTAGCCAGAGTTTTTGTAACCTTATTTGATGCTAAACATCTTTTATCACCATTATTATGGAACATGTTTTATAAAGAGGTATAGTTATTTACTGTTTTAGTTTATTTAACCAGTTAAATCTTAAAATAAGTTATAAAGTTTTATTTTAAAAAAAATAAAATTATTATTTTCAGGTTGAAGTTTCTGACTGTATGCAAACATTGTTTCGTGGTAACAGTCTTGGTAGTAAAATAATGGCCTTCTGTTTTAAAATATATGGAGCTAGTTATTTACATAGTTTATTAGAACCACTTATCAGACCTTTGTTAGAACAGCCAAATATAAGTTATGAAGTAGATTCAGCAAGNTCTTTTTTTTTTTTTTTTTTTTTTAGATATTGTGATAAGCATTAGTATGATTTTACAGAAAGATCTACTTATTAAAATTTCATCACACATTATACATTATACTAATAGATATTTTTAAATATGTATGTGTATGACTTTGAAAATTAAAAAAATTAACATTTGATAAACAAAGAAATTATGGATTGTTAACTCGAATTTCCTTCCATTGTAATGTGAAAAGTTTTAATTAGGCAATATTGGATAATTAAATATTGTATAAATGAGAAAACAAAAACTTAATTTGTATTCAGTTTTACATATTTTTATTTATATGTGCTTTTAGGATTCAAAAAATTTTAAAGTACATTCAAAATAATTCTATCTTTGTTTTAAAATTGTTTTTAATATTTCAGTTTGATATTTCAAATGTATTAGTAAAGAAAATAAGAATTTTATTTTATTAGTGCACATAAGTATATATTTAATACATATATCACAATCTGTAAATAAAAACCATAAATTTTAGTTAAAATATATCTACATCTTAATATATGTGTGTATTTTATTTTTATATAGGATGAACTAGCCAGAGTTTTTGTAACCTTATTTGATGCTAAACATCTTTTATCACCATTATTATGGAACATGTTTTATAAAGAGGTATAGTTATTTACTGTTTTAGTTTATTTAACCAGTTAAATCTTAAAATAAGTTATAAAGTTTTATTTTTAAAAAAATAAAATTATTATTTTCAGGTTGAAGTTTCTGACTGTATGCAAACATTGTTTCGTGGTAACAGTCTTGGTAGTAAAATAATGGCCTTCTGTTTTAAAATATATGGAGCTAGTTATTTACATAGTTTATTAGAACCACTTATCAGACCTTTGTTAGAACAGCCAAATATAAGTTATGAAGTAGATTCAGCAAGGTATTTTTCATTTTATGAAATAAAAATAAATATTTGATTTTTAATTACTTATATATTAAAATATATAATGAGTATAGGTTGGAAACAGGTGAAGATGTTGAAGAAAATCGCCGAAATCTACTCTCTCTCACTCAAAAAGTTTTTAATGCAATTGTTTCTTCAGCAGATAAGTTAGTTTTTATTTTGAAATTATGTTTTAATATGAATTTTATATTAAATTAACTTTGCAATGTTTTAATGAAAATAAATTGTTTTTTGTACTAAAATAATTATTTATTTTAATTCGTGTCCTAACTTTTTCTTCTGGAATTAAAACTTATTTTCCTTACTTTCAAACATTTGATTTATCATTAATTTTTGTACATCAGCAGTACACTTGTCAAAAGTATCAAGATGCTTATAGGTTCTTCCTGCTGTTGCATAAGCTGTTGCTGATAAAGAATACATAATTCTCCTTTTGCTGCTATTACTCCAGAGATCCTTCTTTTACTGGTATTACAGCACTGACCCTTCAGGATAGATTTCCTACTAACAAGGGAACTGTCAGAGTGTCTTCTAATAAATTTTAATAAAATTTAGTTAATAACTACGTTAAAAGTGTACAAACTCTATTTTAAATTTGTAGCATTCACTAAAAGTGTTGATCAGAGTTATTAGCAATCAAATTTTGCACTACTTTATAGTAGTTTAGCACAATTACGCAAATTTTTAGAAGTGAAAGGGTCGCGGAGGAAGACTGCGATATTACATATAAAATAAATTCTGGAATTTTAAAAAATGGTTGAATAATTAATAAAATTTTGTATACTTTTAACATAATTATTAACTAAATTTTATTAATTCTTCAACCATTTTTGAAAATTCCAGAATTTATTCTATATGTAATATCGCCGTCTTCCTCCGCAACCCTTTCACTTCTAAAAATTTGCATAATTGTGCTAAACTAGTATAAAGTAGTGCAACATTTGATTGCTAATAACTTTGATCAACACTTTTAGTGAATGCTACAAATTTAAAATAGAGTTTATATACTTTTAACGAAATTATTAACTAAATTTTATTAAAATTTATTAGAAGACACTCCGACAGTTTTCTTGTAAGTTTTGATATACTTTTGATTGAATTTTTTGCCATTATTCCTATAGCATCTGGAACAACTGATGTGTGCTTGTTGGCAAGGTTGGTCTGGTACATAGTCATTGCTCCAGTTCATCTCATAAATATTCTATGGGGTTGAGGTCAGGCTTTCAGTTAACCAGATAAGTTCTTCCATGTCATTCTTTTGAAACCACAGAGCTATGTACTTTGATTTTTCAGTATAACACACAAGTTGTGTTATGTCGAAAGAGCTAAGCCCCTATTCCAAACTGTTGCAATAATGTCGGTAGTGCAGAATTGTCCAAAATGGATTGATAAGCATCAGATATTACAGATTCATTCAGAGAAACCAATGGATTCAGCCTAAACTAACTAATTTCAAATTTTTTGGGTCCAGAGAAGCCAAAATTTGAAATTCAATACAGGGCATAAATTCAAAGCACATTGGCAATATCACAATTTTTTATCAGTCATTTTGTTGTAAAGTCAATGTGTTTTAAAGTTAGTCATTTATTAACTATTTGATTAAAACAAAAAGTCATTCCTATCTAACTGGTGAACTTTTGGAGGGAAACTTGCAGATTACTGTGTACATTATCAAACCTAATATCAAAAGATTGACCAAAAAAAATGTTAATTTTCTCATTAGGATTATTAAAATAAACTATAGTAAGGCTTACCAGTTTACAGTAGTTATATAAATAATAAGATTTATCAGTGTAGAGTAGGAAATATAAACAAGTTACTATCAGTAACTTATTTACATTTATTTTTTTATAATGAAGATAGTTCTTCCAATAAGTATATTTTATTACAAGTGTCTGTAACTTCAAAACATTTTTTCAAGTGTGGCATTTTTAGTTTGATGGATGATGATATTTGTTTTTAATGTTGTGTTATTATAGGGTGCAATATTTGCCACATATATGATATTGCCAAATTATATTAATATTAATAGAAATAAGAAATAATTGAGGAGCTTGGTGGAAAACCAATATATTCCACATTAGAAAGATTTCAAGAAACAAGATGATTTGTGTTTTAATTCACTTCAATATGCAACATTTTATTAATGTAGATGTCTCTGGGACTGACATACAACTGAATGATGAAAGTTTCTTTGAATTTAGATCAATGATGCACAAATTCAAATTTGTTAATAACTCATTTCTTTGTAGTTTAGCAGAATGCACTGTTTTTCCACCAAGCTCCTCAATTAATATTATAGTTAGTTTTAAGGATCATCTTCCCTCAAATAAACTGCAAATTGTTTTAAATTGTTAAATGTGCAAATTGTTACTAAGGAGGGTACTCCTTAGTAAGAGAATAAAACTACCTTGTGGCTTGTCTGCCTTTTGGTTCAAGTGAGAGTAGTCCTTGGGTACTGAAAGGTTGTGCATCACTGCTTTAGGGTATCAATACAAGCAGAAAAAGCACTAATTTTTTATGTACTGATACTCTAAAAGTATCAATATATCAATATTACTTTTGAATCAATTAAAGAACCAGGAACTGAGTAATCTTTGTTAATTAAACACCAAATAAGGTTAACATACAATTATTTTACATTAAAAAAAGAAGTCTTATAGGTTCCAATAAGTCACCAAAATACTTCACTTTTACTGATTTCTCTTTGTAAATATAATATCCATATTTAATATCTTATTAGTAAATAAAAAGATATTAAACATGGATATAAATATCCACTAAGAGAAATTAGTAATAATCATAAACAAAAACAAATTTATTTTTCTGACTGAAAAGTTCAATTCAGATTTACTAAAGATATTTTTTTACATAATTTGAATTATTTGAATTTAAAAAGTCTCATTAGCAAATCTTTAAATATACAGTATTGTGTACATTAACTAGTTTTTCAGTTATATAATCTATCTTAACCAAAAACTTACTTTTTAGTAATTTTATAAATATATCTGCAAAACAGATTTTTGATGGCTGAATATTCATTTAATAAGAGAAGCTCGAAGAATTGGGTATTAAATAGGATTTTGAGATTTTAGACCTGTATCCTCCTGTATCCTGTGTTTCCAATCTGACCCCCTAAACTTTCACCTTAGGAGCCCAGATATGCTTCTAAGATTTTCAAAGTACTTCAAATCATGCTTATGTTTTTTGTAACAATATTATGTAAAGTGAAAGATGAATATTGTTCAGAAGTCCTATTAATTAATGAATTTTTTTTTTAGTTCTCTTGTAAGCGGTTAAAATGTTGTCTTCTTGATTGAAAATCTTATTTATGTTTTACTAATAATTTCACTTTAGTAAATTATAAGCATTTATTTTCATTATTAAAATAATGTTTATCTTTTATGTAATTTTCTTTTTGTAACATATTATTCAACATCATTCAAAAATATTAATTGTTTATCACATTATAACATTAAATTTATTTATATATTTTTATTTTTACTCTAGATTTCCACCTCAGCTTCGTAGTATGTGTCATTGCTTGTATCAAGTATTAAATAAAAGATTCCCTAATTTTCCACAACATATAAGTGCTGTAGGAACAGTAATTTTTTTAAGATTCATTAATCCTGCAATAGGTAAGATGATGATGTATATATAAAATTATTATTATATTGAAAGTAATAGGTTATTTTACTAACATTAATTAATTAAATTAGTATGTTGTTTAATTTCTAAATTAGCACTTAGTTTCTAGCACTTTAATACTAGATAATTAAAGAGTCTTAAATTTTAGTAATGTGATATTTACTTTATAAAGTTGTCAAATATATTGTCTATTTATATAAATCTTTAAGAAATTTGTAATATTAAGATATATTTTAATTAAAAACAATATTTGCGTAATATAAGATTTATTATCTGAAATATTTTATTGTGAAAATTTAAATTAAATTATTTTCATAATTCATAAATAGCAAGTTTTATTTAATTTTATAATGTTTCATTAAAAAAACAAGACTTATAATCTGTTTGCAAAAAAATCCAGCAATAAGTTGTGTAATTTTCTTGGCAACAACAATTAAAACTGCATGTTGCACCATCTGTTATATTTTATTTTAAAAACTTTTTATATAATTAATTAGTATAAAATGGCAAAAAGCTTATTTTTTGGGGTAAGGAAGAGTTTTATTAAAAAAAATTGTAAATGCTGATCATGAGTAAAATCTTCATTAAATCCAACCGTACTTGAGACATGACACCCAACCCCATCTATATCCCCACACCTTAACTTTTAATCACCAAAATTTAATAGCATCAATCCCCTAATACACAAACCTTCCTATGAAATTCAGAAATTTTCGACAAAAGGCACAGGAGTTATTAAGTTTCAAAGTGGATGAACAAAATCATGCTCCCTTAAACACACTAATATTGTAGACAGAAATTAATTTATATATGGAAATCCAGTGAATTTTTTGGTATGGCATGTGTAATGTAATTTAGGAGTACATTTTAATGCAACTGCTGAGTTTCATAGCAAGTAATCAAATGGCTTAGAAAGAAGAATACAAATGTTGCTTTGAGTGCAGAAAGATTATTTCCTTCTTATATAACATTTTGATTACATTAAGGTCATCCTACAGTGTTTTGCTTGTTTTCTAAATTATCCATAAAAGACTGTTGTTCAGAAAACAGGAGATGACTATGAATAGTATTTATGCAATTCATAATAATGTTGAAGCATTTATATCAGAGGAACTGATATGCTTTTATCCATAAATGTCAAGGCCAAATAAAACATTGAAAATGTGAAAATTTTTTTGCATGATATAAGATTTATTATTTGAAAAATGAAGATGTAAAAATAATTAGTTGTTTTTTATATCATAAGAAATAAGCATTATTTTATTTTTTTCTAATAATGGCATATGAAAAGAAGAAATGTATTGAACAAAATTATTTTACATTTGTATATTGTTTAACTATACAAATTTTATACAAGTTGAGCTGTTTCATTCAAAACACAGAAATTTTTTCTTGAATTAAAAAAACAAGTAAAACAGCAAACCCGTATTTGGGACAAGACTATGTCTCGGAGACTCACTACTAAGCAGAATCGCTTTGGCGCTCAAGGGGGATCTCATTCTCATCCTCCAATCTTCTTTGGTATCACTGCTTTTGGGCGCGATTGTTCAAACTTCGCCAGCCATGACCACGAGGTTTTCCACGATGCATTTTCGATGAAATTAACTTATCCAATTTTGAAATTTCTCTCTTGTTGGCATGTTCTGCATGTTGGCCTGGGTTGAATTTTTGTCAATGCATAACGAAAATTTTTCGTTTTTGAAAAAATAATCATGGCTATTGTATCATCCGAAATTATTTTTTTATTTTTCACAAACAATATACAGTTTAACCCGATTATAACGTCATCGGATTTAACAACAATCCTAACATAATGTCAAATTTTTATCGGTTCCATGATTTTACTATACTAGTTAATGTTAAAAAACCTACTTGTAACAACATAAAACCCTGTTTTAATGTCATATTTGAAGCACTCCCAAATTTACAAAATTAGATTACAAATTTTATTTGTCAAAGAAAATACTACATGTTCAGTCCTAGGATCAGAGTCCACTTCCTAGAACAACTGTGCGTAGTACTCTCACCACCTGACTTCAATTTGCTTGTTTGTAGAGAGAGAGTCACCATTTTCTTTTTATTTTGACTCGGTTCTAGGTTCCCTGAGTATCTATAAGTCTGGTTTTTTTTATGTGCGCATGATTTGGGCACCTAATACTCTGTGTCAAATTGCAACTCCTGACATGTACTCCTTCATACCTCTAAGCTGGTAACACAGCAGGCAGTACGATTTTATAAACAAAACATATTCTTGTCAATAAAGTTAGGTCTAAAAAGCTAATTAAAAACTTTATATATAGTATAAATTCCAGTTAAGTATATAAGTCTATTTAATTGTAGAAATATTTTTCAGTTTCATAATAATTTCTTTAATAACTGTTATTATTTTTACTTTTATGTGGTTTACTTTTTTATAAAATTATGAAAATTTCAAACAATTTTCAAAATTATCAGCTGAAAATCAGCAATCTGTCTTTTTATTTGATAAAAGTANGTTAATGTGTATTTAAAGTCAGAAATGCAAACAATTTAAACTACTGTGTGCAAATAACAAATTAAAGCAATGCTTAAAGTACTGGTTGAGATTGGTGATAATTTAACATTATCAGTCATGTGTTGAAGTTAGAATGTAAAAAGATGATTTAAAAATGCTAATTTATATTCAGATAAAAACTATAACTAAAACTCTAATTTTTTAAATTTTTTAAAAATGTGTTTTGGGACATTTTAATTTAGAAAACTGATAGTAATATCTGTGATTACAATTAGCAGGTTCTACTATATTGATAATTATGAAAAAAAAAACCAATCCACTAAACAAAGCATTAATTATAAATAAAATGTACTAACCTTATTGCACTTTGCACTTATTTTTGAAAATTATCACTAATGTTTTCAGTCCACTTCTAGGACTGTCTTCAGGCAGATTTTTGAATTGAATAGAACTCCAATAAAAATATTCTACAGAATGATATATCTCCCTACCTTATTATTATAACAAATGAACGTCTTTATATCGGGAAATGGAAGCATATACTAATACAGAAATCACTTACAGACATAAGCCTGATACATTTAAAATGTTTAGGAATGAGAAGCATCAAGCAGACATCAAAAGAACACTGGGGAACTATAAAATTCCACTCAAGGATAACAGGTTTAGTAGAGACCGTGTATACATTGGGTCTACAAGATCTTTCAAGCAATGTCTTCCTGAACACAAAAGATATCTAAAAGAAGGAAAAAAAAGTATACTATGTATGCCTTGGCTATGGCTAGGGTTTCTTTCCCAGGATTCTCGTCGTTTATTCCCTTTGAGAAAAATCTCGGAAAATTTTATTTTCCCGGGAAATGTCACATTTCAATACTTTTTATAGTTTCTCCATATGAAATGGGTATTGTTGATAAGCAGCCATCTTCAAAATCAAAACGAGGTCTAATGTTAATGTCAAAAATCCTTCAGAACATAGCAAATCATGTAGAATTTAGTAAAGAACAGCATATGCTTCATTTTAATGATTTTCTTCGTGCTAATTTTGAATCTGGTCGAAGGTATAGTTAGCAAATGAATTTGATTAAAATGTCTTTTTAAAATATTTTTCATTTACATTTTTTACCAGTTTGTTTTTTGATTAAATAATTGCTACATAAATTATAATGATTAGTAATATACAGTGGTACCTCTGCTTTACAGTATGTCCGATTCGAAATATGTCCTGTTTGGACGAAACAAATTTTGCTCGGTATACGACTTTTGTTCGGTATACGACTTTTGTTCGGTATACAACTTAATTCAATTATACGCACCATCTATGAACAAATAGCACTATCGGTGTACTAGACCAGACTAAACTTTATTTACAAATTAAAATCAAAAGAAATTTAACAAGTTATAAACTGTGGCACTGCCACAGTTTATAACTTTGTTAAATTTCTTTTGATTTTAATTTGTAAGTGAACTTTTATTATTTTATTAATCATGAATTGCAAAAAGGCAAATGAAAAGCAACAGAAAACTAAAAAAATGACTAGAATCACAATGGAAGTGAAAAAAGAGATTGTTGAGAAATATGAAGGTGGCATGTGTGCCCGAGATTTAACTGTTGCATACGATATTCCGAGAATGACAATATCGACAATTGTGAAAAATAAAGACATTATTAAATCTGCTAACGTTGCGAAAGGGGTTAAATTAATTTCTAAACAGAGATTGAAGACATTAGATCATGTTGAGAAATTGCTTTTGCTTTGGATAACTGAAAAACAGTGTGCTGGCAGCAGCGTATCAGAAGCAATTATTTGCAAGAAAGCTAAAAAGATATATGCTGATCTCATGAAAAATCAAACAGGAACTAGCCAGGAAAGTGAGGTGTTTAAAGCCAGCCATTTTTTTACATGAGAATGGATTAATCATTTTTACATTTCTTCTTATAGGAAAGGTTGTTTGGTGGTGTTCTATTCTGTATAAGTTTAAACATCAGGTATAGATTAAGGTTGTATACTGAGGTTCCACTGTAATAGAATTAATTCACTTATTGTAATCACTTTGAGACATACTTATTCTGGCAATGATAACATTAAGCAGGATAATTAAATAATACTACAATTAGTAGAATTTCTGGTTTGATTGATTCTTACATTAAAAGAACACATTTAAACAATTAAAAATTGTATAAATTAATGAAGTCAGATGCAAAGAAACTGATTAGAACTATAATCAGAGCTATGCAACACACAAAAACCAGTAAAATTAAGATTTCTTTACTTAAATAAAGATTTTTATCTATATACTATGGGCATTGTCAGGTTCAGTTAAAAGAATTATTATAATTATTATAATTAGTAATAATTATAATTAATACATTAATTATAATTATTACTAATTAACAATAATTTCAGTGTTTTTTGCTTTTTTTAGTACCATCTTTAACAACAGTTAATGTGTATTTAAAGTCAGAAATGCAAACAATTTAAACTACTGTGTGCAAATAACAAATTAAAGCAATGCTTAAAGTACTGGTTGAGATTGGTGATAATTTAACATTATCAGTCATGTGTTGAAGTTAGAATGTAAAAAGATGATTTAAAAATGCTAATTTATATTCAGATAAAAACTATAACTAAAACTCTAATTTTTTAAATTTTTTAAAAATGTGTTTTGGGACATTTTAATTTAGAAAACTGATAGTAATATCTGTGATTACAATTAGCAGGTTCTACTATATTGATAATTATGAAAAAAAAAACCAATCCACTAAACAAAGCATTAATTATAAATAAAATGTACTAACCTTATTGCACTTTGCACTTATTTTTGAAAATTATCACTAATGTTTTCAGTCCACTTCTAGGACTGTCTTCAGGCAGATTTTTGAATTGAATAGAACTCCAATAAAAATATTCTACAGAATGATATATCTCCCTACCTTATTATTATAACAAATGAACGTCTTTATATCGGGAAATGGAAGCATATACTAATACAGAAATCACTTACAGACATAAGCCTGATACATTTAAAATGTTTAGGAATGAGAAGCATCAAGCAGACATCAAAAGAACACTGGGGAACTATAAAATTCCACTCAAGGATAACAGGTTTAGTAGAGACCGTGTATACATTGGGTCTACAAGATCTTTCAAGCAATGTCTTCCTGAACACAAAAGATATCTAAAAGAAGGAAAAAAAATGTATACTATGTATGCCTTGGCTATGGCTAGGGTTTCTTTCCCAGGATTCTCGCCGTTTATTCCCTTTGAGAAAAATCTCGGAAAATTTTATTTTCCCGGGAAATGTCACATTTCAATAATAATTTATCATGTCATTTTCTTTCTATCATTTATTATACGAAAAGTTGCGTTTTGAAGACTCACCTAAGAGAGAAATTTTGAGGTTTCATGCTGCATATTATTTATTACTGTACCTATGTTTTACAAGTCTCTACCTGTTAGTTCATGTAATATCTATGTATTGCATTTGCGCATCATTGAGTAGCAGAGCACTCACTGAAAGTAAATATCACTCATCGCACTTTAGTTTTGAATTTGCATTTATAAGTTGAATTTGTTAGGATATAAATGGGAATGTAAGCTTTATCATTTGTAACTGTAAGTGTGATTATTTGAAATTTCTCTATTATTTAATTACTCATATTTTACAACAATTTATTTTAATATAATTTATAAAATAAAACCATTGGCATTTTCAGTTGCAGGTCTTTTTGTGACCAAATTGAGAACTAGATTAAGTGATCAAATTTATAAGTTTATTTATAAATTTTAATTATAATATTTATAAATTATAAATTATTTATAAATTTATAAGTGGAAATTTATAAGTTTTTTTATTTTTTATTTTTTGAGAGAGATTTTTGTTTTTATAAATTTTTTGAGTAGTATTTTTTATGTTCAACTGCAAATAATTTTATTTTGGAGAAGTTGTATCTTTTGTTCAATTCAAAATAATTGTCTTTTTTCTCATTAAATTTATGGAATAAGTATATTTTTTATTTCATCTTTAGAAATAAAATAGTATTTTTTTCATAATCATTATTATGTTCATTAAAACTCCCAATGAAACACTTTATTTTACTTTCATCTTATAATATAGGAGAACATAAATTAATTGAGTCTAATGCATCTGTATGGGTGAGATTGGCCCTACACTTTTAGTTACTTACTAGAAAATAAATTAAATTATTCAAATTTATTATATTCCTGTATGATATTTTTTATTCATGTGAAATTCTATTTTACTATCTCATCCCGAGATCCAGGGAAAAGAAATTATTTTTACTGTAATCCTGCTGGAGGCAAATTTCCCGGGAAATGAGACACCCTAGCTATGGCTATGTATGCCAGTGAGAACAGGATTACATCAGAACTACAACAGGCTGCCATAATATGACAAACCCATCATAGAAACCAACTTAGGAATTTGAAGGCATTAGAGATTTTTAAAGCAAATGCCAGAGCCTTGTGACTAATTTTAAAAATGAAAAATGGATCTCAAAGGCATGGCAGGCTATGTACTACCTGGTGCTATAACAACCAAAGCTGCACAGATATTTATAAATTCATAAAAAGAAACGTTTGAAATTTGAATACATTGGAGCCAAATAGAACACTACTAACAGCAGGAAGAATCTTTTTTTCAAAATCTTCCTGAAGATGGCTCTAGAAGTGGACTGAAAACATTAGTGATAATTTTCAAAAATAAGTGCAATAAGATTAGTATGTTTTGCTGGTAATTATGTTTCATTAATAATGAAGGGATACACAATAAATAATAGATAATACTGTAATAATTTTTTGAATATAGAAATATAACACTTTGAAGGTTATATTGTGTGTATATACAGGTATACCTCAAGTTACATCGTTCTCGATTATACGTCATTTGTCAATAAATATATGGAAAAATAAAAATAAAGTTTAAGTCATTTTATTCGACTTTATGTCCATTTGCCACAAATATTCAAGTCGTAATATCATTAGAAAAGCGTTAAAGCACATAAAATTATATTAAAATACATACATTTACAGTAAATGTTAATATAACCATCATAAATCCTAGAGAACGAAATATGAAAACATCCATGTTTCTGTGTTGTCATCTTATTTAGCAGTCTTTAAGTGCTCAATATTGGTGTTTTCCACAGTAGCTCCAATATCTACTGTTTGGCGTCGTTGTCAGAGCCACTCGATATTGGTAAATTTAATATAAATTAATTTATTTTCTACTGTCACAAGATAATTTTAATAACTATATTTGTTATTTAACCTTACAAAATCATCTTATTTTATAATGTCTTGGAGCAAACCATATTCACAAATAAAGATGTACTGTAAACATCGCCAAATTGTAAACATGTACATTTACAAGTATGTACATACTGTATGTACATGAATTCATTAATTTAGATTACTTTTTTCTGCACTATATTAAAAACTAAAATTTATTTGTTTGTAAGCTTAAAATAGATTCTTATTAACCATATATTATTAAAAATGCATTTATAAATAAAATACGGAACTGAGAATGGTTATTTGTGGTTTAGCCTAATGACAAGTAAATTTGACTTACGTTGTTTTTTGACTCTTGCCTCTCCTGGAACCAATTACTGACGTAAGGTGAGATATACCTGTATATGTTTCTATAAAAGTCCAAAGTCCAATAATTTTACTCAGGTTAAAAAAGTATTCATATCTATCTGTTGTTTTGTAATATTCTTAAAAATATAAATTAAAGTATTAAAGTAAGGAACAACTTTAAATTCAAAACTAAACAAAATATCTATTTATGGTGGAGTGTCTCCCTCTACAATTTAAAAAATCTTTTTTTCAGTTTTTTTAACAATATTTTTGGTATCAATAGTGTATAAAATTTTTTCAAATTAACTTTCTAACAACAATTTTTTGTATATATATATAAAAAATTATATTACATGTATAATGAAGAAAGTCATTATATTAATACTGAAAAAAATTAATTCAGTTTTAACAATTTAACACAAAAATATATAAATGATAAATAATCAAATTTATTTATAAAATATTTACTGTAATAAAAGTCCTGTAATGAATTGTCACTAACTAGAGATATTTTTTATTCCTGATTTGATTTTTTTTTCTCAATTGCTGGTTTTTATAATTTAAATAATTGGAATATTTTTGTGTATATGATAATTCTCTTTATTTTACAAAATGACTATTGCTGTCATTCTTTCTTGACTGTTCCTGGATCAATAATTTAATAGTAAAAATTTTTTTTTTTTTTAGAATCTAGAATTTCATAATTGATAGAATTATCAGCTAACAGAGTATAGTTTATTACCTGTTTAAAAACAATTTTTTTAATACTTCATTGTTAATCTATTGTTTTCAAATTATAAATTATTTAAGTATAATTTTTAAACTTGAAAAAATTAATATTTCTTGATAATTCAAATGCTAATGCTAAATTAAATTTTTTTATACATTTTACTTAAAGATGGGTGATGCAGATTACTTCAGATTGTGAATCTGTTGATCAAGCAAGCCATAGTATGTCATTTATTAGTGATGCTAACGTTCATGCACTTCATCGTCTGCTATGGAATCATCAGGAGAAGATAGGTGATTATCTTTCAAGTTCCAGAGATCATAAAGCAGTTGGACGTAGACCTTTTGATAAAATGGCAACACTTCTTGCATATCTTGGCCCACCTGAACATAAACCAGTTGATTCCCAGTAAGTGTAGCCAAAAACATTATAATTACAATTTTATTATTTATATTATTATTTTTATAAAATATGACTGAATTTTATATTCAAGTACATTAATGGTATGAGTTCCAATAACAGTTTTTTTTTTACTTGTTCATCATACAAGTAAAGAACAAATGCACCAACACAAATATTGGATGATGCTAAAGGATCACAGACTCTTACTAACAAAAATTGCTGATGAAAATGTAGATACAATAATCATCATCAATAAAATGACAGATGCAAATTTAATTAATAAACATTTATTTTTGTTTTAAGAAGCACTATAAATATCTGAAATAAAATCAAAATAAATAACAAAACTTACAAAAATAAGAAAAATCTTAAATAGTCCCACATTATCAAAATATATTGAATTAGATACAACACACTCAAACATGCATTTCTTTATATTCTAGTGATCTAACATAACCTAACTGTAGGAAAATAAAATCAAAACAATCATAAGTCTGCCTAAGAAATGAATCTAGAAACACAAATAAATGACATTAGACCAAAAAGATTATCTGAATAGTCAAGCTGACTAATAGTTTGATTTGGATAAATTTAGCTAATTTTTTAGTTACCTGATTAAGCAATTTTATCATAATAAGTACATTTAAAAATATGTGTGTGTTTGTCCTAATTAGTTTGTAACATTTTATTCAAGTTAACTTTCAAACAATAACAGTTTGTATCTAAACTCAAAATATATTTTAGTTTGCTATAGATACATAATAATATTTTGATCCCTAAGCATATAGTATTCCTTTCTAAATATTTAAGTGAGCATTTTCTTTATGCCCTGCAACAGAAGTAAATTTAATATTCAAAACATTTAAATNATTTTCGGGTTAGAATTGTTGTAGATTTATAAATATACATCTATTTACATTGTATAAACAATATTTATGGATATATTTTACAAACTGACTCAAATAGAAATTAAAATGTTGGCATATCGATAAATCTTTATTTTTGGATAATTTGAAGAGGTTTCCATTTCATTTTCGAAACAAAAATAAATGGCAAATATAAATTTCAAAAATAAACAAATGGCACATCATTGTATTTCGTCTGGGATTAGCGAAAGGATAATAAATGATAAAGACCTATACAGTGGGATCTCTACGCACCTAACGAATAGGCATTTGCTTACATTAAAAATAAAATAATACAATAATCAGTCTTTTATAAGGCCCACTAGTGGCCAAGCAGTTTCATTCCCTGAACACTGGGAGTTTGGTTGTGAGTTTGCGCCTTGCCAGGACGGACTGGCCACATGGAGTTTTCCAGGTTTACAACACGACTCTAATGCCTGAATAGGGTCCCTTAAAAGACCTCTCGGAAGGCATCTCCCCTTAGGCATATCACCAAAGTGTTGCATTGCTATAACTTAATAAAACAAACAAATAATCTTTTATAATTTCATACAGATAAAGAAAGATATTCTTTACATTTATTAATTATAAAAAATATGTATCAAGGCAATTTTATTATAAGGTTATCTATTTTATTTATGAAAATAAAATGTAAATTCATTTAATGTATTTAAACTGTAATTTTTTGAATTTTTTCAGATGGAGTACTATGGATATGACAAGTACAAAATTTGAAGAAATTATGTCAAAACATAATATGCATGAAAAAGATGAATTTAAATCAATTAAATCTTTAAACATTTTTTATCAAGCTGGGACATCAAAACTTGGAAATCCAGTATTTTATTATATAGCACGTAGATATAAGTAAGTAAGAAGAGATTATTATAGTTATAATGATAATACATTGCATCTTTTAGCATTCTGAGTTTGTATATGTTACTGTATAAAATATGTTTTGTTAGTTTTGAAATACAAAATTCTCTATTTTAGATTTATTTTCTAAGTTCTGTAGAATCTTTTTAAATATTTCTTAATTTAATGTTTTTAGAAATAAACAAATTAGCTTGAAAAAGCTATTCAGTTATTCAGTAATTAATACATTATTTTACAGATGAATTGTGTATTAACCGGTTGTATCCTGAATTTTTTTTAAAATTACAAGTCTCCTCGTCGATATTTTTTGTAAAATATTTTAAAACTGCTATATTTTTTTTAATTTTTGCGCTAGAGACGCGCTGTTTTTTATTTTGTCTATAAACACTTCATTCTCACTGATTATCGTATTTGTTTTAATTATTTACGAAAAAAAAATTTTAAAAAGAGAAAAGTTTTAGGTATTTTCATTTTAAAAAATTAAATTTAAAAAATCGTATTGTTTAACACAGCAGTTACAAAGTTGAAGTGTTTCTACGTATAACAAAACAAACCGCGTCATTCTAGCTTCAATAGAACCCCCGATGTTTACGTTCAAAGATTGGTTTATGACCGGGGTGTGTCAAGTTACACGTACTGTCATGGCGTCGGCTTCCCGGTGTGATAAGCGATACTTATTTTTTTTTATTTTAAAATATTTAAAATTTAATAAATGTTGTGAATATAATTACTTGGATTGGCTTTTTTTTAGGTTGTCTGACTGTAACATCGACAAATCAGTTCATCTCGTCATAAATATTCCCGGGAAACTTCACCTTCCTATAGTATGTCTATGGGAAACCTTCTTGCCGTTAATTGGCTATAAATTTCTTGTTTAGACGCCTTTTATGCTATAATTAGTTAATTTTATTATGACTGAATTAATATTAACCAATGAGTGTTTTCTCAGAACCGCCTATTCAGGATTTTCCCGCGAAGAACCAATGACTTCCAAAATCACGTGTTCAGAGTTAGAACGTAAACAAACGTTGAGAAATAGCTATTTTCTTGATGTTATATCTGTAATTTTACTACTTTTCATGTTATTTGACTTTACTTAGACCAGAAGATTACTCGAAAATTTTTCCAGGAAATTCAACTCTTAACATTACATAATATGAGAAAATATGTAAATAAACGCATGCAAAATTGCGAATTACAGTCAAATATTGTAAAATTAGTTGAAATAATATAAAAATAATATATAGTATGCATTATCTGAGAGGAAACTTGTTTTAACTTCAACCTACAGATGACTCATCCATTCCCCTCACATTACAGTAATTAGAGACATAATGGCTTTAAAAATAGCTGTTTCTATCGTTGAATATTCTCTAGCTAACTGCTAGAGAATATTCAACGAACTGTATAGAAAAATCGTTGTAGAAAGATAAAAACAAAAAAAAAAGCAGACACCAAGTGTTTGCATTCTTCAGGAAGTACTTCCGGATGTTGTCTATTCGCTGGAAAAAACTCATCATTGCTAATTATATTTGAATATTGTAATATTCGTTTAAAACATATATATATAATGTCTAATATTCACTTCTCGAAGCAGAAATACGTTTAAAACTAATTAACCTGACCTAGTTACCCCAACCCCACCATTCTCCTGCTGAGTCAGGAAGTAATTGTGAACTTTTAACCCCTGGTCGTAAAACACGTGCATTTGTTTTGTTTCAAAGTAAACAAATGCCTTTGCATTATAATCTGGGCAAAAAAAGGGCCGATTTAACGGTACTATTACTATGTACAAAAAATTTGACGCGCGTCACGCGCGCACCACTCGCGTCACGCATCGCTTTGCGCGTCAGTAATCGTTTGTCACAATTCTTGCCTTAGCTAGTGTCCTTGAATGACTGTTTGAACACGTGCTACAGTTATTTATAGCTATGTAAACAGAGGGGACCGATTTAGCGGTAATATATGTAATAAACAAACCGAAATTGCAGTTTAAATTGATAGCTAAGTTCTATATCTTAATTTTCAGAGACGTCTATTATATAAGTGATGTTATTGCATTTGTCAATGAAAATGATGTCAGGTCTATTGTGATGAGTTGTTTTATCTGTGATTATGGCTCTGTCATAGAATATTTTCATTAGTATTTTTAAAAATATTTATTTATTAAAATTATTGATAAAATTAAAAATTCATTAAAAAATTTTATTCAGCATAAAACTTAATTTGAATCGTTAAATTTTATTATTACTAATCAAGATGTTCAATGCCTGTTTTATTGTATATAAATGTTTTATATAGAAGGTTTGAAATTTTTAAAGCTTTAGTTACATGTAGTGATTGCAAAGTTACCAGGTATTACATTACCGATAATTTGGTAATTATATTTGGGATTACCAGTTTATCGGTAAATTCATATTAACAAATGATTTAAAACAAAACTGAATTACTGACAGAATTATTGGACAACCGTTTATTTTCAAGTTTTCTATCAATTTAGACAAACAACATTCTTGTAATAGCGATTATTATAACATAACAGACATTGAAATAATGCTGATAATTAATTATGCTTTTCTTTATTTTGAAAGTAGGCTCTTAAAAAACATAATACATTTAGGCTTTCGTCATCTAATCTAGATCTAATTTTTGTACAAATGGCAGCTGCATTAGAAAAAGCTCTCTTGGAATCAATACTAGTTGGACATACTGTCATTAGAGCATTGAAACTTAAGATACATTCCTTATATTTTTTGCTGTATGAAAAAATTAATTTCTTTCTTAACTACAGTAGAGCATCAATTATCCAAATGCCAATCAACTGAAACATTGGTTAACCAAAAACATTCCAGTCAAACTGTGTTGTGCTGAATCGAACGTTTTTGATACTAGATTAACGTCTAAAGTATAATTTTTTTTTGTTTTTATATTTTTCAATATATTTATTTTGTCTGTACAAAATAAAGAAATAATTTTTAACGATACAATATCCACGATTATTATTATAAAAATTTTTGTTAGGCTTAACATCAACAAAAATTTAACGCAAAGCGACATGCAATGTTGAAAAATTTAAACATTGGATATATTAATATATTATATTAATAATGTATTTTTTCATACATAATTGGTTATCCGAAAAATCGATTTTGAACAACCCCAGTCCCCAATTGATTTGGATAATTGAAGCTCTACTGTATATCTTTTGCACTTTTAAACTTATATTACTGTTATTAGTGTCTACACTCATTTTATGTTTAATGAATAAGTTTAATTTCTCATTTATTGTTAAATTTGACTTTTCTATTGTACACTTTGTTATTGTGTCAATGTGAGAAGTTGGTTAGGTAAGCAATGAACACCTCTCACTAGAATCTGAGTCTGAACTAATTTCAGTGACATCTGCAAGTCATGATTCTTTTTCATTTTCCAATAAGTGTTTGATTATTTCTACAATCCTATTCAAAATTATATTTTTGTTAACATTATTGGATATTTTGTATGAGTTATATTTGTTCAATTTTTCTGGGTTATTTTCCTGTATTATACTGTACTCCAAAAATGGGTCTTGATTTTGGAGTATAATACAGGGAATCAAGTTATAAAAAAAAAACTAGAAAATTCCTTTTAATAACTTAAATTACAAATGGGAATGATCCATTTGTAATTTAAGTTACAAATCCTGCACTGTTTTCTCTCTATGGTATGGGAGGAGACAAAAAGAAATCTGCTTCCCGTGGATATTTTCAGTGGAAATTTTATGAAAATAAATGTCAAATTAATTAACATGTTTACTGCCTCCTGTAATATGATACTTTGTCTATTTAGGGGCCTGAATTAAAAAATAGATATTTAATATTTTTTAAATTTTAAATAGAAGAGTGGTTATATAACAGTTAGTAAGGTGAAGTTAAAAAAAAAAAAAAAGAACATTGACTAGCAAGTCGGAAGGCCTAGAGAGAGAAAGGTCTTAACAAGAGACCCTATTTATTTTACAATTCACTGTAATTAGATCTGCTCATCTAATTACATGTTTTTAAAGCATATGTCAAGACATTTGCAGGTTAAAGAACATGTGTGAGGCAATAAACAATGTGAGACCCGAAAGGCCCTGGGTCTAATTTATGAATTTTTATTGATAATGTTTAAATATCGACACAAAATATTACTTCGTTTTGGTGAAAAAAACTGGTGTTTTAGACGTGGGAAAAACCAGATAGCAGATGTTATTTCCTTTCACAGAAGAGAACATCCTCTGTTTTTTCCGTATCTGGTTAAAAATCTCGCTCAGATGGGAAATGGTTACCCCTCCTTCATCCCCCTTTCGTCCGTTTTCACGAAAGAGTTTCTGGCCGATGATTGGTCGAAATTCAGGAGATATAAGGGAATTTAGTCCAAATTCGAGGAGTTCTTCGACAGATCCGAAGCATACAAACTCCACATACGTTTCCCTCCTGATGGCCAACGCCCTTAACGGAGTCTGAGAGACTAAGTCCCGAGTCTACACGTAAAAGTGATATTTTTATATTTTGTGCACGAATTGATCTCCCATATGAAAGTAATATGAACTCTATCTACAAGGTGTCCTTTACCTGCAGAAACGAAGACGACGACAACTAAACAGGTCGTATGTTTAGAATCATTTTGTGAGCTCTCTCTCTCGATCGCGCATTAGCATAGAAAAGGTCGTAGCCTCTAGTTTGTCGCTAAATGGATGTAATCAATTTTTTGTATTCGTTTGTTTGAGATTTATTAAATTTACTCTTGTTTTATTTTATAAGAATGTCTCCTCAATTTATTCCGAATCAGATCGTAAACGCGTGTTAATCCGCGTATAATAAGTTTGATTAACTGGTGTCAAGGAATCCTGACGAGCATCTGAACTTCGCCGTTCAGATCATTTTTATTATCGCCCTCCTATAAAAAGTTTAGAGAGCCGATCACACGATCGTGCGCCAGTAAGTGATATAGGTAATTTACTTATACCCTTGGCTACTCTCACAACAATAAGGGTGTCAAATTACATACTTCCTATATTTTCTTTTGCTATATTACTTTAATGAAATGAAAGAATTAAACTAGTCTTTGATATGTTTCTTCTTTTTTTCTTAACTGTTTACTATTTTAAAAAAACTATCAAATGTAAAATAGTTTATTAAAAAAAATGCTATCTCCACCGGCCATTAAACCACTTCATGACCCCCTAGGATGACCAGCATCCAAACCAACTTTACAGATGTTTGTGAAATGCCATCATTAGGATGTAAAACAACGTCTTATGAAGCCAGAAAATTTAACCTTGAGTAAAAATACATTGGTTATAGCAATGTCCAGCCGTTGGGCGGTTCATTATTTGATTAACTAGTACAGCCGCATGCCTGTCAGGCAATTGTTAATGTGTTAAGATGTTTTTTTTTAACTGAAATTCCAGTAAAAAAATTAATTACCGATAAATTTATCAGAGTATAATTTTTCTAATTTACCGGTAAACCTGTTACTGGTAATGCAATCGCTAGTTACATATTTATTCCATATTTTGTTATAATCAGCCTTTTATCAGCTGGATTCCTACTCACCTGGAAAGTCAGGGATTTTCATTAGTGTTTGGAAAAAATCATGGAAAGTTGGGAAATTTGTCCAAAAAGTCATGATATTTGCATCCTTGGCTGCCTTCATTTTTCTTGCTGACAATATGGTTGACTAAGTATGACATCTGCATGCAGCAAGAAGTAATATGGTTCAATGCAACTTATGAAAAGGTGTGAAGAATATTTTTAGGACCCAAAATTTCCCTAAAAATTTATGAAGTACAAAAAATGATAAATGATACCATTTAAATTAAAATTATTGTTTTTATTTTAAATTTTGATTGCATAACAAACCACTTTCTGATTTTTTTTTCCAATTTATTAATATTTTATAAGTTCAGAAAATTTATTAAGGGATAAATTAATGTATAGTAAGTCAACTGCTGTTTTATTTGGTCAATGTGCCATACTGTAAGGAACATGAGGGTCAGGGAATTTGTACAAAGTTGGTCAGGAGAATTCAGGGAAAGTCATGGAATTTAAAACAAAATTTTGTGTAGGAACCATGTTCAACTATTTGTTTGATCATGTTAATCTGATTTATTATTTTGTTATAGTTTAAAAAAGAAATTGGCTATACAAAATTATTCTCTTTCTTAAACTGCTAGCATGTATTAAAAGATAAATTTAATAAATTTATAACTTTGTAACAGAATATATGATACATTAATGCATAATAATTAAGAATAACTGCTTTTTTGTATTTTTATTCAAGGTTAAATTTTCTGGCTTCATAAGACGTTGTTTTACATCCTAATGATGGCATTTCACAAACATCTGTAAATAACTTCTTTCTGCCTTTTCAACTGTATGGAAGTCATACAGTTTTATGGTTGCAGATAAATTAATGATATAAATTATTTTTGTATAATAAAATGTTTTATTTTAAATCTTAATAATTGAATGATTCTAAAAAGTTTTTCATAATTAACAATTTCAACTAATTAAAAATTTTAGTTTGCAAAATGTGTCAGATAATTATTAATAAATAACACACCCTATAAACATTGTGGAATGACTTGTTACTCATTTCTGTAACAATAACTTTGATATTAAGTAACATTAATGTAAAATGATAATGGTGAATTAATGGAGAAAAGTTTCTTGTGCCAAAACTTACTAGGCTAGTTAAAAATAGTAAATTGGGATAAAATTATTTGTCATGCTGATTAAAAAATCATCAAAACAAAGTTAAAAATGATAGTAGAAACAATTATATTGGAAACTTTCTGTGAGTCAGTTTTATTGTTAAAAATAGGTAGTCAAACAAAAATTGTCAATTTAAGCATAAAATGCAAGTAAGCATGAGCCCTGCATTTATAGAATTTAATCTTGGAAATGACATTCTTTTTAAATGGAAACAAAGCAAACAGTCAGATACAATTAAAGTGCATATATAACTAGTTTAAAGACTATAATTTGTAATTTCAATCAGTTATATAATTTTACTAAAATCTGTAAGAAATCTGGCAAATTTACATCGTTTGTAAATAATTTGGTTATCTATACTACTTTAGTTCTGTAGTCTGTCTGTGTTTAATCATGCAAATCTATAATCTTGAAAACAAACTAAAATTTAATTTTTTTTAAATAAGTTTTTTTTATATCTTTAATAAAATGTTTACCTTTATATTTTATTAAAATATTAAAACATTTTTGATAAAAAATTGTTATCAAAAATGTTATGTGATATGAAGATTGTGCTTAAATTACATGAATGTTTTTAGTATTATGTTACAAATGTCATGCTCAACTGAAGTGCTATTCTAGACTAAAGTCAAAGTATAGCTAACCAAACAATTGTATCATTACACTTCTGTGTTATTGGTGTATGTGTCTACATCTAGAAACTTTCTAACAATGTAACATATGCAATATTGCAGCTTTCTGTAGTGTCATGTATACATTTTTATTAAGGTTTAACATTTCTAGACTTTTGTGTAGTGTATATGGCATGACACTAGTGGAAGAGGACAACAGGTATAATAAATACCCTATTTATCCACCATAGCTTCCTTATTTCTTGGATGGTTGGAGTGTACTTGTTGATTTCTTCAGTGTGAGCCTTTATCTTGTTATGAGTGTTTGGACTGGAGATGTCTATTATTATATAAGTGATCTTATTGCATTTTTCAATTTGAAAATGATGTTAGGTCTGTTGTGATGAATTGTTTTATCTGTGATAATGGCTCTGTCATAGTATATTTTGTGCATGTCATTTTCTAATATTGCCTATGGAATATATTTGTAGTATGGTACCTGGGTGTTTCATAATTGTGTTTGTGTTCAAATTCTTGATGTATTATATTTTCTATTTGATTATGCCTATGTAAATTGTCTGTGCTAAGAGCTTGCAACCAGAGGTTATATATTGTATTGTTTTCTGTAAGAGTCATTTTGTGAGTGATGTGTCCTTCAGAATGTGTTTTCTGTAGTTTTTAGTATTTATGACCTGATCTTTAATGGCAACCATAAACCCCAGTGTCTCTCCAAACAAGCAGTCCCTAGTAGTTTGGCATAGTCGTAGGCATGCCTGCCTTGAAGTGACTTTTGGATCTCTGACTGTTTAAAGGTGTACTGTTACTTTCTGCCAGAGTTATAGCTGTATGTAATCTTGATGTTTCTTGTTTTTTGTGGAAAAACTCCCACAGTGTTTGCAGTTGAGGTTAACTATGTTAGTCAGGTTATGGTGATATTCACCTTCTTTATGAGAAAGAGTTAATTTTTCTATGGACAATTTTGGGTGATATTGTTTATGTTTAGTAAGTGTTCTTGTTTTTCTTTGGAGTTGCTCAAGATCTGTGTGTGTTCAGTATATTTTTAAAAGAATAAGTGTATACATGTATGTATGGTGTATGTGTCTACATCTAGAAACTTTATACATGGACAAAAAATGTATTAATTGCTTTAATAGTTTATTTTGCATTTAGGTGTGTTCTTAGTATTGCATTTAATCTGTTCTGATATTTTAGTATTATTTTATTATTACTGCTACTGCTACTGCTTCCTGTTGGCTTAATAATGGTCTTTCCTTATCCTTACTCCCTGTTATTTGAGAATTATATATTACCTAAAATATAATAATGCAAAGTAGACCATTAGTTTGCATAAAGTGGTCAAATCAGAGTGTAACATAAAACTTCAAAAAAATATCAGATTCAGATATCTTGTGATTTTAAAATTGAGATAAGCATCTTTTTAAAAACATGAATATTGTGCTGAGCATTAATAAATGTTCAGGTACGTATACAAAACTTGATATACTGAATGTAATCAATCATCATATGAATACATGTAAACTAACATCAGTAAGTTAATTAATTAATTAGAGAACTTGAATTTTAAAGCTAATTTTATATTTATATAAAATATGCTGTTTTTATTTAATATTTTTATTTATTTTTATATAGGATAGGAGAAACAAATGGAGACTTGTTAATTTATCATGTTATTTTAACATTAAAGCCATTTTGTCATAAACCATTTGAGTTAGTTGTTGATTTTACTCATACTTGTGCAGATAATAGATTTCGGGTAATGTGCAAATTTCAATCATATATATTAATTTTTATTATTTATAATTAAGATTAAATATGATTATTGCTTTTATAGACTGAATTTTTACAAAAATGGTTTGTTGTATTACCTGAGGTAGCTTATGAAAAAATTCATGCTGCTTATATTTATAATTGTAATTCATGGGTTAGAGAATATACAAAATATCATGACAGAATTCTGGCACCATTAAAGGTAATTTTTCCTATTAAGTTTATTTGTATAATTTATTAAAATACAAAAATAATTTCAGTTAAAATTTTAATTTTGTTTATTTACAGTTTTTAATAAGATATATAAACTGTGTATGCACTTTTAGGGAAACAGAAAGTTGGTGTTTATTGATACTCCTCAACGTCTAAATGATTACATAGAGCCTGATCAACAGAGACTTCCTGGAGCAACATTGGCTTTAGATGAAGATCTGAAAGTGTTTAATAATGCCCTTAAGTTATCACACAAAGACACAAAAGTGGCAATAAAGGTATTAGATATAAAATATAATTTAAAAAAAAAATAATTACAAACTTTAATGATAGATTATGTGTTATCAGATGCAGAATTATCTTGCCTTAATTATACTCAATGTATTTGTATGAAAAGTGTGATGAAATAGTAGGATGAAAATTATGGTTGTCTTGTTTTATTCTGCTAAATATTACTTAAACATCTTTAATTAAATGTCAAAGCTAGCAAAGAAACCTCTCAAATAATGGATTCAAATTGCAGATATTTGAGAAATTAGCTAATAATTTATCAATTCAATCGGCCTGTCCAGTATTGAATATAGAAGTTTTCCTCAAAGGATAAGACCATGTAGCTCTGATATAAGGGTGCGACTATGCAGACGTGAACTTAGAGCGAGCAAGAGGTTGTGAGCAATTTAGTTTTCGCAAAGGAAAACCATACACAAATGAGAAGCGAGAAATAATGCTGGCGAGAGCGAATTTCTGGTTCTCGCACATATTTGATAGGTTTTGATATTTATCACGTCTCGCCTCTTCTCACCACATATTCTCACTCGCTCGCGTCTGCATAGTTGTACCCTAACACATAACTAGGAGCTCCACTTCTGACTACCTTTGGTAGTCCAATCATCAGGATGATTTTCAACAAACTCCACATTAGTATTGCAGTTCCAGTTTATAATAATTCTTTATATAAGTAACATTAGTTCTATATATATAATGTGCATTCATACAGTAGAAATCCTGAATCCTGATTATCTTGGTTCTGATTAACCAAAATTCTATATTATCTGACTGTGAGGCAAATTTTAAGTGAATACACTATACTGTAATTCATAAAAGAAAGTTTAAAACAATAACATATTAAATAAATCATTCAATTAAAATGTAACTATAAAAATACAATTTTTGTTCTTAAAACTATTTTACATATTATCTATATAATAAATTACATAAAAATTGTTATTTTTTTATTTCTCAAAAGACACTGTGGCCAGGTTGGCCTTTTTCAAGCATCTTACAGTAAAACAACAAAACCAACACAAAACAAAACAAAAACAGGACATGAACTGAGAAAGAAAATTAATTAACAACAAATATCATTGCATCTTAAGTTTTTCTGTTTTTTTACATTTTTTTCTGAAGATTTCATAATTTGATATGTTACGCAAATCATTGCACAGACTATTCCAATAGAAGATTAATTGAAAGATCAGTGCAGATTTCCCCACCTCTAGTTTAACAATTGGGAGACTATATTCACGATTTAAACGAGTATCTCGCGTTGATCTGCGACATTCACCTATACCAATTCCGAGAAAGCTGTTTTCTTTTTTTCCTTTTATGTATTTGAAGCTTTCCAATAGAATCTGTTTCTTGTAAATTTCACTAATCTTGTCAATATTATCAGTGCGGTAGAGTTCAGATACTGATTCCATAAAGTTTAAATTATAAATTGAACGCATATAACAATTTTGTGCCATCTGAAGTTTATTAACAGCGTATAGAGATGCGGTTCCCCATACAGCGATACCATATCTTATTCTAGATTCAATGCAAGTGTGGTACAGCCATTTCAAGAGTGATGTACTTAAAAAAGCTTGAATTTTCTTATTTATCCTAGTATACTTTGCCAGGGAAAGTGCAACATCATCTATATGTTTATTCCAGCGCAGATTGTCATCAAAAGTTACTCCCAAAAACTTAATAGCATT
Organism: Centruroides sculpturatus; assembly: GCF_000671375.1. Taxonomy (NCBI): domain Eukaryota; kingdom Metazoa; phylum Arthropoda; class Arachnida; order Scorpiones; family Buthidae; genus Centruroides; species Centruroides sculpturatus. Next base: position 802,961 of record NW_019384394.1, read on the forward strand.
TACTTTTTCTATGTTATAATCAGTTATTTTAATTTTTAGGTGATGTGGATTGATTATTTTATTCCTATTTGCAAAGCAGAGGAATTTAGTTTTATTTTTGTTAATTACTAATCCATTGTTTTCCATATAACTGTTTAAAATTTTTAAGATGTGATTCAAATTCTCCTGAAGAATTATAGCGTTTGTATGAGAATAAGTTATCACTAGATCATCAGCGTACATCAATATATTTTCTTTTAGTATAAAGTTAAACAAGTCATTAATATATATATTGAAAAGCAGTGGACCCAGGATTGAACCTTGAGGAACGCCCTTGTTTGGCCTGAAAGAGCTAGAGATAATCTGTCCAATTTTTACAAAGTAAATTCTATTTGACAAGTATGATTTTAACCAGCTTAGAGGAGTCCCTCTTAGACCAACAGTCTGCAATTTTTGATACAAGAGTTCGTGATTTAAGCTATCAAATGCTTTTGAAAGGTCCACAAAAACAGAAATTGCTATTTTAGATTTGTCGAGTTGTGACGTTATGGATTGTTTCAAATGCAACAAAGCATCTACCGTCGAAAATCCTCGTTTATAAGCGTATTGGTTTCTGTGAATAACCTGGAATCTGTCTGTTGAAAACCTGTAAAAGTTGAAAATCTCTTGTAAAAAATCTTCTCGAAAATTTTAGTCAACACTGACACTATTATTATGGGGTGATAATTTTCAATTTCACTTTTTGATCCTTTATTTTTATATAATGGTAAAACTAAGTTTTGATTTAGTTTTTCTGGAAAGTAACCATTTTCAAAAGATTTATTTATCAGATACGATAATGGTTGAGCTAAAATATCAGATATGTGTTTTAAGATTTTAATATTTAAGAAACTGATGTCTGGAGTGCTGTTTTTCAAACCTTCTATAGTATTATAGACTTCTAAGGCTGTTGTGTTTTCCAAAAAGAAAGTATTAGAAATACTAACATTTGTTATATGTTGCTCCGAATTGATATTGCCGAAGACATCTGGAGTAAAGCCGTTCAAAGACCTGTAGTGCTCGGCAAAAATATCACTAAAAGTGCACTCATCATTTATCATTTTCCCTTTGTAATTCAAATGATCTATTTTAGCCTTATTCTTTGTCCTGGTTACCTGATAGGGTAATGTCTTAATACTTTTCCAGAAGTCAGAAGGAGATTTAACATTAGAAAACAGAAGACTATAATAGTTTTTCCCTTCATTACGGATATTTTTTCTGATTTGTTTATTCAAGGTATTTTTATCTTCTAAATGTTTGTTTCCTTCTTCGAAAGTCATCCAATTTTTATTTTTGACTGTTTTAAGTAAAGTTTTTTTTTGTTTAATTAATATGAGCGTGTGTTCAGATATAAAATTCTTTAAGAAGTCTTTCCTGCTAGTTTTATTTTTTTTCACATATTCTTTAGTCGGAAGATATTTATCAATAAAAGCGAGTAAAATGGTGTATAAATAGTCAGCTAATTGGTCAGTTGTCAAACTTGGAGTATAGTAATAACTCCAGGAGAAACAAGACGACAAAGCGTAACGTAAACGGCAAATTGAGGAATTATTGATTCTACGGTAGAATGCTTTGTTCTTTATCCTCGTATCAAGGTCTTTTTCAGGGGTAAAGATGATGATAGGTAGATGGTCAGATATCAAATTTTGATGTATTAAAAATTGACACGCACTATTGTTTGTTAGACCAAAAGTCTATCAAAGAGTGAGTATTTTTTCCGTATCTAGTCGGTTGATTCAAATCAGCCAGAATTGTTAAATTTTCAGCAAAGCAAAGATTTACCAGTTTGGATGTGTCGGAGGAGTTATTTTTAAGTAAATCAATGTTAAAATCCCCAATTATTTGCAATTTATATTTTCCATATTTAGTTGATTTATGTAATAGTATTTTATTTATAACATCCAGGAAATTCCTGTAGTTTGTAGATGGGAAACAATAGACTATTACCTACTACATCAAATTACCTACAACTATCATAATTATATCTATATAATTTCTTGTAAAAGTTAGATCTGAAACAACTTCATAATGTTTATCACTAGTATATATATTACAATACCTCCATGCTGATTAGGTTTTCTTTCTATTTTTTCTAGCCGATAGTCTTTTATATATGGTGGAGGATTTACATCATTTGTCCAAGTCTCGCAAAAAGCTAATACATCAAAATTGCAGTTATATTCCTCAGTTGTTTTAAGTATTTCTAAATATTTATTATTTAAACCTCTTACGTTGCAATAAAAAACGAATATGCCCTTTTTGGAGAAGTCGTCTATCTTTGCGTGTGTTACTAATTCAGTCATTCCGAAAAATTTTCTCTAAACTGTCCAATGTTGGTATCCGAATTGTTGGAGAAGAAGTATCCTTTTTTAAATACACATTTCCATTATTTGTTCAAGTGTTTAATATTTTTCCTTGTTTTTTTAGCATTCTAGTTTTATAGAAAATATTTCTATAATATGGAGTAAGATGTTCATTTATATATATTCTATATTCCTCATTTATAATATGACACGCATTTGTAGTTATTTTTAACTTCTTCTTTTTAATATTATCTATAATTTTTGTTTGACAACTGAATTGGCACATTTCACTATAATTGGTTGCGATCTAGTTTTGAATTCTTTTCTTTCGTTATTTATGGATTTAATTCTATAAGCATTCAATAGACCTGACTAATTAAAATTATCGTCAACAAACGAAAAAATTTTATTTGCTATTTCTGTTAAATCCTCATTCTGAAGTGTCGGCACGCCAACAATCTCCAAACNTATGACACGCATTTGTAGTTATTTTTAACTTCTTCTTTTTAATATTATTTATAATTTTTTGTTTGACAACTGAATTGGCACATTTCACTATAATTGGTTGCGATCTAGTTTTGAATTCTTTTCTTTCGTTATTAATGGATTTAATTCTATGGGCATTCAATAGACATGATTGATTAAAATTATCGTCAACAAATGAAAAAATTTTATGTGCTATTTCTGTTAAATTCTCATTCTGAAGTGTCGGCACACCAACAACCTCCAAACTTGAGTTGTTTAGATCCTGCTCCAACATGCAGAATTTTTCTTTTAAAGAATTTAATTCTGTCTTTGTACTTTTATTCTCTTCCTTTAGTTTTGTCATTGTTTCAATAGCAGTTACATAGTTTCTCTCTAAAATATTAATTCTCTCTTCCATTTTGTCAAACTTATTTGATAAGAATTCTATCGATTTCTGGATTTCTATGTTTGTTTCTTTTATGTTACTCAACTCCAAGTGTATAAGTTTCACTTCTTGTAAAATTACTTCAGAATTTTTGGTAGTTATACTTAAGGGTGATGTTGGAGTGAAAGTCAGATTATCTGGTGTTCTATCCACGTTTTTATTATAATTATGTGAAGTCATAATAATCTGTTCACACTCACCCAGTTCTCTGTCGTCTTCCAGTTCCTGTGTCCAATTTGCGTTGTTCTTAATGGTTTTCACTAATTTGTAATCTTCACATTTCCAAGTTTTTTTGTAAGACTTGCTGAACTTATGAAAGTTTGCTGCCTGGATCCCAAAACAATAGAAGTGAGCAAATTTAGAGCAATTGGAACAAGTTAATAAGTCACTTTCCGAAACTTTGTGCTTGCAAAAGGAAGAAGTGCTCAAACGACGATTTGCCATAGCTTCACGCCTCCTCCACTCTCGCACGCATCACCTTTCTCCTCCACTTTCGCACTTCTAATATATGATATTAGAATATGTAATATATTCTAATATATGATTAAATTCACTAAAATATAAAACAGGCTTAAAAGTGATATATCATATAAATCTTTTATATTTGGATCTTTTAATCTGAACTGGCCATAGCTGTCTGTTTTATCTGAGTTTTTTCTTATTGAGATAGTATTGGTCCACATTAAGTTTGAAAATCAGAGTTCTACTGTATAATGATTTAAATAGCTTTAATTAATATTTTTAAAACTTAATAAAGAATATTTCATAGTAAGACAAAAGAAAATGTAATTTAAAATGATGCAGAGTAAATTAATAAAGATGTTTTTCTGAAAGCTATCAAGAATTTACTGCTGTTCAAACATTTCATGTCTGTCAGACAGTCATTGAGACCAATGCAATTTTATATAATAGATTACATTGTAGAAAAGAAAGTTTCTAATTGATTGCATATTTTCCAAGAAGAGAGTTCTTTTCAGAGCTGTCTGGATTCAGTATTGAATCTTTCTTTGAAGTAACTCAATTTTAGTAATATTAAGTAATAGCAGTATTAAAGAGTAAAGTTCCAAATTTCATTTTTGGAAAAAATGTGATATTGTAATTGTAATACAAAGTAAATATGAAATTTTAATAAATTGAGTTATAAACCTTCAGAAATCTTTTGAATAAACATCAGTTGAAAATAAATTTATCAAACATGAAATATGAAAAAGGCAATTAACAGGTAATATTTAATTTCTGGCATAAGATGAAATAAAATTGCAGTTTTTCTACTTTGGTATATTAAAGTTATCAAATTTTAACCTGTTCCTCAACAGTTGTTTTTTTATACAACATTTGTGGTAAATTGAATTTATATTTGTTTGAATCAATTCGTAAGCTTATTTTATGTTCAGAATGTCTTTAGATTTTATAATCCAATATGGAAATTCAAATTTATTTCATCGTAATATATCTGATAATCAAGCATTTTTATATAAATTAAGACTATAGTTCTATTTGCCAAAATATTATACACAACAAATAAAAATTAGAGTGAACTTAAATTTTATAATCAAATTAAAATTGCTTTTCTTGAAGTAAAAAGTTTTGAAAACCTCAAGCATTTTTGGACTAAAAGCACATCATGCTCTAATTGACTCCTATGGATGTACTTGAAAGCTTCTAAAATTTATACTCTGAGGAAAGCAATTTGAAGTTAGATTTTATATTTGAGAATTTCCAAGCAACCTCTATCCAGTGAAAGTGCTGGTAGAAGTGAAGGAAAGAAAACAAAAAGCAGTGAATAAAAATTTAAAAATATATATATAAAACAANTATTATCATTAAAAGACAAATTAAAGTATTTATTTCGATTATCCGGATTTTTCCTTATCCGGACTACCTTCATCCCCAATTAGTCCGGATAATCGAGGTTCTACTGTATTTTACTCCTATGAGTCTCTACTAAGTGAGCAATTGTCAAAAATTGGGAAGACTAAGTTGATTACTAACTTTATGAAAGTGACTAATTCATTTTTATAATTGAGGTTAACAATGTTAGTGAAATGAAAAACTAAATAATAGTAAAAAAATTTTACTTTTTAACTGTAAAATAAAATATTGATTAAAACTCTAAACCTTTTAAAATGTGAATTTTCTACAGGTGGGACCAACTGCCATTCAAGTTACTTCAGCAGAAAAAACAAAAGTTTTGAGTCATTCTGTATTGCTTAATGATGTTTATTATGCCTCTGAAATTGAAGAGGTAAGAACATAGAAATTAATTAGTCAGCTATTTAAGTATTTTAAATATTTAGCTAAGTGATAATTTATTAATTAATACAGTTGATTCTTAAAAGTTTAGTATTTAGTTACTAAATTTGTATTCACTTTTCAGTGTTTTCCTTACTATAGTTATTTTTTTTTAATGTACAACTTAGCTTTAATATGAGTGTGTTTTTCGTGTTGGAACGAATTATTTGGTTTTACATGTAATCATATGGGGAAAAATGATTCACCTTACAACATTTTCATGATATGATCTCAGTTTTGGAACGAATTAATTTTGTATCCTGAGGTACCACTGTATTTTATTATTTTGTTTGGAATTTATTTATTCACGAATAGTATTACTTTTCTGATTATTCCACAAAAATTAGTTCATTAAAATTAGATGGTACATTCATACTTTTGTTGAGAGTTATAGATTTGAATCCTACTTTGTTTTATTATTTTTCAGGTTTGCTTGAATTTAATTAAATTATTTTAAATGACATTGTCATATTGCCAGACTGTAATTTTTAATTTATTTCATTTAAAATATATACTCTCCATCTCAAATTAGTACTGTAGTGTCTTACCCCTGTACATCATACTTTTCTGTTAGCAATGGAATTGTGCCAGTCATCTAACTCCTTTCAAGGGAATTTTTGAATTGAAATAATGCAACTTTTGATTTGCATTGGAAGTTCGTATATAGTTAATTAGGGCCTCTAGCCAATAAGCTTTCCATATATGGTCTTGAATTTCATTTATCCAACACATTCTTGAGATTTAGAAAAGACAGACAGACAATGGATGACAGTGGGATTTTATAGATCTACAATTTTTTCAGTTTTCAGCCCAATTAACCAATTATTATTATCATCAGCGGACAATATTGTATTGACCATATATTAGTTGATGTTTTCTTCTCAGTTTTAAAGAGGAAAATGTACTCTTGAGCTATATTTGAGCATTGATTTATATTTAAGTCCAATTAAAGTTATCTTTGATTTCAGTAACTGTCTGTGGTACATGTGCAGAATTAAACTGATGCTAAAATTTGGTGTGCCATTGTTTAGCATTGCTAAATACCAGTATTGGCATTTAGCATTGTTAAACAAAGCATTATGGGATGTAGCATGACAGGTCAAATTGTGATCTGTCATGCTTTAGTTTTCAAACTATGCATGTAAATGTGTTTGGTGCAATTGTAAATAACCAATTAGTTAATTGTTCAAAAGCATTTGATTAAACTAAGCTGATTGTTTTTTGTCACATTCAACACAGTTAATTTTGGTAACTTATTTACAGTAGAACCTTGATTATCCGGATTTTCGATCATCCGGATTGTTCAAAATAAACAAAAATTTTACGAATTTGCTGATCTGCACTTGGCGAATTACGACACTGTTTATGTACGTGATGGAATGCATAACATTTTTTGTTTCAACAACGTCTCACCCAGCACAATGGTCGTAAACTCTTAAATATATTTTGCATCGTAATAAAAATATAACTTGACATACGTATTTATAAATACAGTAGAACCTCGATTATCCGGACTAATTGGGGATGAAGGTAGTCCGGATAAGGAAAAATCCGGATAATCGAAACAAATACTTTAATTTGTCTTTTAATGATAATATAACACGTTTTCTTTTCGATGACATATCGGTAATATTAAAACTAAATACTGTATTTAAATCGTGATCAAAT
>NW_019384394.1:810301-829103 GCF_000671375.1 Centruroides sculpturatus
TTTGTCAAATTTTTATTCATAAAAATGCAGTTTCAACTGCTTTTTATTTTATAAAATCCGTCTTCTTGAGCCACCAGAGGGCCTTTTAAACAATAGGTAGTCTGTTAGCGTTGGTCAGTAGTAGACCAAACTCAGTACGAACGTTTGTTTCTTGAAAATTTGATCACGATTTAAATAAAGTATTTATTTTTAATATTACCGATATGTCATCGAAAAGAAAACGTGTTGTGTTATCATTAAAAGACAAATTAAAGTATTTATTTCGATTATCCGGATTTTTCCTTATCCGGACTACCTTCATCCCCAATTAGTCCGGATAATCGAGGTTCTACTGTATTTTACTCCTATGAGTCTCTACTAAGTGAGCAATTGTCAAAAATTGGGAAGACTAAGTTGATTACTAACTTTATGAAAGTGACTAATTCATTTTTATAATTGAGGTTAACAATGTTAGTGAAATGAAAAACTAAATAATAGTAAAAAAATTTTACTTTTTAACTGTAAAATAAAATATTGATTAAAACTCTAAACCTTTTAAAATGTGAATTTTCTACAGGTGGGACCAACTGCCATTCAAGTTACTTCAGCAGAAAAAACAAAAGTTTTGAGTCATTCTGTATTGCTTAATGATGTTTATTATGCCTCTGAAATTGAAGAGGTAAGAACATAGAAATTAATTAGTCAGCTATTTAAGTATTTTAAATATTTAGCTAAGTGATAATTTATTAATTAATACAGTTGATTCTTAAAAGTTTAGTATTTAGTTACTAAATTTGTATTCACTAAATTTATGAGAGACATGAGTTATTTTTTAATATAAAAAATTTATCAAGTATAGAAAATTGATGAATAAAACACATTTTATATGGATTCAACAGAAAAATATTTGTAGATAATAAAGTAAGAAAATAAATTTATAACTGATTGCCATATGAATTTATATAAAATTCAAAATTTAAATTTTGTAAAGTATAAGTTACAGATATATATTTGATATAAAAATGTTGAAATACATTGTAGAAATTTAGAGAACTTATGAAAATATTTGATGAGATTGAGAAATTCCTTAAAATTAAAATTGTCAGTTTACAAAATGTTTGAATTTTTGATATTTTACTTTTTTGAACAAAACCATTATTAAATTTTCAATTTATGAAAAAAAAAATTAGTTCTCCAAAGTTAGATTTCAATTAAACTTTAAATTTCTGTTTGATATAAAAATAATAAAGAAAATAAAATAAAAAAATTACAGAAGATTAATTTAAAACTGAATACATTTTGTTTAATCAAATTACCATAAACTAATAATAATGTATAAGAATCACATTTAAGTCATTATATCAATTTTTTAATGATATAATGTCTTAAATTTAAATATTAGTAATTTATTAAGTGTAATTATTAGAGATTATTAAATTTATTAGTGATTTAATGATCTGAATTTTTAAAAAATGCTATATATAACAATCTAAATTATTGAAAAATGTTAAAATGTTACTGACCATGTAAATGTTGTGATACTCTATCTAAATCTATAGATAAACTGTTATCAACTTTGAATATTTGATGTCAGAGTCAAAGTTTCTACATCATCTCTTGAAAATATTCAATAGATGGTATAAATGCTTTGCTGAACTGCTTTGCATATCAGAATATTAGGCTGATTATTTAAAAATCAAAAGTTCAAATCATTGCTCTGATGTTGAGTTTTGTTGTTGACTGTTAATAATGTTATTAATGGTAAATATTGACAATTGTTCTAAATATGCTAAATGGTTTGCTAGAATATGTTTTTCTAGAATTTTTGAAATTGGAAAGTAAAACTATATTATTTTAACTAAACAATTTTATTTCCATTTATTAACACTCTAAATTTCAAATAACACACATAAACTGCTTTATTGGAGCAAAACCGAGTAAACACTACTTTCCAAATACTTTTCTACTACTACAGCCTATTGTTAGAGGATAAGGACATAACAGAGTTATGGCAATATTCCCTGATGTTTATCACATATGTTTTAGAAAATGTAATGAAAATGTTTTTCTGCAATTTCAAATTTAAAACAAATAAAATTTAAAAAGTTTTAATGAAATTGAAAATATAACAAACCAAATATCTGTAGAAATATCACAGAACATAAGTTAATGAATCAGTTCTAAATAAAATTAGTTTAAAATGTAAGAAAATTAATTATTTAAAATGAAATATAAATTTTATTCTCATTCAAATAATTCAGTTATTTTATTTAATTAAAAATTTATAACTTTTTCATAAGGAATGCATATTTATCCATATACATGTAAGTAGATATGAATTATTCATCTAGCAATATCAAATGTTTTTTGCACAAAAATTATCATATTTTGTGTTTAATATTAAGAGAGGAAGAGTTTTTTCTCTTTTTTTACAGAAATGTGTCATATTTGGAGAGATGATAAAATATAATTTTTCCAGAAAAATTTAAAATTCTATTTTTAAATTTGAGCACACTGAAATTTTTAAAACAGATTAAATCAAATTGATAAGGAAAATTTAATAAAATTGATAAGGAAACAATAATTTAATAACAGCATACATGATAACATGAACAACCCAGGATATTTTCAATTAAAAATTGAATTATGACTATTTACAAAAAAATTTTAAATTTTTCGAGTCTATCTTTCATCCTTTTAACACACCACAAAAGTAACAGTATATTGGCTTGGATGAACTTCCACAGAACACGTTATAATTTATCACATGTTCTGTGGAAGTTCATCCAAGCCAATATACTGTTACTTTTGTGGTGTGTTAAAAGGATAAAAGATAGACTCGAAAAATTTAAAATTTTTTTGTAAATAGTCATAATTCAATTTTTAATAATTTAAATTAATTTAGCAGAGAATCATAAAGCAAATTTAATGTAATAGATATTTTAAATCTGACAATGCAATGGCAATTATATGGTGATTAATGCTTTTCCCATATAATGGATTTTTAGAACTATTTATTCTTTTATTATTTGTTGTTTATTTTCATATTATTCTAACTCTAATAATTTAATTAATTTTATTTTAGTAGTAGTAATTTTTGTGAGTTCATATCAGATTTCTTATTTTCATATACCTGAAAAAAATTAATATATACTAATGCTCTATTATTGAGAAAATGTTAAACTTCATCATTCTACAGATTTTTATAGTCTTGTTCCCAGGTATGCTTGGTTGACGATAATCAGTTTACACTAACTATTGCAAATGAAAGTGGACCTTTATCATTCATCCATAATGATTGTGATAGTATTGTTCAAGCAATTATTCACATACGTACAAGATGGGAATTGTCACAACCAGTGAGTTTTTTTTGTTTGAATTAATTTTAAATATTATACTTACTCTTACACACAATGAAGTGGTATAATAAGGCAATAGACTATCAATACATCCACTTTATTAATTGCCAAGAAAGTGGATGTATTGATAGTCTATTGCCTTATTATACCACTTCAATATGTGTAAGAGAAAGTAATAATAAAAAGCCATGGTTTCATTATAAGAAAAATTTAAATATTATAAACAAATTTAATATTCTGGCAATTGTATTGTATACTAATTTAGTTAATGAATTAAATTTATTAATAGGATTCTGTGACTGTACATACAAAAATCAGACCTAAAGATGTCCCAGGAACGTTGCTAAACATGGCCTTATTGAACTTGGGCAGCTCTGATCCAAATCTACGTAAAGCAGCTTATAATTTATTATGTGCTCTAACTGCAACTTTTGATTTAAAAATTGAAGGACAATTATTAGAAACTGCAGGTAATAATTTTTTTTTAATTGCATTTATTAAATGAGAAATCATAGTTATAACAATAATCAAAGCTAAAAAGTTTTAAAGATGCAACGATTTTATATTAAGCTTTTAAATTAATTCTAAAAACATATCAGTTGAACCAATTGCAAATACTTCAAATGAATATTGGAAAATATTTTATTGATTTTAGAAGATTTAATGATTCTTAGTAAATCTACTAATTTTTAACCTTTTTAATTCTAAATTTCATAAAATATTTTAACTAGAAAATCATATTAAAAACATAAAATAATTTTTTATATCTTGCATCATTTAGCTTATAATTATTTTAAAAAGTCATTGGAAAAGTTTGGCAAATGTTTATGCATAATTTTTTAAAGTATTTTTATAAAATAAAAGTATATGCTTATATATTTGACATAAAAATTATTTATTTTAAATATAATATTCTTATATCTTTAAACAATAAGGAATACTCATTTTGTAGCTAGTTAAGCAATTTATCAATGATTTAATCAAATAAAATTATTTTCATAAATGATACATACTTTACAAGATTAATATCTATAAGTGTGTTTGCTCTATTGGATGTGTTTTGATATTTTCTAGTAGAATGCATGGCCTTGTTTATATTACATATTTAAGCAACATTTATAAGATTAAAAGTAGTAGTAATAACATTATTTGATTTATTTCAAAATTTTTAATACCAAAATTGCAAAACTATGCAGAAAACTGCTTAAACTTTGAATTTTTTATAATAAAAATTTAATGTATAATTCCAAATATTTTTAACACTAAGATATATTTTTTTATAATTTAGTTTATATTTAAAACAAATCAAGTAAAAACATTTGTCATAAACATACTATGAGTAAAAATATACTTCAAATATATGTTAAAGCAAGATATTATTTTTATAGCCTGTCTGTTTTTGTTATCTGGTCAATCAGATTGCCAAGACAGCAAAGGCGTCTAACTAATCTAATCAAGTTGTACTTTGAGAGATCCATGTTTAAGTCCATATTGAATTTGCAGGATTTTTCCTGAAAATCCAACATGGTAGTACAGTTTTGTATCCAAATATCAATCAATATCCTGATTTTGTTGGAAGTCTTTTATATTATTATTGGAACTCTTAAATATGTTTTAAGTACCATTAATATATTACAAAAGCTACTTTTCTGTAAAATTTTGTGCACTGCATTTCTCAACATTCTGTCATTTTGCTGACTTAGTGAAACTGTAATAGACACCATTAAAGATTCCCTCTTGCTCTTCTATGAATAGCAAAAACAAAAGAAAAAACTTTGTATTATTATATGCCAAATACAAAGCTAAGCTTCACCTTATTTTAAAATTTATAATCACAGTAAGCATTAATTGTAATTTTTTAGTTTAGAACATCTTTGTAAATATTTTTTACACTGTAGTGAAATGTTTTAAAAAAATTTGGCAAATAATGTTATAATAATTTTATAATCAAAGTAGTTTGAATTAATTTGTAATTTATTTCTTCAGAGACATTAAAACTGTAATCAGTTTTAAATAATTATTATTATTTGTATAAATTTAAACATTTTTGGAATTGATTTACATCATATATTAATAATTAATATACAAAAGTCATTTTAAAAGTAAAGAACATTTGCTTCTCTAGATATTTTTATTTAAGATAATGAAACAAAACTTATTTTACAGCACATATGATACCTTAGCTATTTTTCTACATAGTCGCCATACAAATTTAAACACTTGTCATAGCATATCACCAGCTTTTCTATGCCTTTTGCACACTCAGTTACTGCCAAGTTCTTGAACCAGTCATTAATGACCTCTTTCAGTTTATTGTCACTTCCATAGTGTTTCCAGGCCAAAAAATCCTTCAATTCTGGGAAAGGATAGTAATCACTCAGAGCAAAGTTCGGGCTATAAGGAGGATGTTCAAAAACTTTCCACTTAAACTGCTGAAGCAAGTTCTTCGTCAACGCAATAGCATGTGGACATGCATTATCCTGAAGAAGCACAATATCTCTGGACAACAATCCCCGCCATTTGTTTCAAACTGAAGCTTCATTCATCACATTTCCATAGACCTTGGTTATCTGTCTGTAAATTTAGATAGGGTGGACTTTTTTCACACTCAAAAAGCATATTACACTACGAACCTCACACTTGGCGGGATCTTTAATTTTGTCACATATTTCAATGTCACACTGTAAACAGTAAATAATCATTGTGGCTCACAGTTAGCGTCAGACTGGCACGAAAAAATGGTCCATGACATGGCAGTGGGGGGTGGTGGGAGAACTGCATGGCTTGTCAGATCAAAATGTTCTTTTCTTTTAGAATAACTCTTGTATTAAATTTTATTGTATTAAAATTCAAAATCAGTTTTTATTAATGAATTATGTTTTAAAATATTAAATCTTTCATAACAAATTTCAATAATTTTAATTTTTTTTTTTTTTTGCATTTTCTTTTAGGTCTTTGTATTCCATCAAATAATACTATTTTTATTAAACAAATCAGTGAAAAATTGGCAGCAAATGCTTCACATCTGACATTGGAATTTTTAGAAGAATGCATTCAAGGTTTTAGAGCTTCTAGTATTGAATTAAAACATCTTTGTTTAGAATATATGACTCCCTGGTTGCCAAATCTTACAAGGTATTTAATTTATATGAAATTTTAGAATGGCTGACTCAATTTGCAATATGTGATAAAAATAAAATTAATAAAATCTTGCTATTTACTTTTAAAAATTTGTTTATTTAAATTTTTGAAAACTTATATCTAATAAAAATTATTGGAACTCTTAAATATGTTTTAAGTACCACTAATATATTACAAAAGCTACTTTTCTGCAAATAAAGGCTAAATATAGCAATATCAAATTTGTTACAATTAAGTACCATATTTTGTTGCTAGTTGGCAATGAACTAAGAATTAGGCAGTTCTTATTTGCAAACCTATAAGTATAATTAAGGAGGTTTCTTTTGAAGTTGTTTGATATTTAAATATTCTATATCCAGGGTGATAATCCACAGAATATCTATTAAAAGGCTGTCTCTCATTAGAGTAAGTGGTCTATATGCAAAATTTAAATTAATTTGTTGAATTTCCTATAAGAACTGATGAGTCCAAAATAATTCTTGCCTTGTTAAACACTTTTATTTCATAAATTACTGTTTAAAGAAATAAATATGCTTGACAAGACACGTGTTGTTTTGGACTAATCAGTTTTAATAAGAAATTCAGTAAATTAAATATTGCAAGGTAATTTCAGGATCGACTGAAACTTTAATTAAATAAAAAATTATTTCTGATACCAATAATTGTTTCATTTTAAATCACTTATATTCACATTAAATTTCTTGGGAACAGCAGAATTTCAGCCATGAAATTCATCATCATTGTTTGATTGCACAATAAAAATGCTGATTTTCATCAGCATTTTTATTGTACATCTCTTTGTATTTACTAATAGTAAAATCATCAAACCAATTATTTAATATTTTATCCTATTAAGATTTTGAATGGTTTTGAATCTTTTGTGGTTTAACCACTAAATTTTTCATATATCAATAATTGGATCTCATTAAATCTGGTCAATATCTATTGTTATTCACTAATATATATTATTGTTCAGATTTAATACCATATATTCTTTCCAGTTTTAGAGATTTTAGTGTTATGCTTTATGGTATTCTAAATACATTCATCTGAAATATTAAATTTTGATTACTACTGTTATTAATGTGTTTAGATTTAATTACTTTTTATCGTTCTATATTTCAGAGAGTAAAATAGTCATTCTAATATATTTTTAAACAAAGATATATTTATTGTAGTTTTTTTATATAAATTTGTTTGTATATATTGTATATTTTTTAGTGATAAGTAATAATTTGGTTTAAACTCTATTTTCAGTAAATCAAATTATTTATTTAAAGAGCTTTTTATTATTGATAAATTATCATTATTATTTTTTTTTTTTCTTTGCAATTTTCTGTATTTTTTCTTTATTTATCAATTTATAGATTTTCTGTTTACTTCATTATTATTTATTACAACTGACTTATTTTATAATTTTTGTTAATATTTTTTTGAAAAACATTGATATTCATTTGTTTTCCATATCATAGTTAAAATTCATAATAAATGTAATGACTACTGTATGAGTTTTTTAAGAATATTCATTTATAAATGAGTATTGTGCATCTTTTTATTTTAATTTAGGTTTTGTAAACATTCTGATGATAACAAACGTCAAAGAGTTGCTACTATATTAGATAAATTAATCACATTGACTATAGAAGAAGTAGAGGTTTGTAATTTTTATCTGTTATTTTTTTATGTTTGTGCATATTAAATAATTTAATTTAATTGATAATTTTTCTGTAATGTTTAGATGTATCCTTCTATTCAAGCAAAAATCTGGGGAAATATTGGACAAGTATCAGATCTTTTAGATATGGTTTTAGATAGTTTCATAAAAGTAAGCATATTGTTTTATTCATGTGTAGTTTTTATTTTATGGATTTCTCTAGTCTTTATTACATTGACAGCCATTTCCTGTAAAAATAGTGAATAACAAACTTCATATAAAAAAGACAATACAATAAAAATACAAAAATATGATATATGACGATAAAAACATAAAATTGTTTGTAAACACAATAACTTAAAAATATATCACAAGCACTAAAGAATAACCTAACAATAAAATACAGTGGAACCTCGGTATACAGCCTTAATCCGTTCCTGGTGTTTGGACTTACACCGAATAGGACGTATACCAAACCAACCTTTCCCATAAGAAATAATGTAAAAATGATTAATCCGTTCTCACGTAAAAAAATGGCTGGCTTTAAACACCTCGCTTTCCTCGCTAGTTTCTGCTTGATTTTTCATGAATCATCATGTATCCTTTTAACTTTCTCGCAAATAATTTCTTCCGATACGCTGTCGCCGGCACACTGTTTTTCAGTTATCCAAAGCAAAAGCAATTTCTCGACATGATCTAATGTCTTCGATCTCTGTTTAGAAATTGATTTAACCCCTTTCGCAACGTTAGCAAATTTAATAATGTCTTTATTTTTCACGATTGTCGATATCGTCGTTCTCGGAATACGGAATGCAACAGTTAAATCTCGAACACGCGTGCCACCTTCATATTTCTCAACAATCTCTTTTTTCAGTTCCGTTGTGATTCTAGTCATTTTTTTATTTTTCTGTTGCCCTTTTGCAATTCATGATTAATAAAAATAATAAAATGTTACTTACAAATTAAAATCAGAAGAAATTTAACAAAGTTATAAACCATAGCACTGCGAACGTCTAGTCTAGTGTAGTACACCGATAGTGCTACTTGTTCATAGATGGCACGTATAATTGAATTAAGTCGTATACCGAACAGAAGTCGTATACTGAGCAAAATTTGTTTCGTCCAAACAGGACGTATTCCGAATTGGACGTATTCTAAAGCAGACGTATACCGAGGTTCCACTGTATAATAAAATTTATAAAAATACATTAAAGATATTAATTAAAGGAATTTCTTTTAAATTTATCTATTAATCAAATGAAAAATACACTGCTTGTTTGAGGAAACCAAAAGTTTAGAATTAACCTGAATAAATTTTATTTTCTTGTTATTTTTAAACATTTTCCTTGAATTTAAATATGGTGATTCATATGCGGCAACTTTATCGGCACTAGCTCCTTCCCCATGTCATACAGCATTGTGAATACCAGTCCTTTTTTTGAAATTTGCAAATCAACCATGGCTGGTGCCATATTTTGTTCAATTTTATGAATTATCAAAAATCGTTGTAAATAAAAGATTATGAAGCTGTTCTATTTTTACAGTAGTCAGTTATTATAGTAAATAATACTCATTAAAATAACCTGACTAAATTTAACATTTTTGTTTTTGAACTTTTTTTTTTAATTTTTCATACTTTATGTTTTTGTTGTCAGAAATTCAAGTTAAAATGGAAATTCAGATGCAGTTGATCTGGTTTAGTGTAAAGAACATTCTATTCTGTTTTTCTTGAATTTTTTTTTATTCTGAGGTTTATTTGGTATAAATTTAAATGCTTAAGAACAAAAGGTTTCCCTCCTTCCTTGATCTAGTCACTCTGGTCATTTACTGATTTGTTTGTTTTGATCATTGAATAACAAAGGAGTAGAAAATTTTTTAATTAAGATTTCATCAATCTAAACTGTTTTCTTCACACATTTTATTATCATTTACATAATTGTGCTTGGAAAAATAGTTTTAAAAATAATTTTCTTATTTATTAGAATTAAGAGTCCTATCCTTAACAAATGCTTATTGATTTTTTTTTATTAACATGAAGCATCAGTGCACTATTATCTCAGTGGCTTATTTCAGATTTACTTATATTAACAACTCTGATTTAATACTTGATATTTCCAAAATCTAATTTGATCTTGAATCCATTATACTGTGACGACGTCATAGAATTAAGTAGATACATAGTAACAACTTTATTTTTAAGGTCTTTATAGACTAGGTGACTACATGATGTAATCATCTAGTCTATAAAGACCTTAAAAATAAACATTAGTAGAATCTTGATCTTGTAATTTACATTGAAAAATCAACATTTAATATGATGAATGAATGTAGATTATATTTCTTATACTAAGGCCAGTTGTAAGAATGCCTTCATATGAGAAATATGTATATAATAATAATTACATATTTTTCATATGATTAATATAGAAAAACTGACAATATGTATAAATTTAGAATTATTTTGTTCCACCATTGTCCTTCAAAAATTTTATAGGCAAACTTTACTACCAAATTAAGATAGGCATAAGCTTTTGTACTCTAGAACTATTATATAGTATATTTTTAAGATACATTTTGAACTTTTTGATTACTATTAGTGAATTATCTGATTACTATTGGATTATGTATTCTTGGAATCATATTCTGAATAAATCTGCTGTGAACTGCTTCCATATTGATTAGTAGTGATAACTTATTTTTATACCACAAGTCTTATGGCCAGTTCTCTTTGCATGTCTTTTTAAAAACATAGCCTTGGAAGAACTTTTAAGTTCAATAATAAATACTGTTTCTTCTGATTGATGTGAAATTCTCTTGCCTATTAAAGAGATTGTAAGTCTACTTTTATTAATTTTGGGTCTGTCTTCCAAAGCCCAACACAAACAAGTCAATGTTGTTGTTTTTGACATGGTGATAGAGGTGATTTTTATGGTCACATAACTGTTTTTCTTCAATGTTCTGTAATGTTCTGGTAATATTGCTCCTCGTGATATCACTCATTATGTAGTTCTAAAGAACCAATAAAGATTTTATCTACTCCTCTAAGAACTATTGCTCAGTAGTAATTTATAGAATGGTGACAATTAGCAACAACAATTTGTTGATGTTAGACAACAAAAAGAAGCAGCAAAGCTATTTGACAGAAATTTAATAAATAAATGAAAACTGGGACCTGATAGAGAATGGATTCACTATCATGATATGTACATAAATTATTTCACTGATTTTATTGAAATTATATTTTTTCTATATCTATGAAAATCTATCAAACAACTTTCTGTTTCATAATCCTATTGTAGTGAAGCCATTGCTGAAATGAGATAAAAATTACAGCATAAACACATGCAAGATTTGCTTGTGGCCTAAAGCACACATTTCTTTCTTGCAAATTTTCAAATCATTGCCAAAAAAAATTTTGTGTGTTTGATCTAAGTGTCATTGAAAAGACCATCTATCTTCCATCAAAGGGTATATAGTGAACCTATGACAGTCAAACGAATTTTATTTAGCCTCTGACCAGTTTGCTGCAATGTCAACTAATTTTTGCAGGGCTTAATATGTTCAATTAGACTTTCATAATAGTGTTCTTTTCTAATGATGGTTGATATATTATCTTTGTTGGATACTCATTATTAGATTATTCTGATTTCTCCTTTTTCTGTTTTTACATAAGAAATTTCGTAAAATATTTTTTAGAATGATTTGGTCTGTTTGCTTTAAATTTCTCTCAAGACTTATTTATTGCCTTTCTGACGTTGATGGTAAACTACATATTCAGTCTAATTTGGAACATATTTTAACATTCTGAAAATATTAATTCATTATTAAATTTTTCTAAATTATTTACATTTAAAACATTTCACTTCTTTTTATNTACATTTTTTCCATGATATGTGGTTTGAGAAACGTTGAAAAATATTCTAAAAATTTACAATTATTTTTATAGACGTTAGACTCGTAATATTTCAACATTTTTATAACATTTTACCGTGTTGGAAAAAATTGTTCTTATACGTTTGTATATATTTCTTAAAGGACCGTTACATATGTATAAAAGTAATGTATACAAACATTTGTATACATTACTTTTATACATCTGTATACATTTTGAAGTGTCGGAAAATGTATATACAGTATATTATTTTAATTTGGTAAAACATTTTTATATTTTCCCCATATGTATTATAGAATTCTTTAATTAAAAATACTTTTCATCAAATCAAGAAAATAAAATGTTTATCCTGTATATCAAAGTTAATTTAATTTTTCTTCATATTTTACGAAATATTTTTAATTTTCAACAGCGAAGTGTAACAGGAGGATTAGGTTCTACACAAGCAGAAATTATGGCTGATACTGCTGTAGCTTTAGCATCATCTAATGTCCAGCTTGTAGCAATGAAAGTTATAAGTCGTCTTTGTAGAGTAAGTTCACAATTAAATTATATACGTATAATGAAATTTAATTATAATAAATTATTAATTTAATGAATTAATAGAAGGAGGAATAGATGTTAAAATTAAATGTTTGTTTGCAAATATGTTTTGGAAAATTATAAGAATTTTCTAATATATGCATTCTTTCTCTCTTATTTTTATGTCTATATTTTTTATTATTGCAAAGGGAACCAAGACAATGTAGAGATGTATCAAATTTCTTCACATATACAGAACAAACATGATGTTTAATTACATGAATAAAATCTACAGAGTTTTTCATTGAAAATCAATATCTAATTTTTTTATATTGTAAATTCTTATGCATACAGAGGTTTTTTTTATGTGGTAATTTATTTAGTAACTTTACTAATTTAAATAATGTTCAGGCTTCAGCTAATCTCAACAAAAATATGTAAATAAAGTAATTTTCATAATTTTTGACATCAGATTTGGGTAGTTAATAGTTATTTTTTGTACATAGTAAGAACAAACAAATCTATATATTGCATTATTGAACTATCCTGAAAAATATAGTATGATCTGTTGCAGAAAAGTTAATTAATTGAAGTTCTAAATATTAAGAAATGACTGATACAATAACTTGCAAAGAAATAGGATAATTAAATTATGCTACTAAAAACAAATAATTTTCACTATGTTTTAATAATAATAATAATAAAATTCTATTTTTTTTTAAATTTTAATTTATCTGTGTAAAATGAACAAAATAATTATGACATTGTTAAACATTTATGCACAAACAGATGCAAATTTAAATGTGTTTCTGTGGATAGTTGTCTTAATTTCTAGTAATTATTATTCAAATATATGTTCTATAAACACAATTCATATGCAAGTTATAATTTCCAGAATCATTTTTTGTGATTCCTCTTACAGTTAATGTCATGTCAAAAAATGTTTTTAGATATTTCAGTATTATTTATCTTTATATCAAGTTCATTTCTGATGTGTATTATATAGTTATTAGTAGTTTTTATAGAAAAACTTAAAAGTTCATATTAAAATAAGATGAAAACTTAGAGTAAAAAGTATTTTTCCAATTCATTTGAATGAATTGAGATTTCTCTAAATTGAGACTTTACTGTAGATATCATTTGGAAAAAGTAAATTATAAAAATTACAATTTTTTTTGTTTTTTGATAAAATATAAATATAAATAGCAGAAAAACAGTTTACTATATAATAGGTTGATATAAAAAGAAAGAAAGAAAATGAAAATTTATAAGTTATAAAAATACATTGTAAAAAATGAATAATGTACTATATAATTATAAAATTGAAAATATATTTTAAGATATTTTGATAGACTTTAAAATTTCATTACATATAACAATTTATAGTTTTTGTAAGTATTGAATATATATGTATAAAATTATAATATATTTTAGAAAATAAGTTTTGAAATAAAAACAAAGTAAAAATAATATCTTATTAAGCATGAGTATACATATGCATCAGTAATTCTATTTAATAATTTAAAAGATCTTTTCAACTGAATTATTCTAAAAATTTTATAATTTCATTTATTTTAGGTTATAGAGAAAACTTGTACATCCCCAACCTCAACATTAGAACAGCATTTAATGTGGGATGATATAGCAATTCTTGCACGATATTTATTAATGCTTTCTTTTAATAACTGCCTAGATGGTAAGGAAAAAGTTTGTTTTGTGTTTTAATTCTATTAAAATATTTAAACAAATGTCATTAGATGAGAACTTTATATTAAATATTACTTGATTAGATGAAAATTTAATATAGTAAAAATCATTATAAAATATATGAATTTTAATGAAAAATATTGTTACATTTTTTTGTTTATTTATGTTTTTATGTTATTTAAAAATTATTTATGTTGCAAATTTGTTTATTTTTTATACTTTATTTTGTATTATTTAATAGAGTACCAATGGACATGAACAATGGATATTAATTAGTTTTTTATCAGTATTTATTTATTAATAATTAAATATTAAATTAATATAAGAACTGAGATATGAACAACCTGATGTTGAGAACATAGTTTTTTTTTTTTTTTTAATTAAAGCTTGTTTCAAAAATTTGTTATAATTGATGACTAAGCTGGTAACACAGCAGGCAATACGATTTTATAAACAAGACAGTCTTGTCAAAAATTTAAACATACAGTAATGCCTTATAGTTTCAATTAATTTGTTCCAGGTTAGTGTTACCACCCGTCCGGTTTTCACCCGGACAGTCCTGGAATTGACTCACTGTCCGGGTGAACTATTAATTTTGTCTGGGAATTTTGTAGAAATTGTGAAATTATGATGAAACTAAGTTCTTGTAAATATTATTAGAAATTTACACTATTTTAACCACAAAAGAAACTTGCACTCACTGAAACTCATTTGCAGTTCTGCCATGTTAGTCTGTTTATGCCGACGTGTAGCATGCAACCTGTTCATTTTTTTTCATGTACGATCATACACATCTCCAATATCCAATAGAGCTAAGTCATCTGTACCTGTTCTTAATTTAGGGTTACTTACATTACTCTTATGCAAGTCCCTAGTCCCTAACTGTAACTGATTTAGAACCAGCATGCACGTTATTCTTTGCATTGCAAAATGACATTGCGCATGCATCAGGAACTTCTGTTTGAACAAACCTGACCTACCATCTGGGTCAGCAATTTTGAAAAGGTGGCAACACTATTCCAGGTGGCCATTCAAATTCTGAATTGTTTGAAGTCCAGATCAATTTTCTCATTAGAAATAGCAGAAAGTGAATTAATCCATTCCCACATCCTAAATGATACTTATTTCTACAAAGTTAAAAACAGTAAATACACATAATTTAAGGTAAAAATAACAATTAAATGCCCTAATAATAAATTTAAATATGAAAGCAATAAATAAAATATGTAAATACTATGTAATAAAATGAAATTTGCATTTACTGGTCATGCACTGTTGACTTTGTCATCTTAAACATGGCTGCCACTCATGTACTGCAGATAAGTCCCTTTTTCACCTCAATCATGAATATTACAATCTATCTTATGGAATTTGTTGCTTCCACACACTTCTCTGATGACATGGCTAATAAATAAAGGTTATTTTAGGTTGAACAGAAAGTTTTGTGTTTTTTTTTAACAGCTGTTGTTACTTAAAATAGATGTGTGATTTAATTATAACAGTTGTGAAATTTAACACATTATTGCTAATGTGAGAGTGTATTCTTTGTTTAGTAGCTCATTTTAAAGTTTTACTTTATATGTTGTTTGAATAAAATGAAGTTGAAATGTCTTCAGATAAAAAGGAGATAATCATACAAACAGTAAAAAACTTCAGTGGATATGAGAAGATACTCCTAAGCTTAAACATGACAAATGGATTTTAAAAACTTCCATTTAGGAAATCCTGAACTAAAAGGCACACAATATATAGGATGCTTAAAAGCTGTGACAAAGAAAACTTGCATGAAGAAATTGTTAAAGATTGATAAACAACAAATAATATATATAATCAAACACACCAAAAATAAAACAAAAAATCACTGAAAATATACAAGTGTAATTCAAGAACAAGAGTGACAGATGACTTGGGTGCACAACAGATTCATTTACATTTTGAGCACATTTTTTTCATTGCATGTACAGTTTAAACTTTAAAGTTAGAGATGTTTGAAATACATGGTACCACTGTATATATCTAATATTTTCTAGCAGTCAGTTTTTTGGTAATATGATGCTGTTGATGTCAAATGAAATGAATGTATTATTTTTATGATATACAGTTAATATTTTTGAGTAGTAATATATTTGAACATTAATAATGTTTAAATAAAACTGTTTTGACTCTTTCACATGCAATGAATTAATAAACTTTAAAAAAAATGGCTTGGATGTAGGAGTCACTGATCTTTTTTATTGATTTAGAGCTTTTGGATCTAATAATTAAAAACTGTCTATCTTCAGAATCATCTATTAAAACAAGAATAAGTGAAAAACAGACTAAATATAATACATTTTAAAATTTATTTTGTTAATAACTTTTTGGAGTGTATGTGTATTATATTTAGTTTATTTTTCAATTATTTTTGTTTTTTTTAATAATTGATTCTGAAAAAGAATGGTAAACCATCTAAAAGATCTAAATAATCAATAAAGATCAGTAACTCTTAGAATCAAGCATTTTTTTAGTTCAGTAATTCATTTTAAAGTTAAAATTTTGTTTTAAAAATAATTTTTTTTTTTACAGTGGCCAGTCATCTTCCATATTTATTCCATATTGTAACATTATTGGTTCACACAGGTCCAGTTTCACTAAGGGCATCAATCCACGGTTTAGTAATCAATATTATCCATTCTTTGTGTACTTGTACAAAACCATCTTTCAGTGGTAAATGATCATTTTTTTATAATTTTAAATAGATATTTAACCTTAAGTTTAAAATAAACATTTTAACTTTATGTGCATTTCTAATCACATGAAATTCTGAAAAATTTAAAAGATTAAAGTTGAATTTATTTGAAATTGCTGATACTGTTATTTCTGATAAGTCACATAATTGTTTTTGTTCATGCAATTCATTAGTTTTATATATATTATCTTTCTATAATTCTATTTAGTTAGTGATTCAAATATGTAGTATTATTAATAATTTGTAAATATTAACTTATCTTTAGGTGTTGTACAAAAGATAACTATCCTTTAAATTGTTTAAAGGATATCCATGTTTTGTATAATACATGAGTCAGCAATAATATAAAAAACAAATGTGTTTAAAGATGAGAGTTATTCTTTCTGATTGATCTGATAAATTGTTTAATTAGAAATAATTGGAATAATTTATAGATTGTTTGAATTACTATATTCTCTAAACAGTATTGAAACTGAGTTACAATGAAAATATGCTGCTTTATTTACTGAACAGAAAAAAGCCTTCAAATTACTTATTTTACTAAAAATAAAATAATAAGGAGATTTCAGATATTAGTCTAAACATATAAATATGATACTATGTGAAACTTCAAAAGTTTAGAAAACTTATTTTTTATTTATTGTATGGTACTATATGAAAATTTTTAACAGAGAAAACAAAAGATAGTTATATAGCAATTTGTCCAATTTCAGTTAACAAACAAATTACCATATATTTTTCTATTATGTTTTATTGGTTTAGTTTTACATATAGATTATTACAATTTATTTAAAAATAAACAATATTAATATTATATATTGGTTTCTTTGGCATTTATAAATCATATAGTAAAATATGTTGACACATATTTGATATTCATCTGATTAATTAATAAGAAGCTGGAAAAAGATGTGAATGATTCTTTGCTTCAGTTAAAAACTTAATGCATTTTACTTTAACGTGAAGGGTATGAATTGCTTAACATTGACATCACACAATAATCAAACAGAAAATAGGAAAATCCTGATCTTATTGTAGAAATGAGAAATCTATACAAGTACAGCAATATTTTTTAACACAAATAAAATATTTAATATGCAATACAGTATTACAAGAAAAATAAAAGTATTTATTTTTAGCATACTTGACAGTTTTAATTTTAAGGTTTAAAGAACATTTCAATATTAGTAAGTTTCTTCCAAAAATCTATTACATAATTTACATTTACCAGTACAAAACTTTATTCAATTTGCAAAAAACAGGTTACTTTTTATCTTTTACATATAAGGAAGGCTATTTTTCTATCATCATCTAAAGCAGGGGTGGCCAACATGAGGCCCGCGGGCCGCATGCGGCCCGCCGTGAGTCGTGTTGCGGCCCGCGGAGCTAGGTCAAATGAACATAAATGTTAACTTTATTGTACATATCACCAAATGAACATTAGAAGAGTTAAGAAGGTTTGGAAGAGTTCTATGAAACGTATTTGGACAAGGATAAATATATTGCGTTTTATAAACATGCTCTGTCACTGGTTTCGCTATTTGGAAACACTTATGCGTGTGAACAACTTTTTAGTCGTATGAAGTACATCAAATCACAAGTGAGAACACGAATTACTGATGTTCATTTGGAAAACTGTTTGCGTGTAGCGACTACATCAGTCCAGATCAATTTTGATGCACTTACTTGTTAGTTCTGTAAAACAAAGTCAGATGTCTCACTTTTAAATATTTTTAAATTGTCTAATAAATATGTTTCTCGGTTATTAAATAAATGATTCTCGGTTATGTTTTATTTTCTTCAAAAAAATAAATATACCT